>NW_008794963.1:2604227-2621471 GCF_000699145.1 Aptenodytes forsteri | reverse complement strand
GGCACCTGGAGCACCTCCTCCTCCTCCTTCTTCACTGACCTTGGTGTCTGCAAAGTTGTTTCTCTCACATATTCTCACTCCTCTCTCCTGCTGCAGTTGCTGTTGCACAGCAACTTTTTCCCCTTCTTAAATACATTA
The DNA here is from genome assembly GCF_000699145.1 of Aptenodytes forsteri. Lineage (NCBI taxonomy): Eukaryota > Metazoa > Chordata > Aves > Sphenisciformes > Spheniscidae > Aptenodytes > Aptenodytes forsteri. The sequence continues at coordinate 2,621,333 of NW_008794963.1, read as the reverse complement.
TCCCAGAGGCACTACCACCGTTGCTGACGGGATCAGCCTTGGCCAGCGGTGGGTCCGTCTCAGAGCCAGCTGGCATTGGCTGTATCAGACACAGGGGAAGCTTCTAGCAGCTTCCCACAGAAGCCCCCCCTGTAGCCCTCCCTGCTACCAAAACCTTGCCACGCAAATCCAATACAACATTCAGCACAGTCTATTCTGGAAGGACCAAGAGGAGAAAAATACTTTTAAGTTACTTAAAATACTTCAAGTGTTTTTGTCAGGAAAACACCCTTGTGCCCCTCAGCCTTGCTGAGGTGAAGGCATCGTATAGCAAACCTGGTGCAACTCAGACAATTTTTAGACAATAAATGTAGCAAACAACTGAACTTTGGAAAGAGCATAAACTTATAAATGAGTTTTAGTCACGTTTGGAAAAATAATTTTGGCTGGGATTAAAAAATGGAGGAATGCTTTTTTATGTTGAAACTTTTCATTTAGCAAAATAAATATTTGTTTGGGAAATGTTGAAACATCATTTTTTAATATTCCCAAACAGAAACTCATCAGCCTTTCGTTTTGAACTGGTGTTTCTCTTTTTAAAAATTACCTTGTAAGCCTGTGTGGGTGACAAAGGGGAGTGGAGGTAAAGGCCACTTGATTCGCATCCACCAGGAAAAGAATTGTGGTGTGAAGATATGGCTAGGGAGCTGTAAGTTGAGATCTGCCCCGTAAAGGAGAAAATGTGCTCATTTTGGCCAGAGAGCTCTACAAAGCCCTTCTTTCGGTATGCACACATGTCCTGAGCTCCAGCCTGGATTCCAAAGGCTCCTTAGTTTTTGAATAGTCTCAAAAGTGTGTTAAAAGCTTAACAAAGATGACAAATGTTGCCTTTAAGGTTTTACAGGCCTTAATCACACAATCTGTTACACAGAAATAGGCCTTTCTATGCTCGTCAGTAGTAGTGCACATTTATACAGTATTAAGTATAAAAGTGGCCTCAATAATTTCATACCTATTGGTGAATGTGGGTGAAATTCTTTATCTCTAGGAATGCAGGAGTTCATATCAATTTATCATAATTGGCTTTTTGACATCTGTAAATTTCTGATATTTTCCCAGCTACTCCATTTCTGAGTTACATGTTTTTCACCAAACTGTTCTTCATAGACCTTATTATTATGTATAGAAGCAGGTAAGAGTGGTCCTGGAGAATGCCACAAAGGTGCTCAAAAGGATCACGTTAGTAGGTTAGGGCCCGATCCCGCAGTCTCCTTGTACTCCCAGGAGAGCTCTGTGGATTTCAGTGGCATTTCTCATGTCTGCCAATGTCCTCCTGTGTTACTCAAACTACAGCATCAGGGCCTTGGTCAAAGGAGAGGGTCACAGGTTTTTAAGGGATCTGCACTAAAATTTTTGTCATATTTTTTATGTCTCCAACGCAAGTACAGTTAAATAACCCATGGACTACAGCCACTGAACATTTCACTTTGCTATCCAGGGGTGAATATTACCATTTATTTGGGGACTTGTCAAAGTATTATTTTCATTACACTAATAAATACTGTAAAAGTCAAAATAAAAAATGTTGTAAGTTCTGGAACATGTCTTATCTAAATCTATATGATCTGGAAATACTTAGCAAGGGAGTTCAGTAATACAAAACAGAAACAGAAAGGGTCCTGGGTAAAGCCTTAGGGAAATGCCAAACTATTAATTACACATTAAGTGGATGGTTTTTATTTTTCTGTTGAAACAGCAACTATTCAAAGCCTATGCTACAGTGCAACAAAAATTATTCTCTGGTATAACTTAGCATAGAAGTCCAAGCTATTTTGATCCCTAGAGTCAAAGTGCTTTAAAAGATGAAATAAAATTGTGTTGGGATTTTTTTAAATTAGGAAATAGGAGAGAGAAATTCTGACCCATTAGCACAGAACTTGGCAAAAACTAATGATAAATCAAAGCTATGCTCTGCAAATATTCTTGCAAGTTTAACTGTATACTTGCAAATTCTTTTTCCCACCTAAATGATTTTTCCAACTTGAATTTAATATTGGTAAATATCACCAATACTGCTAACAGTTCTGATGAAGTCAAAAGGACTGCCCTTATGTGTAAAACTCCACACACACAAGAACATTTGCCCAATCAAGCCCAACAGCTGTTACATGTTGTTTCTTGCACTGCTGGCCATCCCTTTATATTAATTTATATTAATTATAATATAAATTATAAAATATAATATAAATATAACAAAGATTATCTAAAAAAGGATGTGTACAAACATGGGAATCTTGCTTTTGTGTGCAAAGCCCCCTGCAATACCCAAGTCCTTCTGTATACACTTGTGTGTGTGTTTACACAAAGGTACAAGCTGCATCATTGAAATGCAGACACTTCCAGGATGGAGAAGAGCCTCTAATCAGAGTATGGTATGCTCCTTTGCTCTGGGGAAAAGGTTACGTTTTAGTCAGGACATGGGGGTAAATCCTCCCCTAGTATGTAAAGCACCGCGGGATCTTTAATGTCTACGCTGAGCAGACATGACCTCAGTTTTCTAAGGTTTCCTTAATTCCTCAGCTCCCACCTGTGAAAGGTCACAGAGCAGTTCCAGTGTTATTGAATTTGTGCTTTGCTTTGGATTTTTGGGAGGATTGGTTTGGGTTTTAGGGTTTTTTTTTTCATGTGACCAACCTGTTTCCTCCCCAGATTTGTCTGGTCCTCAGAACCATGAAGTCAGTTTCTGTGAGTGCCTTGCATGCAGGGTGGGGGAGAAGAGGGAATCTGGAATCTGAAACCAGACAGGACACATCATTCCATGAATCCGTGCTCATCTTTGTCCTTTTCAGCCTTTAATGAAAGCAACCTGGAAGCTGCAAAAGTACAGTAATATAAGCACGGATCAATTTGGACAGTATGGAGAACTGGAGAAGCCAGTGCTCAAGTTACACACAAAATCAAGTGAAAATGAAGATACAAATCTCTCTTAGATCAAAAAGACTTCCTCCACTAACTATAGTCCTTCCGGTATCCTGCTGTGAATGAAACCCTGTTTGTTGAACTCACCATCCAGCACGGAAGGGAACTCAGGAGCCCCTGAATGACCAAGAAAGTGGAAGAGAACTGGGGAGAAATTTATAAAAGAAATCCTCAAAGATTCTTGTTTAGTGGACACCCTTCTTCTTCTGAGGGTTCCCACCCAAGAAAGAGGTACCTCTCTTTGTTCACAGTGATTTCTGCCAGCTGTTGCAAGTGAGCAACTGCTTTCCTCTAGGTATGATTAGTAACCTACCTAAGTATCTGGGACTCAGCACTGTCCAAAGACTGCTCCGCAGATGTGTCTAAGATTTGCAGAGGTGTATGAAATTTATATAACTACAAATTAATAAAGCTCCCATTTCAAAGGACTGCAATTTTCATGACAAACCTATGATCCCTTCCCAGTTATATCCTGAAATCCATAAAACTTCTGCATGTGAAAGAACTGAAAAGCATGAAGTCCTGCTCAGCAGAGAATGCACTGTAATTCATTGACTTGGACTAAGATGCAAGCTACAGTGACTCTAATGCCCTGCAAGTCTTCCATCAGAAAGTAACACGCCGGTGATGAACACTCCTTCCAAATTCACATTCTTACTTTTTTGTGTGTCTGAGCATTCTTCTTTGTGGTCTCCCAGGGAACCTGAGAGAGGATTTTCATTATCCACCCTCACAAAGTCCTCCCTCCCCACCAGGATATTATCCACTTGACTCACTAGTTAAGGTCAACATAACCTTGAGGAAGTTATCACAGTAAAGCTACGTGCATTTGTCTACAACAGGAGGAATAGCCCAGCACTCTGTGGAAGCAGGCATTTGCTTTGAGGAACTTCATAAAGTGCCAGGGCCAATTTAAACCCACAGCTGACCTGTGTCCACTGACACAGAGGGCTACCAAGGGAAAATGGGGTGGAAGTCATTGCATAACGGTGGAAGGGAGGGACTGTCCATAGTAGTTCACCCTTCCAGTTTAAAAAGTTAAAATAAGCTTGCCAAAAGATGTTTTATCTTTTTGCACTCTGGGTTGACTTTCCTCTGTCTGCCTCCTCCCCCGAGTTCCACTAGTTACATCCTTTTCTTATTACACTAAAGTCATAAAAAAATTGTAAAAATACCTTCATTTCACCTATTGACCACTCTTAGATATCATAGTCCATAGCTCCTTTAATGAAGTCCTCAGGCAGCATTTCCCTGTATCTTTATCTGAGTTTGGTAATAAAGCATATCTTAAGCCAACCTCCTTTTACAATATATGAACTAGAGCTGGGCAAGCTTTTCATAGCAAATGTTTTATTGAGTGGATTAAGCCTTTTGTTCTCTTTGTGAATTATTATGGACAAACTTTGACTTTAATTCATCTGGTTGTTATTCACAATTGTTCAAATAACTGTGTCAGTGAACACATTTCAGCTGCTTAGATTGTTCTGAAGTGATTCACTTCAGTTCTTTCTTTTGCTATTTGTTATATGCTATTTACTATTCAAGGGCTGTATTTGGTTTTACCCACCCCACCTGGTGACAATATTACCTGATCCTTACATCACTGGAAGGTCTATGTAGAGGAGTAAAATCAAAGAGATTTCATAATGCCCTCTCTTCCTACTGTTCTCTGTTCACAACACACATTTTGTACAAAATTTTGTATCTGTGAAAAGGCCTATTTTTCACAAATAGCCTTTCAGTAAAAGTAATTAGGTGTCCCCATATTAACGGAAACCATTAAAAGGTCTGAGAATACCATCTAATGGGACTGACAGCTTCAGTCAAATATTTGATTCCACCTAGAAGTAACAAGGCAATGGGATACCAGACTTCATTAGTTCTGCACCTCACTGAGCTCCTTCTTTTGTTGAAACAAGCATTTCTAAATATTTTTGTACAATATTCACCTGTCTTTAATGCAAACTAAGTAGCATATGTATCTTCAGATTTCCAATAGTGCCCACCAAGCATAAACCAGCAGTACTCCAATATAATTGCAGAAATACACAGTATGTTCCTGCAAGTATAAATCCAGAGACAGCATACATCCCACTAAATCTATTTCAAATTATTTTGATTTTTATACTTAATAACACATTGTGCATATAATAATAGATTGTGCATCTCTTTTTTGCATTTAAAGAGATTCTCAGAAACTGTAAAACCAAATCCAAACCTAGATTTGACTTGCAGCAAAATTAGAGTGTACTAGTTCAGGCTTTTAGTTCTGGTCCATATCATCTGTATTATGTGCCTCAGGGCTCTGAAAATACAGTTTCTACAATGGTTTCCTCCACACATGCACAAACAAACAAAAGCAATACAAATTTGTCAACAAGAAAATAGGCTAAAAGAACTACAATGGGCCAAATCATATCCTGAAGTCAATACTGGAGCTGCAGGCACTTTTTTGTAGGGAGACTTTAAACTCTTAGTTCTCACATTTGAACAGAATATTTGGTAAACTTTTTCAAGGATTCAAAGCTTTTGTTTTGAACACTAATGAACCATGATTCAGTGAACCCAGTAAAAATACTCGCCAAAATCTCTTCAGGTGCTGCAAGTATTTGAACCTATCTCACTCCTCTATCAGAAGCTTTCACTTACTGTGTTATGTGTTCATATGTTTTCCTTTCAACCTGTTAAAGTTATCAGCCATGAGAATAAGTTCTTCAGATTTCTGCTGAAAAATTTTAACGTTTACTGCATTTTTGCAATCTATCACTCTTTCTACCCTAGTATAGCATGAGCTCTTCAATTTGCTTAGGTAAATATTGGCAACAAATCAAAGAAAGTAATGTAAGTCCATGGAACACAATTTTGAACTAACTATGGAAAGCCTGCCAGGGATAGCCATGATGTTAAATGTGTCAGGCTCACTAATTTTCCTATGTAGTATATACTTCCCTGACTATATGCACACAAAGGGGAAAATACAACCTATGAAATGTTATATTGTCTAGTTCCTACAGTGTCTTCAGAAATACTCTATTCATTTCCTTTCAAGGGTCACCACAGCACTATTTGGACAGAGCTGGCGACCTGACTAATGACATTTGTTAATCTTAGAATCACATTTCTGTAATATTTTCATTAGTGACATTTTTCTCTTAAATCTGTATTTTCTACAGTGTAGTGTTATAGCTTTGTATTATGCTTCTTCGGTTACGAGGAACTCCAGCAGGGCACCAAAAAATGGTACTGTAAAAGACAATTGGGATCCTGCCTGTGAACTTGTCTGGACTTGCATACATCCACCAAAGGGTATTTCCACCAAAGGGTGGCTTGCAACATGCTAGGCACGAGCTGTGTTTAATTCAGCAGCAGTGTGGTCAGGACCCTATTAAGCTCCCCGTGGAGTTACTCTGGATTTATACCAGTGTGATTGTGATTAAGATTTAAACCAGACTGTGAGATCTAGCTGTAAAAATTTCTCTCCCTCCAATTTCCAGTGGCTGTAGAGTTCAGTCTTCTCAAACACTTATCTTCTTTTCCATAAATTGCATGCAAACTACATGCAGGTACCCCAGAGCATATGAACACATTTAATACTCAAGACGCCAGTGTTGTCCTAAAGGAATTGTAATAAATAATGGAAAACCCATTACTTACCAAGAAAAAAACCTGTAATAATCCATGATTCACATTTTCCATCAGATCTATACAGAAAATACAGCCTTGCTGCAGGTGCAGTTTTACAGACACTGTCATTTCTTGCCTGGAAAACTATCACAATTCATCATAATGATTATAAAATGCATGATTATATAAAACTCCATTTTACATTCATTGGACAACTTTGCTTTTGCAGCTCAGCTTTCATTGGCTAGTGTTGGTTTTCCCATGCTGGATATAGCATGGACATTTGTAAAAACGAATAACAGAAGAAAATTTAAAACTATACTAAAACTAATAACCTGTGTTCAGAATCATACAGGAGCTTGGTGCTTGGGTGGTAGGCATAGACAACTGCTCACACTTTGGTCTCCAACAAACAGCAAATCCTCCCAGTTTTTCTCCTGGAGGAAACTTTGCCCCCCACCTTGGTTTTTGGATAAATGTAGCCTGTGGTAAAATCAGCAAGCACCAGCCAAGCACTCCCACCCCTGGCTTCTTTGTGAAAGTGTTCCCCTCATTGAGATGTTTGCCCATCTCAGCCACCCTCGTTCCTCTCCCGTTACTGCCTGCAAGCACAGCAGCTTCTCCTCCCTCACCTCTGCCTCTCATCCTCCACTACCTATGTCTTATCTCTAGGAACAAATCTTTGCCCCTCTTTCTCCCATAAGAACCCCAAAATATTGCCAAGTCTCAAGGCTGGGAGGTGACATACCAAGGATTTGAGGTGGACATCAGCAGGTGCCCTGAGTGGGTGCCACGGTGGGTAAAGATGATGGCTGGACGAACCACCAGTGTGTGCACCAAAGGGTGCCAGGTGGGGACAGGGCAGGCTAGGGGCAGGGCCCTGAATCCAGCCATACTAGCTACTATGAAGAAAATGAACTCTATCCCAGCCAAAACTGGCACTGGAAAGAAGGAAGAAATTGGTGGGGAAGAAAAAAGACAAGGAAGTCAAAATCAAGATACATAAATACACAGATATCTTAGGAGTATTTTAGCTGCCTGGAAACCACTTGCAAACAAAGGACACAGCTCTTGAACCTGGTCGATCTGCCCAACCCAGAATGTTTTACCTTTATGAAATTATTATCTCTTGAGGCAAATTATTTTCTTTCCTGGACAGCTGTTCAACTCACTACCTTTTGCTTCAGTGGCTCTGCCCAGCATTTGCCAAAGTGCTGGGTGAAAGATCATTGCTCATCATAAGATCCTTGATTCACACAGAGGAGCTGTAGCTAAAAATACTTTATTAAGCTAATGATCCAATGCCATTCTTTTCCTCAGTCTTGGACTGTGTTGCATTTATTTATCCCTTTGCCAACTCCAGTCTAGATTCCTACCACACATTGTGCCAGGGCCAACTGGAGAGGCCTCACAGAAGCCTGGGTGAAGAAGAGGGATGCCTGTTTCAGGGTGGACTTCAGCAGTACCTACAAAATGAGTAGATGGTTATGCCTTGCAGGTAACCAATAGTTACAACTTGGATCATCTACAAATAAAAATACTATGGAGCTGGACCTTCTCTCGGATGTATTCCCAAGGTAAATGGTAGAAAGAAAAGAGATTCATTAATCCCAACCCATTGAGATAGACATGAACAGCTGCATATCTGAACTCTAGTCTTGGGTAAGCAAGATTCACTAAGCTAGGCAACTTTGTGGTACTGACAATACAAGAAGGAAGGACTGAATGCTGAAAGCCACAGTGCCTGAGTTGTAGGTGCTGAAATAGAAACCAACCCCTCCACAGCTAGGCTTCCCACATGTGCAGTTTGAGTCAGAAATCCCAGGAAGGGATCCCAACACGCCCAGTACCAAGGGGACATATATCTAGAGCTAGCTAACATGAAACATGGGCAGCAATAGGGTGTCAACAGCTTCCTTTCACCCCACAGCTGAAGCTCCTTTCTTTATGCTGCAGAGCACCCTTCTCCTTGAGTTCAAGAGTTCCAGAGCTGCTCCTGAAGCCTTTTTTCAGAAACTAGCTACAGATCATTATGGTCTTTAAAAAGCTGGTGTACAGAGATCCTACCATCAGTGTTTTATACAGTAGCCTGCTGGATAGAGCACTTCAGCAGTTCTTTCCTCTGCCTGAAAGGTTCAAGCTCCCTGCCCTAACCACAAGACATCCCTCCAGGCTCTCAGGTGAAAATCATGCAAGCATGGCAGCATATCCTGCTGGGACACTCACCTGGAAAAAGTGGGACTCATGTTCCAGTCTGTGCTCCAAGGCCTACAGAGATGTTTTCCTATCCATTAATTATTCAATGTGAAAGAAAAAAATCACTCAAAACACTCTTGGAGAAGTATGTCCCTAAAAACACCTCAAAGCTAACTCCACTAATGTAACAACTAACAAGCATTAAATGGTAGCCATTGAGTCTTGGTTTCTTTTTCACACCGCAAGAGGAACTGAGAACACCTCTCCAAACAAGAGAGACTAAATCCCGAAATCGGTGGGAAATATAGTTCTGGATTTTTTTGAGCAAGGGATGGAACTGAACCTGGATTTTCCACATCCTGGGTGAGGGCATTAATCTCTAGGCTTTGGGAGTGGGGGGTGGTAAAAGAAGATATAGCCATAACCTTTGAAGGAAAGGAGGCTCTCTTGCACCCTTTTCAGGATTTATTGATGTTGTCCCTGAGAGCTGGGCTCTGAGAACGTCTAGAAGATCTGTCCCATTTGGAGACCTAGTTCTAGATCCCCACCTGATTTAGATGCTAGGACTCAGATGGCTATGAGCTTGCCTAGCAGCAGAACTGCAGGCAACTGAGGAAATATGAGATAAAAAAAGAATTAGGCACCACCTGCAAAATCCCCAAAACTCCTGCTCTGATGCCGCTGCCTTCCTGAGGTGCTTAAAACCCATCTAAGTTTTAGGTACCTAAATCTAACTGGAATGTGACCTTCAGCTGCAGATGTCCTGATTTGTTTACGTTATTGAGAAACACTGACATTTAGTTGAGTGAAGGTGATGAGCTCTGTCATGCTTACTGTAAGATAATTCATGTCAGTGCCCACAGGCAGCCATTATGTAAAGACTGGGTGCGTGACTTTACCCAACAACAGGAAAATACATACTACCTCATCCTAGCTACCAGCAAGTGTTTAGGAGACCTGTCTAGTTTCCATGTTTCATAGAATTATCATTGGGATTGCTACTACAGAGATATGTCTTGTGTTTGCAATCCCCCTTAATCAGAAGAGAGAAAATGAGATTAGTTCCATAAGGGTTATTACTGTTCATTTCTCTTCATGCTGCTCTTCTGGGTCATGATTTAGATGAAATTTCAGTAAATTTGTGTTCTTTTTGTCCTGTAGACTTTTTCAGACTACTGGTAATCCCACAGAAGCCAAGAAGAAAAAAGAAAGCCCATAAAAATCTATACTCTAAAGAAAACAGAACTATCATCAATAAACAACCAAACAAGAGAAAAATGTGAATTCCTTTGGAACCAGAATATTCATTTAAAGAGTTTCAAAACAACAGCCTGCTCTCTCACGGACACAAGCAATTTCCAAAATGTAAAACAGGTCTGGAAGGTGTCAGTCACTTTTGGTGGCATTAGACACAGAGGGCAAGGAGCAGTGGAGTAAAATCAAAATTGACATAGATCAGGAGCACTTAGAACTTGCTATCTATAGAAGTGTGTGCTTTATTTCCACCACAGATTAATGAAACACCTCACAAATGTTGTGCCTTTGTGGAGAGCACGCAGGTCTGTAGGCAGCATACATATTACATAGTGTGCACTACTCCTGTGCATTGCTTTTGAGCATCATCACCGGAGGCTTTTTAAGACTCTGCAGCCATGGAATTAGCTGTGGTATTGCCAGCCAGCTGTGTATCCTCCATGGACTTTGGAACAAGCTATAAAAGTAAAAAGAAAAACATACTTTGCCAGCTCATCACAAAACAGAGCCAGCACTTTAAAACCAAGTGGGTCCTTTTCTGCCAGGCAAATCTTGAGGTCGGCCTCACAGGTCACCATTCGGGATTACGTCAGGGACCAACCAGTTGGGTTCAGGCAGGCTCGGGTTGGTCTGGCAGGCTGCGTGAAGCGAACAAAAGCCAGACCAAGACAAAAAGTTGAGGGAGTGGGATAGGAGGAAATGAAGAAGACTGTTCCAAAGGCTTTTAAATTATGATGGCCATGTTGTTGCAATACTATTGGAAAACTAAATGAATTGCTCCCTTCCTTAGCCCCCTCCTGCTGTGGCTGCATTTCTTTTAGCTAAGGGCCTGAGTCAGTAACGATGCATCCAATTTCCATGCTGTCCAAATGCCTGTAATCACTGCAGAAGCCAGACAGAGATTTCAATAAACTGGCTTTTCATGATAAACAAGGCTGTTCATTAGGTGGCTCTTGGCCTTCAAACTTTTCAAGACAACAGAACTACTGGGAGAAGGTCACAAATTTACCCTAGAGAGGGCTGATTTCCACAAAATTCTGCTCACCTATTTTCTTGAAAGCAGAGGACTTTAAACAGTTTCTGTTCAGGAACCCAAAAGCTGAGGCACCTTGACTCTACAGTCACTACTGAAAAAAAGCAGACTATCTTTATTATGTTTTAGTTCACAGTTACATTACTGGAGAACCAAAGGTTTTCTAGGCCCTGTAAAACCATATAATAAAAGCAGTGCACATTTTCTGTAGAAGCCAGGGGCTCTGTAACTTCACAATCCATAATACAATTTGCAAGGAAACCAATTTTTTTAGTACACCACAGTAAAAATAATCCAAATTTTGCACAACGTTTGAGCTTCACCTGGCACAGGTTGCCAGAATCTCATTGGTAGCATTCCAAGAAAATGCTACTCGTTACATACGAGATCTATCACCCTTTCTTGAGTTGCTCTGTAGCCATTAAACACCCCATGAGTGCAATGACAGCCATGTAAGCTAGCAAGTTCCCTGTACAGCACAAAGAACTATGTTAAAAGAAATTGAAACTGTAGAGCATGAGAAGTTGTGAATTTCATGGTGGATTCCCCTTCCCTTTGTTTGCCCTTCTTCTCCCCTTAAACACCCAATGTGTCTGTTTAAAGAGTGAGGGTTGTTTTCTGTTTTGCGTTTTGTTTCCTCTTACTTTACTCATGTAATTCGTTGCAGACTTCAGGACAGTAACCCCTGTAGAATTTGCTAGTGGCCCACAGAGCTAGCATAAAATAAAAAGTTACAAGTCCACATAACCTTTATTTTACGGTTATAAGCTATATTTACTGCTATATCATAAGTTTGAAAAGACTGCTAAGTGTTCAGTGTGGGAATGCAGGGAATTTCTCTTAAGTTAGTTTTATGGAGAAATGTGTTGTTAAACTGTAGGAAAGGTTACGGTCCTTTCAAGTCCTCCAGAGCAGAATGCCTATTAGGCATTTTTAGGGTATTTATAAAATACCCCAACCACTCCCTCAGTATCATTCATTGAAATTCAAATTCAGGACCTTTGGTCTGTTCAAGTCCCTTCGGTTTTAACACTGTAAACTAACCTGAGTGAGAACGCTATCAAAAATCAAGATGGGAGAATTTGCTTTTTAACTCTTGCCCACCTGCACTTTTTAAACTTTGCAAGTGTTTCTCACCACAGCACATAAATATGGTGAAGCCCAGTGAGTGTACAACGTACTAAGCTAAGACTTCATCAACAGGAGCGATGAGAGTGCTCTTAGTACTTCTGTCCTGATTTTATGTGATGAGGCAGGATACAACCTCCTGCCCACCTGTAAAACTACAATGATAGTACTCACTTCCGAACACGCTGAATCCTCTTGTGACCTGCCAAAGAACAAATGCTAAACAAGAGAAAGTACTGTTGCTCCACGCACCTCTCAGCCTCCCCTTCTCCCCTCAGTCCCTCACTCTCCTCTTCTAAGGCATGTGCTGTTTGCTGGTGGCCACACAACAAGCTGGACTAAATGCTGCCTGCAGAGACCTAACGGGATGCCTGTGTTGTGGAGTCAACCTGATCATGTACAGTAAATCCACTGTCTCCAGAAAGGGGATTGGCACTACTGTTATGGGACAGAACTGGCCAGGATGTGGGGACAGGGTCAGAGGACGCTTCATCTGCCCTGCACGATAGCTACATCCCTGTCTGTCCTCTGGATGTGCTCCCGACGTGTAATGTGGGGGGCTGCAGGGCTTGGGGCAGAGATGGCAGGAAAGACAGAAACCTGGTACTGGAGGCTATGCACTGCCCATGGGTACCTGATCACCGCATAGCTTCTTGGTTTCATACACAGCTCACCTCTGACTTTTTAAAAATCTTTTCCTTTCTTACATCCACTTTTTGAAATTATGTTTCTCATTCATATCTACCACAAATGATGAAGTTTCTCTCTTCTCCTTGTTGCTCACGTCATTTTTACTTTAATGCTGCATTTCATTTTTATAGGGAACAGTTTATTATTTTTTACAGAATGTCAAGAGGATCTCAGCCTGAAACAAGCCTTTGCAATTCAGCCTACAGTGTCATTTAAAACAGGAAAATAAATTGTGTGGTAGAGACACTGAAGAGCACATGCCTTCTGGCATTAGTTTTCTCTTTCAGGCATTAGGGTTTTCTAGAGTGCAAGGAAAAATGCCTTTTACCTTCCAACTACAGAGTTAGCTAGCAGCATCTTTTGGGTTTAAATGGCTGATAATCTTCTCCCAGTGGAGGTCATTAAAATAAATTTTAGACCGGCCTAACAACCCCTTGAAGTTCAGTTTACCTTCTGCTAGCTTGTCCTAAAAAACAGTAATGTCACCCCGCAATGCCCTCTGCTGGGAGAAGCGACTTGGAGCTGGAAGGAGAGCTACCAGTTCATGTCCTCAAGCAAGGAACAGATATTTGCAACGAGATGGACAGGATTTTCACCTTCTATGTGAAATCCTGATCCCGCTGAAATCAGGGTGGTTCTAGCTTTTAATTTTCACTTTGCCCTTAATCATTCCCCCTTTTGAAAACTGCACTGTTACTAACTACAGTGGAAAAAACCTGTTTATTTCAAGTCCAAATGAAAACCTCATTACTGACTTACAGACATGAAGATCCCCTTTTAGCATTTATTGAGCTCCTAGCAAGAGGTTTTACAAGGAAGCTTTCAGCTGCAAAAGACGTTGTTCCTCTTGACATTCTTCTAAGTCATTTTAACTGTAAAAGCCTGTACAAAATCACACATGCAAATAGCATTCATGTTACACAGGTGGGATTCTGCCTAACGTATTTTCACTGAACAGGATTCTTGTACTGAGAAAAGGAAGCCAGGGAAATGTTATGCAGTAAAACAAAGGAGTATATCTGGAACCTGATGTGTGAGAACACCAACCCTGTCAACTGCCACCTCCCACTCCCTCTGAGATGCAGCATCCTGGGGCCTGAGGAAGAAAAGTCTGAATCGGCCCTGCCGAGGAGTGGGATACTAGCATGGAGTTCACACAAACAGCAATCTTCCCCTACTGGCGCCACGACCCCATGGCTTATGGGCTAGTTATTCCCAGCTCACAACTCATCTGGAGAATCATCCCTGAAAAATATTTTCCAGCCTTGGCAAGGGTGATGTAACACTATCGCTGCTTTGATTTCAGCTCCTGTGTCCCTCAGCCTGGATGGCCTTGCGTGTTGTTTGTCTCTCACCGCAGCTGTGCAACAGGTAGCAAGTAGGAAGGATTTTTCCACAACAGCCCCCGGTCCTCTCTGCTGGACGCTTGCTCCTTACTACTCATGTTCCACAGCTTAGGTCCTTCCTGGCAGGCCAATTATTTTATATTTACTACTAATTATTATTTCTATCTTTTAGATGGAAACATTTTTTCCTTGTGATGAGATGTTTCCTCTGCATTAACCTGCTTTATCACCATGTGCCTCCCTGTGCCCTACTTTACAGGGACAGACGCCCTTGGTGCCAGAGAATGCAGGTGCAGTAAAGCCACACAGTGCCTGGCAACACCATTTTTATTTGAAGTTACACGTAATTATCATTGATTTGGAAGTGTGACCCTCTTGATACACAGCCTTACAAGCTAACAGGTTTTTTTTCCAGAAACGACTTTACAATGTTTGTTATTCCCTCATGGAGATCGAAATGTCATGGTTATAAGCAGTTTTCAAGACTATGCCAGGTTCATTAAAAGGCCCCCAGACAAGTGGTTTTTTGCTTTGTATACTGTCCTGAAAACCTTCTGCTTCCCTTGGTAAGCACCACAACGTCGCACTCGTTTGAAAAAGGGCACGTGTGGCTACAAAAATCCAAAAGTACATTTACCCTTGACGGCAAAGGCTCAGATTGTCACTCTGGACACTTACCTGCTCTTCTCAGGAATATCTTCCTTTGCAAGAGAACTGGGTAGCCCAGGGACCAGGTGGTGGGTGCTCACATACCCTAACCCTGAAATGATTAATTTGAGGGAAGGTTGAAAGTAACTGAAAGTTGTTCCAGTCCTGATGCCAGTCTGGTCCCTCATGAGTGAGGCAGCCGTGTCAGAAAACCGAACTGAAAATCCACCCTTTGAGCTGGCACCTTTGATGGAAGGATCGGCAGTGAAGTCCAAGACTGAATTGGCCTCCAGCTTAAATTGTGCTCTGATCCAAGGCTGTCTCTCAACATCACAAACAAATAACGTTATATGAGGAATCTTGCACACACTGCTATTTTTGCTGCCAAGCACTCTTTCAAGAAGTTGTCTCCCAATCTGATATCTCTACACAGAATAATTTCATCCACAGAAATGCTTGCTAGTGGTTAAATTATGGCCAAGAATCTACATTCGGCCTGAATTTGCTCATGTTGATGCATTGTGCCACTACTGGAAAATAAGTGTGGTGTCACGCAAAATTATATTAGACTGGAGTGTGACCAGGAACAGGATTAGACCAATATCCTGTGACTGGGAGGAAGAAGTTGAACTGGATCTACATTTGCTGGAGGCAGCAGAACACCTTGGTGGAGGCAGTCACTGTGCTACCTCCATCCTAGCTTCTGGGGCAAGAGATGGGAAGACATAAAGGACTGCAACATGCCGTCACATCAAAAAGAAGAGTGCCTGCCTGCATTCATTCCCCTCCTTGCTGGCAGTGGGTAGCACTAGGAAATGACAGCTTTGGTATTCCTTGGCTCTGCTGACCTCTTGGTCATCACCCAAGCCCTGGAGAGTTCATCATTCAGAAAAGAGGGCTGAGGAAAGCTCTGCTCGATCTCAATTAAGGCTCTCTTTGGTTCCCAGGGAAAAAAGAAGAGGCAAATTAACATCCTGCCCTGGGAAGTTTTTTTGTCCTCATCACTGTGGTGGCAAAATCCAGTTTTATCAACACCACTGAGAAAGCTTGCAGTAACTTGAGGATTAGAGAACATGATGGCTTCCACCCAGGACAGCATTCCAGCTTTCTGTCCTCTCTTCCGAAGGAGAAAGTAAGTATCAAAAAAAAAAAAGCATCATCATCAGACAAAGTGGTCATTCTGTACTTTTCCAGCCCTCAGCAGTCAGTAACCTTTCTGTTTGCACCAATATAAGCCGTCAGTGGGAGACATGATTTGCACAAGCAAATTCACTCATTTCCTAAGAGAGGGCAAAATTCAGGGCGTGACCTCAACTCCTTTCTCCTGGCCACAGCTTAGCTGAAGGCCCAGTATGTCAGATTCACCTCAGTGTGATCCCAGGAACTGGTCTGGAATCAATTTCACCCAGTAAGTCTCTTTGATTGCATCAGGCCTTTCAGAAGTTTTGAACAACAAGGATCTAAACAGCAGGCAGCAATCTGCACAAAAACAATCATTGCAGTTTAAGGAATTTTTAAAGGTCTGTGCCTCCTTTTTTTCTTTTTTTTTTTCCTTTTTTGTTTCAAATGCTTTCCAACTGAGCAAATGCTGCAGCGGGTTCATGGGAGAAGGCCTTGAGGCACCCCTGACTTTGGCAGTGTTATCCCATAGACACTCCATACGTTTTTGGCACCTTGCAGCAGACACATTGACAGCCACGGGATTGATCGAAAGGGAAAGAAGCTGTTTTGCAGTCAAAAGCAAATGTACTCAGATTTCTAAGGCCATTTGAAAGAATGCCAGAATGATACTGGATTTCGGCATTCTTAAGCTCCTTTAAGATGATGCAGCAAGTGGTCTTTTCCACATGTGATGATGTATTTCAGGACAAGAGTTCCTTCAAGATTTTCCAAGCCTGTGGGCTCCTGATCCTTTTTCAAATTACAGAGATGATAGCATACTGGGGAGAATTGTGATTAGTTTAAACTCTCCACAGCTGCGAGAGATGAATGTAAAAATTCCACCAAAAAATCCACTTCTTCTGGATTGAATTTACCTACACGACACCGAGTCCTGACCAAGGGACCACTTAAAAGAGCTGGAGCAGCATCAACACTATTTAGTTTCTTCCATCACATCAACCCAGGGAAGGCTCACAACTGTTCTACCCAACACATCTCCCCCAGCAGCACTGCTATGATAGGGGCTGGGGTATTAACGAAGCCCCAAGATGCATGAGGAGGAAAATG
>NW_008794963.1:2580095-2601358 GCF_000699145.1 Aptenodytes forsteri | reverse complement strand
AACGGAAACCCTGGCCGGCGGTCAACGAATACCCCCTACCGTCCTTATTTTTAAACACCCCAGTCGTGTGCCAGCGAGCTGAGTTACTTCAGATAGTCTTTGTCTCTCGGGAGTATCCCAAACCTCGGATTAAATATGGCGTTAAAAGCTCCACTAATTTGCTTGTGAGTTAGGATCAAGGGTTACTTAGCTCTGTAACTGATCTCGTGGTATATATATAAAATATATATAAATCTTGCAATTTAGAGCAGGAAGAACTTCAGCAATAGTATCAATCAAACATTCTGTTGATACTTCAGTCATTTATGTATTCTGTTCATACTTTTTCTATTAACCGTATATTCTACAGTAAGCGCATGATTTACACCCTACACTTTCATGTATACACCTCACATTTCACAATTTGCAAAAAGATGGTCTGAATACCAACAGTTTCAGTCATGACAGGGTCACTGCTGACAGTACTGCCAAGTGGTCTGCCACACCGCTGCCTGCCCTCAGGTTTCCATCCCAACCTGCACAGGTGTCTTTACTTGCCCTCGGGTTTCCATCCCGGCGCTCACTGGTGTCTCAGACTCCGGTTGGAAGGTCTGTGTACCAGAGGGGCTTGGCCAGATGTCTCCACAGGTGGGCTGCTGAGCGCTTACCCAACAGGCATCTCAGAGTCCCAGGCAAGGCTCTTGAAGAGCCAAATGACTAATACAAGACCAACAAGCCCACTACCTTTGGCCACGTTACTGGACTTCCCTCTTGTTTGCATAATGGTTAGATGAGCACCTAAATTTAGTCAATCTAATTACAGTATTTTAAAAAATTACAGAGTTTTCTTCTTTCTCAGGAGTAGAATTGTTCTTGATTGGTTGATGCAGCAGTATTACAGGCCTCCCTTTCTTTGACAAAGAGCTAGCAAACAGCAGACTTGAGTGACAAGACTCCTCACTTGAGTGAAAGCAAAGTGCAGGTGATCTCTCTAAATGCATACAATTTGGCAGGAATTCCTTCAGAACCCCTGCAGCTGTATAGCATGAGGAGAGAACCCTCTGACCTTTTTATATTCCTGCTGCTGAAGATTAATGTGAAAAATCAGGGCTGTCCAATTTGTTGCTCAGTAAGTGCAGCATGGGCTATATTATCATAGTTTTATTCAGGGTTGGAAATAAAAGAAGCAAGCAAAAGTAAGACCTATGACAGGACAGGGACTGAAAGGCATCATCCTGCAGTTTACATCTGTCCAGTCATGATTTGCATGGCCTACCTTAGATACTACAGAAATATTAGAAGAAAAAGTCTGTAACTAATTTTATGTTTTAATTTACAATTCTTGGAACTGCTCTGGTCATGCTACAAAATGAAGGCTGATTTGTTTGTTTTTCAGATCAGCTAAACTGTTAATGAGTGCTGGCAGCAGTGAAGAAGATATAGATGATATTATTGATGAAATCTGCAACGACAGCAGCTTTGCCAAAACACCTCTGGTGAGTAGGAGTCTGGAGAAATGCAGAACGGATGAGGCTCAGCGATGGAAAGAAAAGCACCGTAAACTACAACCGTTTTAAATCAAAAAATGGACTAAAACAACCTGTAGGATAAACTTGGAAAATAAAGCAGAAAGGAAAATGCAACAATCCTATAGTGAGGAACAGGAGAGGTATAAAGGGATGGTCTTACCCAGGCAGTTACAGGAAGTTAAAGGAAATGCTAGTTCAAGATAGAGCACAGTGTCAAATATCACAGAATCATGGAATGGTTGAGGTTGGCAGGGACCTCTAGAGGTCATCTGGTCCAGCCATCTGCTCAGGCAGGGCTACCTAGAGCTGGTTGCCCAGGACCGTGTCCAGACAGCTTTTAAATATCTCCAAGGATGGAGACTGTGCAGCCTCTCTAAGTAACCTGTTCCAGTGTTTGACCACCCTCACAAGAAGTAAAGAAGTTTTTTCATGTGTTTAACTGGAATTTCTTGTATTTCAGTTTGTGCCCATTGTCTCTCCTCCTGTCAGTGGGCCCCACTGAAGAGTCTGGCTACGTCTTCTTTATTCTTTCCCGTTATGTATTTTTATACATTGATAAGATTCTCTTGACCCTTGTCTTCTCCAGGCTAAACAATTCCAGCTCTCTTAGCCTCTACCTGTATGTCAGATGGTCTGAGTCCTTAATCACCATTGTGTCCATGTCTCTTTTGTACTGGGCACAGCACCCCAGACATGTCTATGAGGCCATATCTGGAGTACTGTGTCCAGTTCTGGGCTCCCCAGTACAAGAGAGAGATGGAGCTACTGGAGAGCCTCCAGCAAAGGCCCGTGGAGATGATTAAGAGACTGGAGTATCTTTCATGTGAGGAGAGGCTGAGAGAGCTGGGACTGTTCAGCCTGGAGAAGAGAAGGCTCCAGTGGGATCTTATCAATGTGTGTAAATACCTGATGAGTGGAGTAAAGAAGGGGCCAGACTCTCCTCTGTAGTGCCCAGTGACAAGACAAGAGGCAATGAGCACAAACTGAAACATGAAATTCCACCCGTACACCAGAAAACACTTTTTTACTGCGAGGGTGGTCAAACACTGGGACAGGTTGCCCAGAGAGGTTGTGGAGTCTCCATCTGTGGAGATTTTCAAAACCCAACTGGACACAGTCCTGGGCAAGCTGCTGAAGCTGACCCTGCTTTGAGCTGTCCCTCCTAATGTAGCCCAGGATGCTGTTGGCCTTCTGTGCTGCAAGGGCACACTGCTGGCTCATGGCCAACTTATCATCGACCAAATTTCCCACGGCCTTCTCTGCAAAGCTGCTTTCCAGCTGGTCAGCCCTCTGTGTTCTGCTGCATGAGGGTTATTCCTCCCCAGGGGCCGGAGTTTGCATTTCCCCTTAGTTGAACTTCAAGAGATTCCTCTCAGCCCATTTCTGCAGTCTTTTGAGGTCCCTCTGAATGGCAGTGCAGTCATCTGGCATACCAACCACTGCTCCCTGTTTTGTACCATCTGCAAATGACTTCTGTTGCATGACAGCAGGAGATGGAGATGAAGCCGCAAATTTACATCGTCAAGACAGTCATAATGATAGAAGACACAGAAGATAGATATTCATTTAGGTATCACCAGTAGAAAATTGTGTTATTTATACTTAATAACCCCCTGTGCAGATTCTCTTACTTTCATGAGTGACGTTGGTTTTGCTTTGTTTGTCTTTGATTTCTAACAGAGTGGCTAAATCTGAACCAACAAAAAACACTTGTATACCACAATACGTATGTCTGAGTGAGAGAGAATTATGTCAGTAAATCTGTATAATTTTATTATTTTATATCCCTAGGACTTCCCATTTAGGATCTAGAATTCTAGTATTTTAGAATTCAAATAAACTGTTTTATGTGCAGCAAATAAGAAACTTTTCAAAGACACTTTATCTTTTTGAATAATTTAAGTCCTTGATGTGTTTTCAGTAAAACAAAAGCTCGAAAACATTGAGGGAGAAGGTTCCTAAATTAAAACTGTTTTTAAAAGCAAAATTATTAAGAAGAGGGCATGAAATACTAAGTCTTGATTGTAAAGTCAAAGTGATCATGTGGTGTTGAATTCCTTCAGGCAGAGCTGGGAATTCAGTATGGGAAGAGAAGCCTCATTCCTCATTTACCTGTTACTTCAGCAGCTTTTGTCTCAAGGAGCCTCACAGAAACCTGAGCAAGAAAATTCCGAAATTCTTATTCCCCTTCTTCTGTGACTGAGATTTTCTAGCTCCTGCTTATTAAGTAAAACAGAATATTGTTACCTTGCTGTAATGCTGCCTTTTATTCTTTGATTACTTTTTAAATAGAAATTGAAGTCTAACTCTGCAAGTCTCACACCTGAAAGCAATAGTGCTGTTGTACAAGCTCATAGGAAAAGGTAAGTGAAAAATGGTTTGGCTGGTTGAACATAGCTTGATTATAGCTTGTTGTTAGTCTAATAATATTACTACTGTTTAATCTGTGTTGTTATTAACTAAGAAAGAAACTGAGTATTTAGAGAAGCACTCTTTTTAAAGAAAAACAAAGGTAAACAAAGATAATTTTGAAGAATTACTAGTGTGCTTTCATGTGGTCAAAATTATTTATTGTAAGTTTATTTAAGTTATTGAACAACAGCTTTCTTTGCCTTATGGACATACAGATTTATCACATGCTGCAATATATAGTCCCATGTATATTTGGTATAGAGAGTGGTTGTCATCATAGAGTTTTTCTCTGAACACCCTGGTAATGAAAATTTTAAAATTCTATACTTTGTAATCATTCAGATGCTTTGCCTATATTTAATAAATATTATTTTAGAAATACCATGCTGTTAAACTAGGAGAAGCATTATACTACTTTCTCCAAAATGTTTTGCTATAATTTAATATTTTTTAATGAAATCCATATAGATGCTGTCCAGTGTACCTGGGTGGAAGCTCTTCACCATATGGCATAGGAACAAATATTTCAAAAAGGTAGGAAACGTGAAAAAAAATGTCCCGCTTGCTTTATCATTATTTTTATTCACAACTGTGTTTCTGTGGTGGTACGGAGTTCTGCATTTGAACTGGACAGGACAGCCCTATATTCATCTAAATATGTGGCTGCCTGTAACTGCAGTTGAAGTCAGGTGGTCCCTTCCAGTCCTCTGCTATTGACCACTAGATCTTTTGTTCATCTGAGGAGTTGAAAGATGTGTGCAAATGAGACATGAGACTCCAAAAATCAGTAACATGTAGTTAAGGAAATCGCTGC
This sequence comes from Aptenodytes forsteri, assembly GCF_000699145.1. NCBI lineage: Eukaryota > Metazoa > Chordata > Aves > Sphenisciformes > Spheniscidae > Aptenodytes > Aptenodytes forsteri. The sequence goes on along the minus strand of NW_008794963.1, from coordinate 2,596,624 downwards.
TGTAGAGTATTGTTATTTTTCCCTGCCTCTCTTCAGCTTTCTGTGTGATGCCGAGTATGTGACTTAAATCAGTGGGCTGGTTTAAATCATCCCAGAGCCTGAACTGAAAATAGCCAGAGTGCTTTGCAGCTGCAGCTGAACGTAGCAGGAGAGGTACTTTAAAGATTTATCGCCAACATCCTATAGAACACTATTGCATTTCCGTGTGGGATTTTTTTGCAGCAAGTAATTATGCACTTGATGCATATTTGGATGCGAGTCAGGTGCCATACCAGTGAGGAAGACCAAAGAGAATATATTAAGAGAATATCAGTTTATTTTATGTGTTCAGTGAGGTTAGGAACCTGTAAAAATAATACATGATCATATAGTTAAAACACATACCATAATGAATGTGCCAGAGATGTAAAAAAATTAAGATTACGGGTAACCTTGCTTCTAGTATTTCTGAGTGAGTGCTGTGCTTTAAAACAGTTACGATCTGTGTAGCTTCTCTGATTGTAATAAGCTCTTGGAGCTTTCTGTCCTTTTTTGACCAGAACATGTGATCAACTACGTTGTACTGCTTGCGACTTCCGTGTGTCACTTTTCAATGACTACATCTGGGATCAGTCCTGTGATTACCTTTTTTTCAGGTATGTCTGAGGTGGGTTTGGTATTAGTATTGTGTTACTGTGCTTTGGGGCTTGATAGGAATGGGAAAGGTGAAAAGTCGTGAGCACTCCTGTGTTACCTTAAAAAGGAGCATGTGTGCAACCTGTTCGGTGTTCAGGTGGGAGAGTCTGCAGGGAGAGGGATGCAACATCTCCCATGATCTGCTTTCATGCCTTTCCATTTCTTCCCCCACCACTCTCCCTCTCTGCTTTTAAAAAGAATTCAAGTTTCATGGATCAAAAGGCAACTTTACTGCTGAAATAAGCAGATAATCTGTGTGATGGGTTGGCCTCTGGTGTGCCATTGCAGGATGCCTACAAAATAAATGCAGACTGTTCAGCATGTACTTCTGACCATACCTTCAGTCATACAGACTGTGAATGTTCGAGTCGGATTTTCTTTTTTCCAGTATCAAGTATTATGCTGTCATGTTCAGTGAAAATCAAATAGTTCGATTTCTTAACAGACTTGTTTTTGAAGCAAGGTTTGGTTAAATGGAGGGGTGGGATTTTTGTTTTCTTGTTATATTGTGATGTCTTTGACTTCAGTTATTTTTATTTTTTTTAAGACTTAAAATTAAGAAGTTCCTATTTCCAGTTTCTCTAAAACTGTATCTAATGCCAAGACTTAGTGAAGGGTAATGTAGTAGGCATGCTCCTAATACAGACGTCGAATTTGAATTCCTCTTATTTTAGTAAAGTCTTCGTATTGCCCGTTAACTGACGGAGGTCGTGGATGTGTTCGGAGTATGTGCTTGGCCACCAGGGGGTGTGGCAGCTGGAGTAGAACAGTAATGGATACATCATCTCCTTTTCCATTATTTTTCTTATATTACATGTTAGGTTTTTCCTGTATTTGCCTTCCAGTTTTGGAGTTTGTATTTCTCTCTGAATGAAAATTTTATTTTCCCATTACTTAAAGCAGTGTTAGAAATACAGTGCTGCATTAGTCTCCTGAGATGAGTTTGGTAGCTGGAAAGGTTAAATAGATGATTCTTTTATTTACTCGAAGTCTAAGTTACCTGCTTCTGAGATCTTGAAATTAATTAAGTTTAAAAAAAAAAAGACATGAAAGGCATTAGTATCAGATACTTGTAACATTGATTAAAATCTGTAATCTTTAGCAAGATATTTAGCTATTTATTTTGACTAACCTGAATTTTAAAAAGCAAACTTTAAGATTAAACATTTGCCTTCCATGCATAGGTGTCTGACCTCTTTTTCAAAAAATTCTTCCTTTGATGTTTGTTTTGGGTTTTCTTTATTTAGCTGGGCTTGTTAATGTTGGTTTTGAGCAATTCAGTGGCCAGTGATTGATGGCCAGGAGGAGCTCATGAGAGCAGGGATAGTTAAAATGCCAAATTTTCATTTGTTTTTTGAAACAACTTGGTTTTGTAACAGCCATGCTGATTTTTCATTTGTTGTGGTTGATGTTTGCACAGGAATTATTTGTGGTTTGATGTACATTCTTCTCTCTGATGGCCATTTCATTTCAGTCACTTTAACAATCATCCTGAGTAACAGTTCCTGATGAAAAGTTTAACTCTGTAGTTGTACCCATTCTGCATAGGAATTCTTACAGTAAGTCTGGTAAGATAAATACATTTTTGGATAATTTCTTAACACACGGATTAACGCTACCTGGTTTTCTTCCCAACTCTTTCTCTGGAGGCTGGCACAGGGTTTCTAAACCCAACAGAGAACATTGCTTACAAAAACATCAATCTCCAGTTGATGTGAGTATACAGCAACTATGCACCGAGGGTGCTCTCAGGAAAGGATTGTGTTCAAAACAGAATTTAAACATATCCCTAAATTAATTCATAACAGTGGTACTCAGAAATGTTCTTAAGAGCTTTTCTGAATTGAAATGGCCTCATGAATCTTTCTTCTTTAAAAAAAAAAAATGCATGATCCTAAACTGAATTCACTTGATTGGCAGGAATAACGTGCCTGAGCTCAGTAAACTAAGAGCAAAGATGATAAAGAAGAAAGGAGCACGAGCATATGCTTGTCAGTGCAGCTGGAGATCCATTGATGAATTAACTGACCTCCAAACAGACCAGCAGCTTCGGTGGGTTTGTGGTAAACATGCAGAATGAAGTCCTCTTGTGTGTGGTACCTACTTGTGTGGAAACAGGTCATAAACTCGAGTTTTCTGAGAACAGATGGAAACCTGAATACTTATATCTAGAAATAGATTATAATACCCTGACTTCAACCTGAAAACTTTTTTTCAATTTAAATGTCTTGCAAGCAATATGGGGTGTTGAATTATTAGAAGAAACAACCAATTTGGAGGCTTTCTGGAAGGTAAATAAGGTTAAAGCTCATACTCAGTAGTGTTAAAGAAAGGAAGAGATAATAGATTTAGGCATGGGGCAAAGCACCTTGAGACTGCTCCTCGTATCTAGCAGAGAGCCTTATTTCCCATGTCTGCAAAATCTTGGACTCAAAATGGTGGGTTGGGATGCAGCCATGACACACAAGCGTATGAATTTCTGTACAGAAAATAATACTGCTGTTCTGCTTTGCTCATAGCTGTTAATGAGCAAGTGGTTGTAGATCTCTTAAAAAATTACTGTGAGATCAGCTCTCACCTCGAAGGTTTCAGCACACCCCAAAACTTTATTTTACCCACCAGTAGCCAAAAACTGCAGGTGCTGGAAATCTCCTTCTAGTTCCTACTGCTTGCTTCAAAGCACTTTCTGCTGACTAAAGACTTTTACCACAGTGAATTTCTTGGACTTCCCTTCAGCCTTCACTGCAAGAGGTGAACAAGTTACTGTGCAATTATTAAATATTGTGCAATTTTAAAGAGATTCTGAAGAGTATATGACTCTTCTATCAATATTTGCAAGGGAAAAAAGGCTGAGGCTTTTAAGAGTGAGAAAATATATATATCCCCACTTTTTTTTCAGTTCCACTTAGCTTTCACTTCAGCTTCACTTCAAAAAAGTACATATTCAGAAAGTGTAACTGTCCTGTTTCAACACACTCCCTTCCCCCAGTAACATTGTAAAACTACTTCCTGTATCACGTTACTTGGTGAATTGTCTTGATTACAGTTAATGTCACTATAGTTTATGAGCTCTTTCTTTTCATTATGTATAAATAACACAGGAGATGGATTTGGGTTTTGGGCGGGCAGAGAGGAAGGAAAGGATTACCAGTCCTGGCAATTACTACATTGAAAAGTGTCTCAAAATGCAAAGTCTGTCAGTATTTTTGCTATGCAGTATGTGATACTGTACAGATAAATTCAAAATCACTTACTTTGTGCAATTCTAGCTATGCAGAGCCATTTCTCTTTTTGTGAAGTGTTGCTCACGGCCCTAATCTGTACATTGTCAATCTGTTCTTTTTCTGAGCTTTTCCAAAACAATTGCATGGTCTCTCTTATAGAGGTCATTTCTCGAATCTGTCGCTTTGTCTGTACCCCTCTGGAAGAGCAGATCCCGGTAGTGACCAGAGGCATAATGTACTCTGCATCCCGCTCACCTTCCCCCTCCGTGAGTGTTTTTTTAGAACCTGCAGAGGACCAGAAGTGTGCCTGGGAGGCCGGGCAGTGCTTAGGTACGCAGTGCTTCTGTGCTCTCGAGTGCCTGTTCCAGTGCCACATGCGGCCTTGCTAGTAGGTTCAGAGGTGAGTTGGCTTTGGAGAGGTACTGCTTGGCATAATGGTATAGATATATTTAGGGTCATGTATTGTTTTCAATGCAATTGGTGTTTCAGGCTGAAGTTTCAACTGCTAGAGTCTAAAACTGCAGGTTCAGGAGAAGGACAGACCCAGAGACCAGCTGATTAATGCTCAATCAGCTGCTGGAAGAGGTCTGCTTGCCTTTCTGTCCTTTGTGAAGAGATAGCCCCCGTGTGGACTGTAAGCAGTAAGTGTTCCTGGGTTTTCTTCAGGTGGGCCTGAGCGATTTCCATTCCCAGAGAACATCAGTGCTAATGGTGAGAGAAGAACCCAGCAGTAGTATGTAATTTATTAACAAGCTCTAGAGAAGAAGAAACCTACTTTCCATTCTTCTTCTTGAAGAAGAATGCATTTCAAAAAGTGCTGAGTTGCCTTGGCTTGCCTGTTCCAAGGCCATTTGAAACTGATGACTAAGTAGCCCCACAGGATGCTCTTTTGGCCTGGATTTGCACTGGAACCTGTGTCACAATGTAGGGAACAAGTAAGGCCTGCAACTTGTGAGCAGGAAACGGGGGGGGGGGAATCCTAACATCTTACTTGAGCTGGAAAAGGAGCATGTCTCCTGTACCCTGTTTTAAACAAACCAACAGAAATAGTCACCCCCTCTGGAACAGTTCGCACTACCAAGCGTGTTGGAGCAAATCGTGTGGAAACAAAAGTTCAAGACATCCGTTCTAGTGATTTTTATGACAAGAAGACAGCCTGCAGCACTTGAAAAGGGGAGGCTAGGAAGGAATTGAGACAAAAGGACTAAAAGCGTAGGAGAAGTAAAAAGTATTAACACCAATATCTATTGACAACATTAGTCAGCATTTCTCCTAGGTCACCTCATCCCTCAGTCTTCTGTTAGCCCGCAGAGCTGTAGAAAGAGAGTTCTCTTTCTGGGTAGAGATTGTTGTCAGGCGATTGTATCACTAACGCCATTAAGACTGTACTCCAAGCACTGGAAATGTTAGAAGAGAATCTTAGTTGGTAAATGTAAGTGGAAACCTGTGCATTCCCCTGAAATCATCGTGTTTATTCAAGAGTAGTTACTTGTTTCTGGCCTTGGTCAGAATGGTGGGATATGACAGCTCTTTGTCCAAGTGAAGTTTTAAACGCGTGCAGAAATAGTGCTTATTGGATTGGTTTTCATTACAGGATTTAACATATTTCTAGACCTGAGAATAGTTACTATGTCATTAAATATAATTGTTTTGTTGGAAAGAGGAGTGGTATTAAGTATTTGATTTCCCTTGCTGTGCTTTCTTCAGTTACATGTTACAAACCACTCCACAGTCCTCAAATGAAAAGAATGTAAAGAAAGGTAAAATTGGAGCTTGAATGTTCATTTGATGAAGGTATTGTAAGATAGCACAAGGTTTTCGAAATGTATCCCAGACCCTAAGTGATACTTCCGTGTCGGTTATCTGAGATAGCAGGGATTATGTAAAGAATTTTGTTGAAGAATGCCATTCAGCTGTTGTCAAACGGAAGTACTGGAGAACAGTTTTGCTAAGTATAAATGCGACTATTGTTTTCCTCCAGTTTTTTACTTTGGAAGAAGTAATACTATTTCTGTTTGTGAAATGGGCAACGTGAAAACTTGAGACTTTAATTTTGCTTGGGTGATATGCTTGGAAATTTTCTAGCCTGCAGCATTAGTCTGCAGCAGATCCCTCAACAAAACAAAAGCAACGGAGGATGACAAAATGAGAATCCATGCAAAAGCATTCACCTGGAAATGTAGTTGGTGGTTTAATGCCACACCAGCTTTTCTCAATCTGTCTTCCTGCAGTACTTCTGGATAGGAATCCAATTCTGATGTAGATAGTACATTTTGATAGCTTTTCTTTATCAAATTTTAATGTGCTGTTCTAATTATATCTCACTTGTTTTACCTGTAAACTGTGGAGGGTGTCCAACCCAGATGCTGAATATAGCTCAGAAGAGAAATTGTTAAGGATCTTGCCCTGCCATAAAATTTAACTTAGAGAAGCACAATAGCATTACATATTGCAAGCTCTGCATTGTATAAAATTGAATAAAGATTTCGTTTTTCTGAACGCCCATTTGAGTTTTGTACTGAAGGTATTCCGCAAATGCTAGGCACTGGAAGCTGCAACTTGCTGAAAGGCTGACCACTTCTCTTGTTTCCTGACATGTGAGTCTTTGGGTCATGTAACCAGCATATGTGGTAGTCACACAGTAGGGGAGGGACTGTGTTGGGAGCTGCGTAGGCAAATTTTCCTTCCTGCCAGGCTCTTTTTGCACAAGACCTGACCGGGTTTGCCTGTTGTGTGACACCCGATAACTGCAGACAGGGCAGCCTGGAAGGGGATGGAGTAAAGGAGTGTCAGGGCTGCTCATTTGTGAGGGCCACATACGATGCCTGGGACTTGGCATGTGTGCTTTGAGGAAAGTGTTTTTTCAAATGTCGACACTTCAATAAAATAAAAAATTGGAACAAATCTGAATTGTATGTTGTGTGAATTCTAGTGTGCTGTTCCTATCCAAGAGAAGCCTTATGAAAATGATGTAGGACTATGTTTTCTCTGACAGAAGGGTTATGAAATGCCCTTAATACAAAAACGTTGTCCAGCTCATAAGAAACAGTAAGTACTTGGATGTTTTCTCACATCAGTGGGGATGCACCAAATACCTGAGAAGTAAATGAGCTTTAACATTCTTAACCAGTTAATGCGAGGAGAGCACATTAAATTAGAGAGCTCGTAAAGGTGGATGCACTTACCACATTTCTTGGATGTTTACCTGGGATAAAAGATGGAGCCTGTTGCTGTGGGAGGTGGCATATAGCTAAATTTCTTGCAGAGTGGGATGCTGGTACCTTTGTGTATCAGTCAAGGCAGGTTATCACAAGCTTCCTACTGGTCACTTAAAAGAGGGAGAACAGTCAAGGAATCGCAGCGTTTGCTGTCCCCTAGGTCTTGCTGTAGAAAACTGTTCTTAGTACCAGGAAGAAGTTGCTCCACATATGGGAGCTGGAGCAAATCTTGTTTCTCCATCATGAAGAAATGCTGCGTGGCATACGTTAGAGTCACAGACATAAATATTTCCTATACTCCGTTCTGAATTTGGATGCCGGGTGTTGGTGCTGTTCCGGCAGTAATTACTTCCCAGACGTAGTGGGCAGTGTGGACTCGGTGAGAACAGACAGAAAACACCTGCTGCCTCAGGAGTACACCTGGCTTACCTTACTCACGACTGGCAATGTCACAGTGCGCCGTTAGAAGGTAGTGCCCATGTATGTTTAATTCACATTGAAAACTTTTATTCTATTGTGTTAGGTGTGCTTTAAAAGTATGCAATTTGGGGTAAGATGTAATTATACGATCTAGTCTGCAGAGGGCAGAGCAACACCACCGAGTGTTACAGTTCAGGCTTCTGCTTCACGAATACAAGCTCATACTTCTTTTTTTCTGTGATAAGAATAATGAAGGTTTACATTCAACCGACCAAGGCTTCTTGCGTTTGTTCTCTAATGGTGTAATTACAAGCGGGGTAGCCAGATCTGTGGCAACTCCATTTGATTTTTGTGTGACTTCATCCAGATGGTCCTCAAGTGGTCCTTGACCAATACTGAAGCAGATTAACTTTTTTAGCTGTCAGCTAAAGAAGCATAAAAAAATGTATGTCTGTGTGTACATATAGATAGATAGATAGATAGACACATAAGTGTACGTATGTTTATCCTCTAACAACATCAGTGGAAGAACTAAATTGCCTTCGGGATTTACCTTTCACCCTGCCCAAATTAAGTTTCCCTGAAAACGTTGTTAAGCGGTTTGGGCAAGTAGAGGTTGTGTACTTTAGGATCTCATAATGCCCAATACAAAATTTGTATAGCACATCACTCAAGATGTGAAAAGATGGCAGATCTTAGAAAGAAAATGGTAAAAGGCCAAGATTTAGAATTGCCAAGCAATTGTTTCTATGTCAGAAAGCCACGCAGAAGACCAGAGATGCTGCAGAGCAGTCTGAGTAATGGCAGTGAGAATCGTCCAAAGACCTGCATCCTGCAGTTCATCGGCCATGAGCCCTGGCTAAGGTTTTGGTGAAGAGTGAGTTTTAAACCATTGTGTCAGCTGCACGTTTGCAAACACCCTGCTTCCCATGAACAGACACACATACAGAGCGGTTCTTTCACTTTGAACGCTCTTCTGATTCCTTGGGAATCCAGTAAGTCTGAATGTACAGAGCAGATTTACAGTGGATGGAAGTAAACGTGATCTCTGATAACCGGTGAAGTTGTGTCCATTTCTGTAGAAGTGATGATGTGCTTTTAACTAGAAGCACAAACATATCTAAACCATGAAACTAGAGTTTGCTTATTTTACTGGTAAAATAGGGAGTATCATCTAAATTTAGCCTAGTTATGCCATAGGTGAGTGATCTCTGTAACACTTCATTTTTTACTTCCTTCTTTCCCTCTAATAGGAGAAATAGTTGAACAAAATTTTTAGTAGAGAAAATAGGAACAAACAAGGCTGTGTAGCACACTGTAAGAGGTTGCACACAGAAAAGTTTTGTGAGAACATTTTTTCAGGCAAGAAAGAAGACATTGTTTTTTGTTTGCTTCTAAACTAAAGAAGACACACCTAAGTGAAAGAAACAAAAATTGCATTCTACAGGGGGAAGTTCAAATGCCTACAAAAAATTGCCAAAAGCAAGGACAAAAATTCCTATGGGAGGTGTCCTTTCTAGAGTCTTTTAGGATTGCAGTTCCAGGGGCTGGCCCAGAAGATGGGGGTGGATCCACACCCCCATCCACTGCCCTTCAGTCACTTCCATCCCAGGAACCTGAGCTGCATAGGGAAGCAAAGTGCAGGAGGGACTTGATCCTCAGAGGGTACCTGCTTGCTTCCACATGAGGATGTTGTGGAACACGTGAGCTGACTGTTGTTCATTTGGGTTTGTGGGTTTTTCCTCTAAAATTTGTGAGAAGGGTTTCCTGCAGTATTTTGAAACCTGTTTCCTGGTGATAGGTTTTAGATACAAAAGCTAAGACAGTCAGATATTATATTTAGATATTATAGTCAGATATTATATTTAGATGTAAGAGCTAAGATATTCAGGGCTGCTAAAATCCTCTTAGCCAGTGGTTTATAACTGTTATTCAAATATGAGCAAATTATCTTGAAGTTTTTCATGAGAGTTTAGTGAAACTGAAACTCTTACAGCCTCAGAGCTTATACTAAAGAACTGGGAGGAAGAGAGGAGGAAGACATTTTCATACCGGTCAAACAAATGCATATTATTCTAGCTCCAAGTACCTTAAATACATCTGTTTAAAAATGTAGTTGTCTACAGAGGGGAAAAATATGTTAAGTAGCTCTTGAATGGTGGTAGGATACTTATAAAGCAGCCATAGAATTTTTCAATCTCTATTTAAAGGTAAGCAATATGGCCTTACTCTAAGACAATGCAATATATGCGATAGTAATTAAATACAGTGAGCATACATCTTTCAGCTACTGCAAAGCAGCTTTGGAATAGTCAGCAATCTGACCATGCTCGGAAGCCCGTGTCCTGACCGCCCCGATGTAAACAGCATTCACAGGAAGGGGGAAGCAGCTACCAGAGACAGGAAGGTTGAATTTAGCATCAAACTCCTTATCTAGGCAGAGCGGGCTGCTCAGGATGCTGGTAAGAAAAAATGTACAAATTGCTACAGCAGACTGTGATAGCTGCCTGGCCCTTCCTGGGAAGACCATTCACGTCGATGTAATCAGGGTACAATCTGGCACGTGCAGATGGGTTTAGGAAGAGATTATATCCTGGGGCCAGTTATCCAAAATAATGCTTACCACGGTGTATTATGGTCTCATTCAGTCTTGGTTGCCGTCACTTGCAGGAAGAGATTGATCTGCGTGCTGAAGTAGGAGGGTGTGTGTCTTTTAAAAATAAAAACTTTATCATAGTAAGAGTTATTATTAGTCTTATTAGCCCTAAAGAAATATAAGCCTTTCCTGAATCCTAATACGCACTGCAATATCTGGTTTAATTTTTAGATTATAGGTTTTATATCAGAGCTGGCACAGCTCTGGTTCCAACCAGAGAGATAAAAGCTGTTGTGGCATTCTTTTACGTGCTTTGAATCAGTGAGGCGTCTTGTTTACAAGTGGAAGATAAGCGACTTCAAAACATTCTTTGCAGTGTAATCGGTTGCTCATTAACATATGATGCCCAGTTTCCTTTTGATTTCTGTGTATATCTTGGGAAATCCATCTGCTCTGCGCCTACAGCACAGCAAGGCACCGTTCAGTCAGTACATGCTCCTTTGTGGCTGAAATGAGGAGTTAACACAAAATCGTAGCGTCCTCTGCATTGATTTTCCTATGAATGATGCCTCTTATTTCTCCCATCTTCCCCAAAGTATACTGCAAAATTATTTCAGATTTTTCTCAAAACTTTATTCAAACTAAGATTGAGACCTGGAAACACTTTAAAGCAGGCTTTTAGTTGCATCTTCCCACATATGTCTGAAACACCTCTTTTCATTTTTTTTTCCATGCTAGATATATATTTAGTTCAATTCCAGTAAGGAAGGCTGGAAACAATTAAACTATGAAAAAGGAGAGTGGTATAAAAGTCTATCCGTGTCCTGAACAGCAATAAAATATATCTGTCCTGGGTAATTGCAAAAAGAACATTCTGGGTTTGAATTGCTAAAACAAGTTAAGCCAGGAAGATATTGGGGTCCATCTGTTCTGCTAGCTGAATGTGGGTACCGCACATCACCAATCTCCTGAGCACAGGAGGATACGCTGACACAGCCGTCAGCAGTCTTAGCACCGAGTATCCAGCCAGGTGCTTCACGCCAGGGTTGCTAGTGTAAGCTAAAATCCTTAATCTCTCTGTTTTTTGCAAAAGATTTTTTTCCCCCATGGTATATTGGAAATCCCTCCTAAAACCTGGAGAGCATTACTTCTTTATAAAGAATATGTTTGTAAAGTGGATAATTTCCAGATGTCAAATGGTTTCTCAGACCTTGCAATAACAATTCACTACTCGGGGTTCTCGGCCAGCGCTGGGCATGTGGTTACCTTGGGTATTTTCAGGATCCATCGTAAGGCAAATGACACCTTTAAAGAGGGGAAAAACAAACAGCCTAATAGGCACCTCACGGCAGAGAGCACCTCATCAGGTTTGTCCCAACACATTCTCACGTCATTGTTCGATAGGGTAACAGGCCATAAAAGAACGAAGCAGCTACTTTCCTTTTCTGTCAGATGTTGCAAGTTACTCATATTTCCTGTTCTGCCATTTAAAGGACTAAGGGCTGAAAATGGGAGTTCATTAACTTGTCTGAAATGAAATATTTTCCTTTCTTTCTACAGCCACGTTCGACTGAATGACATAAACACAGGCCTGGAAGGCATCTCCGAGGAGCGGGTAGTGCCTTCTGCCCTGAGACAGGACTACCTGTACTGGAAGCTCAGGCTGAACCCTGGTGCAGGTTGCCACCAGAAATCTCCCCCCAGTCTGCAGGGGAGCTGGATACAGTATACGTCAAAGAAAGAGAGACCAGGAGTTTCCATGCCGGCTGCCCAGCAGGTCCTAGGAGGGACAGGAGGAACACTCCTCTCTCCCTGCTGCCTGATGGGTTGGGCTGTATTTTAGCCAAGAACAGAAGTACGTGGGAGAACGCGGGAGAATTTCAATAAGCTAGCACCAGTGGTATTTAGGCACCGAATCCCTCTCTGTATTTTTGACACTCTCCCCTTAACTGAGCACATTCACACTTCAACCATTTAAAAATAAAACATTGCTTCCCACACTTTTTTCCTTTCCTGTCGGCTGTTGTTTTCTTTACAGACTTGAAACTATGTTTATTCATCCTTCAGAAAAAATCTTATCTTGGTCTGGACAGCCTGGGGAAAGCTCAGGGCACGCTTGCAATGCAAATTTTGAGGAAGTAAATTTAGTTTCCCAATGAGTCTTACCAATTCAACTGTTGCATTTGACAACCATCCTTCTAAACTTTTGATGAAGAAAGAGCTTGCTGCTCTGGGACATGCAGTCTAGTGCTGCAGGCCCTAACGTAGCTTTGCGCCCCAGGAGGTCACAGGCCACATCTGAGAGGCCCAAGAAAGGTAACTAAGAAAAGCAAGTCTGTTGTCAACAGCCTTAAATTTGCTGTGCTGGAGTCTGTACTGCTGGGGAAAAAAAAATGTAAGGGTTTGCAGATTGCAAGAAAGGTCTGAGAGCAAGGCCATAAGTCAGGCAGCAGCAGCTGTTGTGTTTTTCAAAATACAAAGGCAAAGTCTTCCTGAAATGCAAAGGTGTTTGCAGGAAAATCTTTTCACTCTAATAGATTCTGACTCAGCACCAGTATGTAAACTATAGACCATGAACATACTTACACACAAACATCCTCACATGAGTTCCTGCCATCCAGGTAGGTGTGGGTGAGCACTGAGGAGCCTGCTTACTGGAAAAGCACACCTGAGAAGCTCCCCTCACTCTGCTAATTATACTTTAGGAAGCTTTGATGTACAGCACCAACCCATCCTGCCAGCTGCTGGGCTCCATTTTTTTCTTCGGGCACCTTAAATGCAAAGAAAGGGGCTCCCAGCAGGAGCTCCTCGGTGGTTGCTGCCAAAAGAGTAGCAATGGGTTTGAAAGGAGAAGAAGATGCTGCCTGGGAGATGAAAGCCAGCAGAGATCCTTCCATGTATCCTCCTTCCCTAAATCCCACACAGGTAGCAGGGATTCAGGGCTCTCTTTAGTCTGGAGAAAAGGAGGCTGAGGGGAGACCTCATCGCTCTCTACAACTCCCTGAAAGGAGGTTGTAGCGAGGTGGGTGTCGGTCTCTTCTCCCAAGTAACCAGCGATAGGACGAGAGGAAATGGCCTCAAGTTGCACCAGGGGAGGTTTAGATTGGACATGAGGAAAAATGTCTTTACTGAAAGAGTGGTTAAACATTGGCACAGGCTGCCCAGGGAAGTGGTTGAGTCCCCATCCCTGGAGGTATTTAAAAGACGTGTAGATGAGGCACTTAGGGACATGGTTTAGTGGGCATGGTGGTGTTGGGTTGACGGTTGGACTCGATGATCTTAGAGGTCTTTTCCAACCTCAATGATTCTATGATTCTACCTTGTAAGAAGAAGGAGCCTGTCAAGCCATGAGTGCGCTGAGCCTGGGGAAGGCAGATGCCGGCAGCCAGAGAGGCGGAGAAGAGGAGAAGGAGGAGGCAGGCTGCACTTTTTAAAAAGTTCGGGGAGTTCAGACAATGAGCAGTCACATGTATTACTTACCTTTTAAAATCTCTCCATAAACTGCTAAACATTAAAAAAAAATTAAAGATCACACCTCTTAGTAAGGAAAGCAAAAAAAGATAAAGAATCTAAGAATTAGAATAACCTACAGCCACAGCCTTAAATCAGTGTAAATAAAATGTGGTCCTGACCCAGAGATTTTTACATCTTATAGCCTTGAGAAATTATCTTCATTTGATTCATAAAATAAATCAACATGATGCAAAGAGCATCAGGAACTTAATAGTTTTGAGAGGAGTTGATGCTAAAATAAGGTACGGGGGCACTGAAACGCCTCCCAGTAGGATGGCCTGACATGTGGTTGTGTAATGGGGATAAGTACAGTATTTCTTTGGAGCATTAACCTGAATTAAAGGATGAAATGGCTGGGCAGCTGGGCAGGGATCAAGTGACACTCCTGGTCACTGCTGAGGCCTTGATAAGTATTAGAGAAATTGCAAGACCATCATTTAAATATGGAAACTCTCACTGAGGAGCGCAGCAGTTTTCTTGCAAGGGATTTCTTCTCCCTGCAGGACCAGATCGGCTCTCAGGGCAGCCATGGCTGGGAAGGAGGGGGTTCAAGGCGGGGTTCAGCATCCCCCTCATCGCATCTGCACCCAGCGCTTGGAGGGCATGGCTCTTGTCTGGCCCTGCTTACCCTGTGGGCTGCAGTAGCTCTCTGCAGAGCCAAGTGGTGCTTTCCAGGGACAGCAGCTGGACAAAGCATTAGAGACTGATGCAAAACCAGTTTATTGTGCCTATTATGCAGCTGTGTCAGGAGTTACATACCTAAGTCCCTGTGCATCACGGTGGGGGAATGCTCCCCGCGCAACGCTGCTTGTTGTCAGTAATCCCCTCAACTCGCTGCTCAAAATACAGCATGCGGCAGTTGCTGCCACGCCATGGAAAAAACGTGGTATGCACCAAAGTTACGTAGAGCCTGATCTTCATCTGGGGTCAGGCCATGTAAATCAGGGCGATGCCTGCTGCAGCTGGTCCATCCCTCTGGAGGCATTCCTTCCCATGAGAGCGGAGGCAAGGCCACACACCGATGGGAGGCACCGCTTTAAATCTGGAGCCCTTCAACAGAATTATTCCAGATTTTCATTGGAGAGCTAAAATCTGAATTTAGCCAATAGCACGTACACAAATGCCATTTGTTTGAGTTAAATCCACCGGCTTTGCTTCAGTTTGAGAGATACCTCCAAGGAACAAACCTCTCCACATGCTTTGCCACTTGAAAATGGATTTTAAGATGCTACTGCCTGCGTAGGACCTGTAACAAACTGTGCCCTTGCAGAACTGCCTTATCTGGCAAACAACGCTGCTATCATCAGCACAAACTTAACCCTGTCATCTCCGTGATAACACACTAGATAGGCTTACTGCAAAGGCTGCCCACCAGAGTGGTATTAGCCCTCAGTAAAGGGAAGACTGGTCTTTGTGTAAGCATATTTTTAAAGCACATTTTCAAATTATAGAAAAATGACAGTCAAAGTTCTTGCCCACTAGATGAGGATTTTGAGGCTCCCAAGTGTTGGCTCACTCTGTTTCCTCACCGCACCAGCAGCCCCAGGTCTGCCAGCTTTCCTCTGCTGCTGACGTTAATACAGCCCCATTGTTTTGTTGCGGCGACTTTCATGCTTATGTCTTCTTGATGGGATGAGCAGGGCTGGCACACATATATCCTCTCAACCATCACCACTGCTAGCTTCTGGGGGGGCTTATGCTCTCAAAACCAGCTCCCAGAATTGCAACAGAATAAGGCCTGAGTCAAATCTAGGTTCGAAGGGGGAAGAGGATAAAACCAGGCTCACTAGAGATGAGCCTAGGGGTAGCATGCCAATGCTGGGGGCGAAATTGATAGCCCAGCTCAAGTGCACCCACACCAATGCACGCAGCATGGGCGGCAAACAGGAGGAGCTGGAAGCCATTGTGCAGCGGGATAGATATGACTTAGTCACCATCACAGAAACATGGTGGGGTGACTCTCACAATTGCAGTGCTGCAATGGATGGCTATAAACTCTTCAGAAGGGACAGGCGAGGAAGGAGAGGCGGTGGGGTGGCTCTGTATGTTAGGGAGTGTTTCGATTGTCTAGAGCTCAACGATTGTGATGATGATATGGTTGAGTGTTTATGGGTAAGGATGAGGGGGAAGGCCAACGAGGCAGATATCCTGCTGGGAGTCTGTTATAGACCACCCAACCAGGATGAAGGGGCAGATGAAGCGTTCTGCAAGTGGCTGGTAGAAGTCTCACAATCGCTAGCCCTTGTTCTCGTGGGGGACTTCAACTTCCCGGACGTCTGCTGGAAATACAACACGGCAGAGAGGAAGCAGTCTAGGAGGTTCCTGGAGTGTGTGGAAGACAACTTCCTGACACAGCTGGTAAGTGAGCCTACCAGGGGAGGTGCCTCGCTTGACCTGCTGTTTACAAACAGAGAAGGACTGGTGCGAGATGTGGTGGTCGGAGGCCGTCTTGGGCTTAGCAACCATGAAATGATAGAATTCTCGATTCTCAGTGAAATAAGGAGGTGGACCAGCAAAACCGCAACCATGGACTTCCGGAGGGCGGACTTTGGCCTGTTCAGGATGCTGGCTTAGAAAGTCCCTTGGGAGACAGTCCTGAAGGGCAAAGGGGTCCAGGAAGGCTGGATGATCTTCAAGAAGGAAGTCTTAAAGGCACAGGAGCAGGTTGTCCCCATGTGCCATAAGAAGAACAGACGGGGAAGACGACTGCCCTGGCTGAATGGGAAGCTCTTGCTGGGACTCAGGAAAAAAAAGGAGAGTTTACCACTTGTGCAAGAAGGGGCAGGCAACCCAAGAAGAGTACAGGGATCTCGTTAGGTCGTGCAGAGAAGAAATGAGAAAGGCAAAAGCCCAGCTAGAACGCAATCTGGCCGCTGTCGTTAA
>NW_008794963.1:2576278-2578582 GCF_000699145.1 Aptenodytes forsteri | reverse complement strand
AGATTGGACGTGAGGAAAAATGTCTTTACTGAAAGAGTGGTTAAACATTGGACCAGGCTGCCCAGGGAAGTGGTTGAGTCCCCATCCCTGGAGGTATTTAAAAGACGTGTAGATGAGGCGCTTAGGGACATGGTTTAGTGGGCATGGTGGTGTTGGGTTGACGGTTGGACTCGATGATCTTAGAGGTCTTTTCCAACCTTAATGATTCTATGATTCTGTGAAATGGTGTTAACATGCAATTGCACACTGAAAAAATCTTCCTTTGCCACTGATTAAAGGCAACATGAAGACATTTGGCTGATGTGTTTCTCTAACCTGATCACGTGTCTGAGCACTAAAACATCCTATAACTAGGCAAGGCAAGCTGGCTCTAGGACAGCTTCCCGCTAGGAGTGGTTTAACATGTGCTGGGGAACAAGTGATGGTGCCTTCACTTGGTTTAGGGCATGCTGGTTACATCAAACCAGCTGGGATGATTTTGCATCATCCCTTTCAGCTCTGCCTAGAGTTAGGAAGCCAGAAATAAGAACAAGTCATCCAGACTTTGATACTCTCGTAGGAAAACTAGTTTAAGAGTCATACCTCAGGAGCTTATCTAAATGTAGAATTGCATTAATTCAATGGAAAAAATTAAACTACTTGAAGCTTTTGCAAAACACTGTGCACGTACTCCCACTTGCATTTTAACCAGGTGTCTTTCATACCTGCCTCCACCATCACTTGCTCCAGTGGTTTTCAGTGTGTGCTTCCTCCACCTTCAGGCAGGTCACAAAAAATAACTGAGAAAAGCAGTTTGGCAACAGGTTTGAATTCCTCTGGGGTAAGCACTGTAAAGTATCTGGGCGAACAACAAATTTTAAAAGATAAAAAATCCACCAGCTTCTTTAGTTAGTTAAATGTACATGTAGCTAAAGCCTGGGGATGAAACCCACCACTCCCTCAGACAATGATGGTCGGGACTGATCTGGCCGGCCGTACCGCAGCACGGAGCAGAGGTGCTGCAGCAGGGCGCTTGGTGGAGACCAAATAGCTGCAAAGTGGGATCCCACCCTGTTGCTTATTTTCCCCATGCTGGGTGCTTCGAAAATAAAAAATCACAGCCACTCACCGCCTCACCTCTGCTAAGCCCAGTGCTGCTCAGGTCCGCTGTGATTTCCAGAGCATTGTTGGCCAGCTGAAAACCTGGTCCTTGCTCTTGGGTGACCAACCCCCAGCACACACAAGGCACTATGTGGCACTGCCCTTCACATGTAGGACTGTAGAGATGTCCCCGCGCCACTGCAGTTTGGCATTACAGGGAGCCCTCAGTCTTGCTGGCAGGTGGCAAGTTGAACTGAGCTGGCTCTTTGGAGGAGATTTTGTGTGCATGATTTCTTGTTCAGTACTTCCCACAGCTAAAATACAAAACATTGAGGCTGAAGGGTTTAGAGTCTGTGTCCATGCTACAATGCTCTGATTATTTTATAGAATTATTACTGTATGAAAGTGTACACTTCAGATCCCCTCTAAGGCAAATTCTGGGGTAGTGACACATGGCGGGAAGGAGAAAGTCTTACTGGGGTTTCATCCCTTTTCATTCTTTAAACCACATTTTCAAATTATAGAACTCATATCACACATCTGATTGGATCCCAGACTGGCAGAACCATTCCCAACAGAGCTGTTCTCCTTAACTGTTTAACCTTTAGAAATAAATAGAGATACATTATCGAGATCTTCTGCCCACTGAAATGTCCATTCACTTAGCGTACATTCACCACTTTTTCAATTTGACAGAGTTTTTTTAGGAACTGTTTTTGCAGAGGCAAGAAAGTAACATAAATAATCAAGCAGACTTTCATAGTCTTTACCTGTTTGTAGATTAGTGGTGTTTAACTACATGTCTAACAACCATTGCTCCTAGATACATCAGTTATAGCTGAACCAACTGATATGCTTAAATGTAGCCAAGAAATATGGGAAATATAGAGGGAAAAATCTATCGAGAAAGAGAAACTTTGGGGTGTTTGTGTATGTACATGTCCTTTTACCAAACCAGTATTTAGATATCTCATAAAAGAGAGAGTCTGGAGCAAGGAGCTCACCTATTCCTGCAGTTCTTTAACATTCATTTAAAGCATCGTGCATCTAAAATGCAAGAGAATCACCTCTATAAAGCAAATATCAACCTGCAGATGTTTCCTCTGGTCGGTGAAAGTG
This sequence comes from Aptenodytes forsteri, assembly GCF_000699145.1. Taxonomy (NCBI): domain Eukaryota; kingdom Metazoa; phylum Chordata; class Aves; order Sphenisciformes; family Spheniscidae; genus Aptenodytes; species Aptenodytes forsteri. The sequence goes on along the minus strand of NW_008794963.1, from coordinate 2,576,383 downwards.
CCTGAAGCTCACAAACTTTTCTCTTGCCATCAGAGCAGACAGACATTAAGGCAGGTGAGAGACTGCTTATTTGACAGCTTATCTATCAGCGGCTGGGGGGGCACC
>NW_008794963.1:2533580-2575989 GCF_000699145.1 Aptenodytes forsteri | reverse complement strand
GCCCGTTTTTCTAGCGGGGGCGTTCCTGCCACTACCACCCCCATTTCACCCACAGGCACTTGGCGGAGGGAAACGGGATGCTGCAACGAGGAAAGGTGACACTGAGGAGCATGGAGCATGACTAGCAGCCAAGACGTAGACGGGAGACTGAATATAACTGATGGAAGAAGCTTGAGGAGGTAGCACATGGCAGAGAAGAAGAGCTGAAGTGTGCATGGGAAGTGCAGGCCTGATCCGCCTTTCCAGAGGAAACACAGAGGGGTGGGGGCAGATATTTGTGCAAAGGAGGCTGCAAGGGACAGTGACAGACACAGCACAGCAAACGGTGACATAAATGCCCTTGGAGAGGACCACCACGCCAGCAGCACTGGCCAGAAGAGGAGCTGCTTCATGTCCATGGTGGCAGCTCAGGAGGAGAGGGAGAAACACTGAAGTGAGGGTGAGGGTTGGCTGTTGCACGGTACCTCCTCACCATGCTGTCTTAGCCCTTGGCCAACACATCCCTCCTCTCATCCTGGGCAGGGCTTTCCATTTATAGGGTCGGGCTTTGACCTTCTTACTACCCTTCCTCTCATTTTTTAATGACCACAGTACAGGACATCAGCAGTAAGACCTGAAGGACTATCCTGCCCTCACTTGGGAGGGTGAAGAGGAGACACGAGGCCTTGTTTGTGTACCACGTGCTGTTTCCTCCTGCATTAGATGGATATTTCTGTTTCAGTGGCTATCAGAAACTGGGAAGGTGTGTTAGCAACTGATAGCATAGCTGCTCTTCTCCAGCTCCCTGAAAGAACTTAGGTACAAAAAGGGAAATTAAGCCAAATTAGGTACCTATTTCCAAAGTCCCCCTCTGAGCTCCCTTCCCTCACTCCAGCAGCTGGAGACACACTGCGAGTGAAGAGCAGGCGGCACAGCCACATTACCCCATGCTTCACCAGGGCATTGCACAAGCCCAGAGATGCTTCCCTCCCACGTCCCAGCCATCAGGAGGTTGGAGCTACCTCCAGTTGCTGCTTGTGGAGCTTGCAGAAGGGCAGTGCACAAGCTCTTTCCATCCCATCAAACAGGGTAAAAAAGGTACTTTTAAATGTTGCAATTTTAAATTTGCAGACATTTCTTTTCCTTGCAAAAAAGCAGGGAGAATGCATTTTTGCTTCCTATAATCGGTGTCAGCTAAGTGCCCCCCTTGTCCTCTACTGCTCCCTGTGGCCCCAGAGTTGATGCTGTTCCTCTTGGCACTTGTGTGCACCTCTCCTGCTCTCAGTCGTTGGCTTAATGGCTGTCTCCAAACGGTGACTTTTCCATGAGTCCTGTAGCCCCATGGTCTGCACAGGGGAGTCCTCACTGAACCTGACCGCAAGCAACGGGGCACTCAGAGCAGAAAGTCCCTCTAGGACACAGCGGGATGCATGGCCCATGGGATGCTCTGCCCACCACTGCTTGCTTAAATGTTGACACTGTGGCAACTTTGGAAACAGCAACTTTACGAACATGCTGGATGAATTATGTACAGATTTGAGCTATTTCTGATTCCCACTGGGAATACTCAGCCTGCAGAAGAAAAGCTCAGGTACTGCAGGAATGAGAAAAGCCAAAAACCCTAAGAAGCTACAGATCTTTGTCCATGACTTTGGTGCTCTACATTGCATGGAGATCCCATCCCTGCTACAAGTAAAAATGGGATGGTCAAAAATGTGAGGTCATCAAAAATGTGAGGTGAGTATCCCACTAAAAGAGAAAATAAAAGCCAGAGCCTGGACCTTTAAACCTCACATGTGCCTCTGCCAGAAATGTCACAGCACTGCCAAACACCGGGAGCAGCAGGTAGTACCCTTGCCTGTATAACATCATTTTCATTGCTTTTTTTTTTAATTTAATCGAAACCTAAGCTCTGTTCTGAAACATCAGACTGCTGAAAAACACCCACTGGTCCCACAGGGTGTGCATAACCAGGCAGGCGGATGTAAAATGGCACCTGGCACCAGGGGGCCTGAAGTGCCCTTCTCCGGTAGATGCTGCCCACCTGCCAGACCGAAACCGCCCCCGGATGAGATGCCATGGAAGTGGGGAAAATGACCTGCTGGGCTGGATCAGGCCCTACTTCTGGCCGGGGATGCTCATCAATGCCTCTTTCAGAACAGCAAGTTTAGCATGAGACACCTGAGCAAACATCCTTGCGGTTCCAGGCTATTTGCATGTCCTGGGGTTTCCAGATGTCGCTCCCTTGCCTCCGCTAGTGCCCCCAGCTTGGCAGCACCCCCCTTTGCACACCGCAGAAGCGGGACCCACATCTTTACCCAAACCTGCGTGCTTTAGAGTGGTTTTGAAGCAAGTTTAGCCTCACGGGTACTGACTGTGCTGGTCCTTGATGCTTCAGCTGCTCCGATCTGCTCAGAGACACAAACGCTGCTGGTTTTCATCAGGGAAATGGCTGTAGCAAAAGAAAAATGATCATTCCTTTGGTTTTCTTCCCCTCTCAAGAAGACTTTCCAAAAGCAGAGTTTCTGTGGCTTCGGCCTCAACCCCTTCTGAGGTATCTTTCGACTGCAGCTTCTGCAACGGCTTGCGTGCACCATGGGTGCTTGGCAGGGTGGCACTCGCTGGTGAGTGCAAGGGGAATGTGAGGTGCTGTATCTAGATTCCCATTTTCTGAGTAAGTAAAGACATGGCAAACAAGGGATATTCCTCTGGGCTTGCAGGACCTGCCTTTCATCCCCACTGGCGAGCCTCTCACCCTGTGCCCTGTGCTGCCCCAAAGGTTTTTATAAAGCTTGCGCTTTTGCCGGTGTGGGACATCGCTAGTGTAAACATTAAGAGAGGCTCTTTGGCCTGCTCGGAGGCTCTGCGAAGCATCCGTATGGCAGAGCTGCCATGGGTGGGTTGCTCTTAAAGAGCTACGGAACTGATTTTTCTTATGCTAATGTGACTTGGAGGGGTTAATGCTGGGGAGGAAAGTCTGCATGTTTGGAGACGAGTGTAAAATCAAATGTGCCTTTGACACATGTCCAAAGTGAGTTTGGTCCAGAGAGGCCCGAGCATCCATATGGGCCAAAATGGGGGACCTTATTTCCCCCACTGGAGAAGCTCATTTGGGGGGAGGGACGGGGCAGGGGATGCCAGTGAAGGGCAGGCAGCAGGAGGCTGCAGCCAGCCGCCACTCCCCGTGCCATGAGTTTAATAACCTGGTTTTCTGTAAGCGCCATGTAAGACCAAAGACTGAAGATACGTGCTTGCCAGGCAGCCACGTGGGTATTGCAAGCTTTGGGGGGGTAAACTGCACCCTGGCCTGGCCCTCCTGCCTGTGCTGCCAGGCAGTGCACCCCTGGGGCTCAGCACCATCCTCATGCCCTGCAGGGATGGGACAGGGACCGGGAGCTGACACCAGCGCCATGCAGCTCCTCGCCCCAAAGTGCCTGGAGGAGGGTGGTGTGGACTGGCACCATGCAACCACCCAGGTAGCTCTGGCTCTCAGCCAGCCCCCGTGTCACATGCACCTGGCTCGATGGCTGTGATATTTAAAATTACCACCACCTTCATGCTGAGACCACGGGATCTTCCCCAACATCCAGCAGCGTCCCCTGCGTTTGTAAGTCCGGCTGAACGTGAGCTCCATGAGGCATGTGCCACACCAGCTAGTGCTAATCACTGTTTACTCCCTGCATCCCTTCCCATCTGCTCACTTGCAGCAAGTTAAAATAAATGAATAATATTTAAATCAATAGTGCATTTGTGATTCCTAGTAATTTCCCTTGAAGTAGTTATGCATATGACGAATGCATTAACTGGTACTAATTCATCATGCTGCTTGTAATTTGGCCAGGATTCAGACAGGAGAACCTGTTTTCATAGCAGCTAATAAACGGTGGTTTATTGCTGCCCTACCAGGTGTCCCATAGCTGCAGCCTCCTTCCCAGCACAGAAGCCATGAACGTCTGCTTCTCTTGGCACGCGCTTTTGGTTAGAGAGATGATACTTTACAAATAGGCCAGGTTGGTTATGATTCAGCCCTAACCACCACAAACAGTCTTTCTGTTTCATCCACAAACAGCCTTTCTGTTTCATCAAGGGAAAACCGGGTGGAGCAAACATCTACCCATCGGTTCCACCTAACGCCGCACAGCTCAGGTGCATTAAATAGCACCTGGAGCCCAGGGATGTGTTCATAGGCCTTGCCCTAAAATTCAGTGCAGGCTTAGGAAACCAAATTATACCGTGACCTTGCTTATGCATCATGCTTACAGCCATTTCAGGTTACGCAGGCGGCCCGTGCTCCTGGGGTTCCCACTGAAACCGGACCTGCAGCGGGGACTGGTCCAGCAGCACCACGGGCTCCGACCCAGCCCCAGAAGTTGATGGCAAAATGGGGAGCTGAGGAAAAAGGGCTGCAAGAGGTTGGCAGGATCCCCAGGTCCACAGAGGCAGTCGGGCTCTGCACTTACCCCGCCTCAGCAAGGCAGGAATTAAATTAAAACCTGGCTTATGAAGGCTGCATGGGCTCTGCTGACTCACGCCAGGATGTCAGATGAGGGGGCTCGCCTTGTTAGCCAGAGAAATGGCAAGGCTGGGAGAGGAAGCCAGGGCTGAGATTTCCATCCTGCTCTTGCCAGCACACCCAAACGCTGGAAGGGAACATGCTTACCTGGCATAAGTGGGATTGAGTGGGATCCGCTTACGGGGACAGTGAGGGGATTTGCTCGTCAATGGGCCCCTGTAATTTGAAAGGGTTTGTCCTGGTGTGGGCGAGGACAGCAGGCACATACCCCTAGGGGATGCGGGAGAGCTTGCCAAGTCCCTCCTATGGCTAACGTTGCTAAGTTTCTGCTAAAACCATCAGCAGCAAAATAGTTAACAGCTAATTATTAGCTAACAGATAATTATTAGCTAATATCTAATAGAAAACATAGCTAATAAGCACTGAAGAAAGAGAATTGGGTTTGATGGTCCCAGTCAAGGTTGTATCAAGACGTAATCAGCAACGACCCCTGGAACCAGAGATACCCCGGGGTTGCCAGCAGTGGGTTTGTTTTGGGTCTGCCTGTGTCACTGCTCAGCAGCACTGTCCATACCCAGCAAGGCGCTGGAGCATCCCTATCCTACCCTCCGCTCGCAGCAGCCAACTGCGCTTCATGCCTTGATACCAAGCTGCCGGGCTCGGGGGAAGGCAGGTCAGCCTGGAGCAGGAGACATCGCAAGGTCCTTGGGTTAGGTCTGGCTCTCCTTCCCTGCAGGAACAATCTCATCGATGTCAACTGCTTGTTGTAAGAGAGAAGCAAGTCCTGGTCTGTCCGCTCTTGCTCACTGCTGATGATGCACCGCCGCGCAGCGATGGTGAATCTTGTGGGTGTCCACCCACGGGCTCAAAATTAAAAAAGCCTTGCATCTCCCTAGCACGGGTGCCAGGCGACCCCTCCAGCACACCGCATCGTGGGGCCCAGCTGCGCTGGCAGTTGCATGGCCACGGCAATGAGCCCGATCCTCCCTGTGTGCAGTCAGATGACGAGCCACCACCGCCAGCGGGCAGCATGTGGGGACTGTCCCAGAGGAGCTGCTGTTTGCAGCAGTGCTGGTTCCTTGCTCTCCAGCATTTCAGAAGATGCTCCATGAAAGAAGGTGTTACTTTTTGGACCCAGGCTGGTTTTACTCACTCAATACTCCTTGCAACTTCAGGAAGATTGCAAGCAGGCAGAAAATTGCTGGGGAGAAAACACACATATAGCTTTGTCTTGTAAAAGGACGGCCGCTCTGTGGCCTCAAGCAATCATTTTGCTTGGTATCCCTGTACTCAAAACCCTGGCAAGCAGCTGTGCAAAACAGGCTGCAGACGCTCAGCTGGGTGCTGCGAGTCTACAGCCATTTGGTATTTAGCCAGGCACCAGCTTGCCCTTGGCCAGTCACCTAACAATGACAGCTAAGTCAGGCCTGGATGTTAGAAACTGCATTTTGATTCCCTACATGCTTCATCACACCATCAGACACCACGTCTTTATTTTTTAAAAAAACGCAAAAGCAAACCACAAACATGACTGGTATGTTTTAAAGCAGGTAGGAGTGGTTTATCACACACTAATAAAAACTCAGATTCTTTCTCCACGATGCAGCTAACTTCACATTAATTATACTTGGGCATCTTCCCCTCTTCCCAGGCACAGGTCTCATCTAAAGCCCACTTTTCTCTGTTAGCGGCACAGGGCAAGGCTAAGGCCGGCCCTATGCCGGGGGGTGAGAAGGAGGCGTTTTATAGTCTGAAAGGTTACAGAAACCAAAAGCTTCATGCATTTTTTACCACATTATCCCAATTTTCTGCTGTAAACTCTGCAGGGGCCTCATCCCTGCAACCTCTTCTGTAAGCCAAGTTTTTGCAGCAGATAGCTCGCTTTGCCAAATGACTGATCGACACTTTATCCCTGTGGGTAGCGGCATGAAGGCAATGCTGCACCTCTCCGAGGGGTGGGCAGCATTTGCTCACCTCTCCAGCACCTTTCATCCTCCATGGTTGGGCTGTGCCTCTTAGTAGCTCCATGCCCACAGCAGCCCCATTGCCCAGCTATCTCCCTCTCCCCATCACCCCAATCAGCAAAGGCTGATTGCAAGCAGCAGGTCCCGGCCCAAGGATGGCCAAACACCGGCATGCACCCCAAAATCATACATGATGAAGGGCTAAAAAACATGTGTCTCACCTTAGCGAGGGGGTGCTCACTGGGGTGACTTGGGGTGCAGGGAGCCACGCGTGAGCTGCTGGCTGCCCACATGGTTACAAGAAGAGCTGAAAAGTGCATGTTCTTACTGCTTTTGAAATAGAAAAATCAGATCCCAGAAAACTTCTGTTTCAGTCAGGATGTTTAAGTGGTTTAAGTGGTTTTTAAGCTGTCCAGAGGGAAAAGGGCTGCTCGAACCAGGGGTTTTGGCTTTTGATATGAGCTGTGCTGGTGCTGGGGTCCACTCAAAGTACATGATGGGAAGCTGAAGGACAGGGATCAGCATGGAAAGGAGACACACTTACACTTGGGCAGGCCCTCATGCCAAGCAGCAGGCCCACAGCCAGTCTCCAAACACCAAACAGGGATGGGAGCTCGCAGGATCCAGCCCTCGGTCCTGATGGCACCAGGGACTCCACGCTGCGCCCAAGCACCTGCAGCTAAAGCAGAGACCAGCAGTGCTGGCAGGCAGGGACAGGGCAGAGACCGCACCAGCACCAGCCCCGGAGGAGCACCAGACCCTCTGCTGCAACAGATGAGCAAAAGTGCTCCTTGGTGGAGCGACTCCAGCTTCCCTCTCAGACTGTTTTTATTAGCAAAACATTACTCATTTTTACATTATCACTTTCTACAAAATGACAGCTCTGTTTCCTCCTGCCCCGGGGAAAGACCACCCCACCAAAAGAAACATCCAGCAGGACAAGAGTCGTCCCAGACCAGCCTGACCACATCTCAAATCCTGGTGGTTCTTTTTTTTTTTTTTTACCCATTTTACCTTCTTGTTCTCTAATCTATCTTCCCTTCCTCTTTCTTATGCTCACTCCCAGGCCTTTTTCTCCCTTTTTTCCCTTTGCAGCCCCTTCCCTGGCTGTCATCCCCTATCTTTTTGCAGCATTGCAGGGAAAACCATCACCCCTAAATGCAGCTGCTGGTACTCGGCAGTGCAGATGGTGGCCTCACGTGCCCCCCATGTAACCCTTACCTTGCAGACTCAGGAGCTATATTGCAGGCTCACAGCTCTTCCCTGTCTGCATCTGAGCAGGCAGCAGTTGAAGAAACTTTCTTGTCCTTGGCAGGAGCCCACACGGTGCCTCCAGCAGCAATCACACCACCAGCGGCCGCCCGAAAGGGAGATGCTATGTTTACCCAGGCCAGCCGCAGCCCTCTGCTGCCAGAGCTTTGGCAATGAAAGATGTTCCTAAATTATTAAGCAAGAAGAGGGGGCTGCCTTGCTTAAAGGCTTTGTACTTTTAGGCCATTACACCATTTGCCACGGAGGCCAAGGGTGAGGGATTGACCAAGGGAGGAGAACCGGAGGCGAGGAGAGCGGAGATGCACCCAACGCAGCGGGATCAGGCTTTGGAAAGGGCTTCAAAGCCATTAGCTACATCATGGCTTAACCAGGAAGGATACCAACCAAAGCTGCCAGATGAAAGAGAAGATAAAAAGCACGAGCAGGGTAGCACCTTGCACAGAGTTGCCATCTCTCAAGAATTCAAAGATCACAAGTCAACACTTACAAAGCAAGAATTTACATATAATACACTTGGGCTCTTTATTTCTCCTTCAGATTGGGAGCCTTTAGGGTTGTGTTTCAGTTTTCCTTCCAAACCACTTACTGCATAATGAAACCTGACATTTTGATGTACTTCATGTTACTCTGGGGAGGTGGGGCTTTAGAAAAACACCAAATATATCAAGAGCCGGCAGCACCGCTTTCATTGCCCTCTGCAGCCGGCTGCAATGCTAATAGCCAGCAAGAGGGCTCCTCTGCTGCGGGCTGCCAGACCAAATTAACCGTCCTGACTTCTCTGCTGAAGGGGAAAGCTGTGAAGTGTTACCAACCCAAAAGAAATTACAGCAAAATCTGGTTGGGAAGGAAATTAATGATCAGCCGCATCGTTCACTCCCCACCGCTTTGAGGGAAGCATGGCTGAAGCAGCACGCCGCCCTTGCACCAGGTAACGTTACAGCATCATCCTGCCCGCCTGCAGACAGGCACCCAGCCTTGCTTTGTGTTAGGAAAACACAGCGCTGTATCACTAACCAAAAATGAATGCACAGTGCTGCCAGGGGTCTCCGTACGCACGGCCTCCAGCCAAACTCTTGCCTTCTCCGAGGGCTCTTCTCATTCTTGGTTTCTCATCCAGTTCATGTTTGGATACTCAGAGGTACGGTTTTAGCCAGGTCGTCTGAGGAAAGCAAGCCTTCTCTCTTACACTGCACACACACATGCCTAAACAGTGTTTGAACCTGCTCATCATATTTTAACATAATTTGATAAGGAAAAAAAAGAAAAAAGGTAGAAGCCTTGAAGCTTGCAGAAGTCTTGTGAAGACAGAGATAATGAATAAAGATCTTGCTGTCACCCTCATGGCAGGACAGGCTGATAAATGAAGCTGGCTTGCAGCAGGCATCAGGGAATCCCGCAGCAGAGCATGCCCCCAGCAACCCACCTCTCCTGGCTCTCACAGCTGCCTGTTTACAGCACTTCTGTAAAACTCTTGCTATGGACAGTTATAGTGTTTCAGAAACACATGCAGCATCTCTCTCGTCCTATGTGGCAACAGCATCACGTCACAAACGGCAGCTCTGGTACTACGTATCGGCTACATGTGTACCAGGGGCACTGAAGGGTTCAATGGAGAAAGGCCCCAGAGGATACAGTGACTCTGCACGATGATCAGCAGATTCCCTTTGCGCCACGGAAAGCACGGCATAAGCGAGGTTATGGCAATGAGCAGGTTTCTCTGCATGCAGCACGGTCTCCCTGTGATGTTCTCCGTGTGTAGGTGCCTACTCGGTTTGAATCATGAGCCTCCTGTCTGATTTCCTTCCATGATAAGGCTTTTAATAATTAAGTGCGTATACAATAAAGTAAATATTCAACCAGCTCAGAGCTAGACTGCAGATCAAATATCTTCAAATCTTTCTTCTTTCTCTTTTAAAAACAAAAACCCACACATGCAGCCTGCAGGGGAAAAGATTGCTCGCTTAGCACTTCCCTCAGCTTATCAGATAAATAAGCAACTACCAGTTCTGTACTTTACAAAAAATAGGCGAGGCAGGTGCTCCACAGCATACCGTGGTAATGTGATGGTGAAGAGCCGGATGCCTGCCGAAGTCTGGCTCCTCTCCTGCGATTGCTCTTTAGCTCTGTCCTCCAATCCAGCGTGCTGGCATGCTGGCATGGGCTGCCCGAGCTGTCACTGGTTGGGAGAGGAGGTAGGTGCCATCCCCAGTGTCCTTCCCCACTGAGTGGTAGGGCCGCATTCATACAGACTCAGACTAAAGAAAAACTCTAGAGAGACTGAGGCTACAAAGCCCAAGTGCAAAACAGAGGGAGGAAAGAGAGAATAGGAGACATATCCTCTTTCCTCATTGTGGATCCTGCAAAAGCGGGTGCCAGCCCCAACACGGGATGTCCCCAGGAAGACCAGACAGAAGCCTATGTCCATCCATTTCTGCAAACCACCAGGGCTTGCCAGGAGCACCTTCTGCAGGGCAAGGCAGTGGCTCTTGGTAAGGGGGGTAAACTCTCCTTCCCCCATTGCTGGGGTCATTTCATCTAAGGAGGGACACAGATCCTTGCGTAAAACATCCACACGGGAAACAGTGGAGAGGGTTTGTGCCCTGCCTCAGCCAGATGTTCAACAAGTCACAACTTCATCAGTGTCCCCATGCCCGAGCAAAATGATACCCAGCACATTCTGCAAAGTGCTTTAGGACTGCTGGAAAGTTACTTCACAGTCCCTCTCATCCAGGTCAAGAAACTCTTATTTATACAAGCTAGCAAATCGGACCTGTGAATGGCACATGTTTGGGGCTGAGCAGTAGCACTTGATTTAGAGCAGTGCTTTGTTGCAAGCAGCAAATCTGAGATGGGAATGAAGTCTTAAAGCTTCTCGCCTGTGAAAAGTTGAAACTTGAGAGACAGAGAAAAAAACTAAAATTAACCCCGCGCTGCTTATGTGTGGCTTTGGCTGCCCACCAAGTGTTAGTGACGGCTGTAACTGTCCCTCCACCTCTTATTCTGGTGGAGTAACACAGCTGGGTCTCACTAACAGCTCAGTATTTGTTCTTGTAGCACCAGGTACTGAACAATTTCCCCATGGGACAGGTAACGACTGACAGTCACTTACCTCCGAGCATTTTGTCAGGGTGGGAGCTCATATTTGTGAGTTTCAAGTAAATTTTGTATCTCTGTTCACATTAGTTGTACTGCTACGTTTGCTGTTGGGCCCACAAGGATAAGGCTTCCCTTAAAGGGTTTTGACGGTTATTTCCATTAAGAATTGTGTTGCAAAAGCAACTGGCAGCACCTAAAAACTAAAGTTTTCCTCCTTGCCCTCAGCTTATAGGCAAACAGCAGAAACTGTCTGCCTTTCCCTTCCCCTCCGTACCTTTCCTGCTTTCCACTGCAGTATGCTAGGGAGAGAGCAGCCAATTTTCTTTCGCAGGTGTTCCTCTGTGAACCCCTTGGGAAGCAGCCTCCATTTCCACATCAGATGCAAGCGTTCCCTTATCTGTCGTTGCTCCCCGGGTTGGAAGAGCTGCCCTCCCTCGCAGTTGCAAGGAGTTTCATGCCTTCACCTCAGCGGAGTGCATCGAAGCAGAGGCATTGCACAGCCCCCACCTTGGCACAAGGAGAGGACAGAAAATGGCTGTACCCCTGCTGCCAGGAAGCTCCCCACTTTGCAGCCACCCGCTGCAGCGGCTCCTGCAGCCCATGATACCCCCATGTTGTTCTTAAGACAAGCTGCACTGGAAATCTATTAAGCACAGCTCAAGTTATTGACAGTGCCAAGCTAATGCGCAGGGAACTTGCAGCATGTGCGAGGGGAAAGGGAGTATCAATGGCATCTTTGATAGGATGAATGAATCTGGGTAGAGCGAGGGACTTAAAGATTTGGGGGAGGGTTTCCGAAGGCACTGAAGAACTCGGTTGAAGGCTGCATCTCACACTGTGATGTTTTACGCTGTGAACTAGGCCCCACTCGACCCCAGTCACGTCCCTGGGAACGGCCCGTGCTCAGCCCGGGGATGCGGCTGCTGCTGAGCAGGCAGCCGAACCAGGCAGATGTCATTTGGGGGCAGGCGGGCTCTGACACAGTGGGGATTTAGACCGTTTAGAGCTTTACAGAGCATAAACTGCACCTTACATCCACCTGCTAAAAAAGCCCTGACAGCCACTAGTAGCCAGTGCAGCAAGGGCAGGGAAATCCTCTCCTTCCCCCCATGGCCTCTGCAACTCCCAGCACAAGCAGTTACACAGATTACAAGAGGAAAATCCCATCTGCAGCATTAAATTATTATTTAACCTCGGTCCAGCTACCTCCATGCCAGGGATCTAGTAAAACGTGCATGTAATTCTGCTTTGGGTTCTCCATGCATAAAGAGAGCCCCGGTTCCTTGGTCACTAACAGAAGTTTGCTTTAAACTGTACATACACTGTATTCTTCCCACATCCCAATAACCCTGAAATGCAGCTCTTAAGGTCCAGATAGCACCATTGTATGGGTCATGCACCCTGTACAGTGGAGGACTAATGCAAAGAGAAGCCTGGTGCAACTTTCCTGGAGCCACAGCAGTGCTGAGGGTGCTCCCGGTGCATGAGCATGGTATGGGTGGGACGGATTTGCACCTGGATCCCCAGCACCATCATCCCTCCCCCTGAGATAGCTGAGGGCGCTGCTTCTGCGACAAATAGGAGGTTGGGCCTTGCCACCAGATCGCTGTGATCGACTAGAGGACACTGCACACAGCAGAGAAAGGGAACCAGGAGGAAAGGAACACACAGATGGCTCCAAACCTTGCCCTGGGCTTCTCTCGCATTGCCCTGAACCAGTTGTTTCTCTGTGACTCATCTCCCCTTCTCCTTTATCTGCCCTTTTTTCTTCCAAACTTGTTAGAGAAGGCAGGTCTAGGCATTTATATGAAGTGAAGCAACAAAGGAGCCCTTATCTCAGCAGGGATGCAGCGCGGTTTCTGTAAGAGCTGGGGTGCTGCCTCGCAGAGGCATTACAGCCGAGCGGGAGCAGCACTGCTCCCTGCTCTCCCAGCCTCCCTGCCCGCAAGCTGGGTGATGCCTGCACCGGCACACGCTTCTTCTCCAGGGCAGACACGAGTGCTTAATGCCAAGGCAAATGCCCATCCCGTCTTGCTTGGTGGTTCCTTGCTTCGAGCGCCACATCCTCCCCCCCAGCTTCTGGATGGTCAGAGGCGTGGCAGTGTTGCAAGCCATGCCAGGAGGGTTATGGTTACCGCACCAGGCAGAATATTCCTCTGCCTGCATTAAACTGCTTCAGGCATTAAGGACAAACACATTCAGGTGAGGAAAGTCCTCTTCCTACTACCATAAGCTGTCATGGTACCAACACCCACAGATGTGCTATTTTAGTCATAGGCGGACCCACAGGTGGGGCATGATGCGCTGTGGAGCATGTGTCATCTGGGATGCAACCACCCCGAACGTGGCAGGCTATGCCAAGATGTTTGGCATGTGAACTCCAGGCTGGAGCAAATCAAATCATTGCACTATGCTGGCAAGGCCAAATCAAACCAATGTCAGCACTTCTGCTAGAAAACAGAAAATAGAAGTATTTAAGAGGTTGGATAATAGTTCTCCCACCTAGAAAGAAATACACAATACACTATGGGTGAGAATGCATAGCAGAGCAAAGGGATGACAACAGGGAAACATCCTTGTGTGAAAAACCTGGGTACAAATAAAAGAAAATACCAGCAATGTTTAGAATTTCTTCCTCCATCTTTCCAAAACCATAAAAAATTAAGCTTTTTCTCTTTTTTTGGGGGGAGGGGGACATGACAACACAGGGGGGACCAACAAAACTGAAATAAAGAATCAAGTTACCAAAAGTTTATAGACATAAAGCAGCACTTTATGATCCATCTTACATGAGGCAGAAACATGCCCTTGCAGCAAAGAAGGCTAACAGTATCCCCAGCTGCATGAGGGAAAATAGTGCCAGCAGGTAGAGGGAGGTGATCCTTCCCCTCTGCTCAGCACTGATGAGGCCACACCTGGAGTGCTGGGTCCAGTTCTGGGCTCCCCAGTACAAAAGAGACATGGACGTGCTGGGGCGAGTCCACCAATGGGCCACGAAGATGATTAAGGCAATGCAGCACCTCTCGTATGAGGCTGGGCTGAGAGAGCCGGGACTGTTCAGCCTGAAGAAGAGTAGGCTCAAGGGGGACCTCATCAACGTGTGTAAATACCCGAAGGGAGGGTGCAGAGGGGACAAAGCCAGGCTCTTTGCAGTGGTGCCCAGTGACAGGACCAGAGGCAATGGGCACACGCTGAAATACAGGAGGCTCCCTCTGAACACCAGGAAACACTTTTTCACTGTGAGGGCGACCAAGCACTGGCACAGGTCGTCCAGGGAGGTTGTGGAGTCTCCTTCCTTGGAAATATTCAAAAGCCTCCTGGACATGGTCCTGGGCAACCAGCTCTAGGTGGCCCTGCTTGAGCAGGGGGTTGGACCAGATGACCTCCAGAGATCCTGCCAGACTCAGCCATCCTGTGACTCTCATACAGGAGGCAGACAAGCACTGCCTTCCTTCCCCTCCCAGTTTACACAAGTACAGCAAAACCGAGAAAACAGTTCACAGATTTTTCTACAGCCAAGGAGTCAGGTCAGTCCTGGCCTTGCATCACTGGTCCGACAGCCCACAGGACAGAGGAGCAGAAGGGACCTTGCATGGCACTGTTGGTCCCTTGCTACTGCAGGCAACCGTGTTATATACATTCTCTGGACCAACAAGCTCCTTTTTAACCCTGCTTAGGTTGCCACTGCACGGTGTAATGAACAGCATCAGCCACAAAACTGGCAGGGACAGAAGCCGGCCTCAGGCACTAGTCACCTTTACACCAGGCACTGACGCTTGCACAAGCAGGAGGACAATTACATGCACCTCTGACGCTCTTCTGACACAACTGAAACAGCCTCTTAATACAGGTACTGCCAAAGAGCATGGATCCAAGACAGAAACTGCAGATAAAAGCTTCTGAGGCAGCAGCTTCAGTGCCAGGTATTCATTGCTGAGCCCCAACTACCTGACTAAAGCCAGGTGACATGCACAAGACATGTTGACGCTTGCCACTACAAGCAGATTGCAGTCTCTGTACTCACTCTACTAACCAACTGCAAACTTCATCCAAACCCGTCTGTAGCCCAGGGTGATCCTCCCTGCACCCCCTCTCCAGCTCTGAGCTAGCCAGCCCGCTCAGATGGGGTTTGCAGAGGCACAGTCAGGTAGCAAAAGAGCTCCCAGCATTTTTTAAGAGCTGCTGTAGAGCAGCCAACAGCACTGGGCACGCCGTTCCAGGGCGGACAGGCATGGCGCATTTCAGATGAGGCATGGTTCCTTCCCCATGTGTGGTTTTGGGACAGCGTGGCAGGAAGTTACCTGTCTCCAAAACTACACCAAAGGAGCCTCCGGCATTTGCAGCTGCTAAAGATCACACAGTGCACTTTTCAGCATTAATTTGTACATGCTGGCCAGCGACAGCAGTAACTGGTTTTCCTTCCCAAATTGTTCCTGTCCCTTGGAACAAAGGGTGACAGGAACCCTGTTAGCATTGTACTCACATCTGCTGCTCAAGACCTGCTGTCATCACCCGTAAGCCTGAAGCCACCGGCTTCCACTACACAACACATGGGAGCCGCTTTGTTTTAGGCATGAGCAGAACTGCACTGTGCTCATTTGAATCGTGTTAAATATTTCCTGCAACTAGTAAAATGGGTTTATTCACAAAAAGAAGAGTTTTGCTTGGACTTACCACATTTAGCTTCCATTAAGGGAGATAACAAACCCTTTTCGTTATGTGCACTACAAACACTAGGAAGCAAGTACCCCAACAGAGGGTAACTTTCCTCTGCTTCCAGAGATCTCTCGTGAGAGGAGCTATATCCATCACTAAAAGCCAGAAGAGAATTGTATTCAAAATGGGCTTTTTCATGTGTTCCTCCTCTCATACTCTACTGCTTCAGTGCTGTTAAAAACATTAAACAACTCTCTTGTTTAAAAGCCAGGTTGGTCCTTCCGACCTTTAAGACTCCTCTACTCAAAATGCCAAGTTATATATAACAAAGGTCAGCTCAGATGCACACGAGTAATACTATTACAGACCTATTACAGGCTGTCTTTTTTTTTTTTATCTTTTTTTTAAATAGTAACTTTAGCTTCAGAAGAAAAGCCTCAAAGCAGACTACAGGACCTCTAAGGCCTATTCTTACTGAAGCTAGTTGCCTTTCCTTCTGCATCTGGCAGTAAGCACTTTGCATGCTCACGATAGACTGAGAGGCCAGGTCTTTCCGTGCAGACAATGTTCATTTACTAGCGTGCTCATTTTTTCAGTGTAGCAATTAGCTCTGTTGTCTTCCTTATTTCCAGCACACATCCCACAACCCATCTTACCACCGTAACACATTATCCCTGTCAGACAGGAGAGGCAGGCTCAGCCCTCGGTTATCCATCTTATCTTCCAGGGTAATACCCTGATAAGGCACATATGAAGCAAGCCAGGTGGAGAAGGAAGGAAATTACTCTACCCATATATTTATATATACAGAAGCAGGTGTCCCACCACATTTTGGAGATGTCATTCTGGAGAGACAACACAAACCTGGACGGGGGCAAACGGGTACCAGAAGGAACCAACTGCTATTTCAAGCAGACCAAGCAGGTCCCCTTCCTTTGCTGCTGGACAGCTTTCTCAGAGACTGCTGCTGTTATGCAAACCTGTTACAAGCTCACAGGTTAGAAGTGCTCAACAGCAGCACCAGGCTCTATAAAAAGCAACCAGCAAAGCTCTAACTCTTACTACAATGCAGACTACGATTAAATTTGCATACAGGCAACAGCTTTTGGAGAGAAAAATCTAAATAGCAAGTCTAGCCAGAAGCTAAAATGAATTGCTAGCAAGCCACTCACACCTGTAATAGAGCTGACCACATCTACTTTTCATCAGCAAAAAAGACTACCTAAGAAAGGTCCACAGATGTTCTTGAAGATCTGACTGTTGAAAGATTTAAGTTCTCGAACTCATTAGCATTACACCTCAGAACATCCGAATAAAATGAGCTCTTGCTTTCTGCCTGAACACTACTTAGGCTGGGGGCATCATCTTGTGTAAAAGGATTTCTAAAGGTGGTTTCTTTTAGATACATTCTTACCATTTAATCCAGTTACCCTCTGTGGAACTGAGAATGACCCAGAACAGGGGGGTGGAATCAGGTCTGTTTGCATCACCTTAGGTTTTGCTGCTGCTGTTATTTGGTAGCTTTTTATGCTTGCAGAAATTAATCTGAGACAGAGTTTCTTAAAATACTAGATACACGTAACTGCAAGTTTTCTATGCAAAACTTAATCCCAATGGAAAGATTATTCTACTTAGGCAGACTAAACAACAGTTACATGCACTAAGTGACCCTGAAATGCCTCCTGCTCCTTAGCAGATTATTTCACTGTCAATTCAATCAATTTACACTGTCAGTTTTCATCCTAAATGGGTCCAAGTGCAGTTGAAGTGTTGTGATTTTTACTCTGTCTGTAAAATACTACCTGCGCCCAACTAAAAAATAATTTAGAAAACAATGAATCCCCAGTCTGAAGATCAAGATTCATACTTCTTATTCCTGATGGAGCTTAAGAATAGTTTTAGATACATGCAGTACAGCAGAGCTGTCTGTCACTGTACAGCAGACCCATCGTCGCTGTGCTGCACTCCCCGGCAGCTCCAAACTCGATCACAGCAAGGAACAGAGCAGAGATTCCTCCTGGTGAGAGCGCCGGCTACCCGATGAGTCACGGGAGCCAGCGCTGGCAAGAGACCGGCTGCAGGCACAAACAAGTAGCTCAGGCTTCATCAGATGAAAGGCAGTAAACAGCCAAGATACTTTCTAATATTTACTACAATAATTTGCTACTGGGTTTTTTGGGGGAATCAACACTCCAACTCTATTCCAGCTGTATCTGCTAACAGAACCAGGCATTCTTCTATCGGTTCAGGGAAATTACAGGAAAATACAAAAATCACAATAATACAATCCATAATCTGCTTCCACTTAAACATTAACCAGCAACGACGATAACCACCATTTCATTTGCATTAAGAGATTAGCTAAAGCGTATCCCCCAGGGGGAAAGGCCCACGTAAATACAAGGTCTCTGCATGTCATTTTCATAATCTGCCTGTTAGGGAAGAGACCGTAAAAGCCCAGCTGCAAACTCCATGCTCATTGATCCACTCGCCCATTTTTTAAAAACTTTATTTTAAACTGAGTAACAGCACCTGACCCTCACAGATTACACACTAGCTACAGGAAGTTCGGCTGCATCAAACCTGAAAGTCTAATTTACCTTAAGATAACAACAGCAGTTTAAGTGCAGAGGCTAGAATTAGTAGGCTTCAATTAAAACCCTCAGAAGAGAGACTTTTCCCTTTCCTTTAATATTTCCAGCAAACGAACTATGAAGTACCAGCAAGAGTGTGCAAAATGTGAACTCAGCTAAAGCAGTAAGTACTTATTTCTTCAATATAGCATCTTCTACAATGCAGAAGCTGACTGCAGAGCCTTACAAGAGAGACACTGCAGGCACTGCTGCTGCTTTCGTTCCATTGGGTTTGAAAAGCTTATCAAAAAAGAGCGGATTAAGACTACCACAAACCAAAAGAGTACATAAAATATACAGAGACTGACCGTATTTAATCACTATTTGAAGATCTTAAGAGTGTAGAAGCTCCAGGAAAAGTACTAAGTTACTCTCCAGTTTGATACCACGAGAAGTCTCATCCCCAGTGGCAGTTCGACGGGGCCCAGAGCCGAGACCTGCAGCGCTGGGGCTGGGCTGCTCAGCACCCTGCCGCACATGGCAGTGGGGTCCTCCAGCCTCTTCCAGTGGCTCAGCTGCCACCAGTCCAACAAAAGCCAACTTTGCAACACGCTTGGTCATCCTTGTTTTAAACAGTTACTCAATTGCATAATTTTTTTTCTAAATCCTCCTGTATGCTTATACTCCCAGTTTATTAATCCCTCCTGACAGTGAATAAACTTGCTGCTAAAATACCTGTCAAGATAAAAAGCAGCTGCCCTATTTTCTGTCACCCTTGGAGGCCCACAGTTAAAGAAAATTAAACACATAGGCTTGAAGCTACACCGTATATTTGTAAATAAAATAATTTGACAGAACAAGATTACAAAGTACGAAACAAGCCCTTTCAGGAATTTGTAAGTACAAGCGAAGTCGATGTTAAATCCATTTTGTAAAGTTTTAAACAAATACCACTGAGGGATAGGAGTATTACCATAAAACACTTTTTTTTCTTTAACGCTTTCTCAAAAAGCTTCGACCATGTACATCAATTTCAGATAAAAAAAAAAATCACACACGCGCATTGGTTTGGTTACAGCTTCAGGGATCAGTGCAGCACAGTGCAAGTTTCATTCACAGATAAAGAGATATTTGAAGTAGGTACAAGAACATTCTGCAAAATATAGGATGTTATCTAACTCTAGGCAACCCTTTTCCCACCCCCTAAAAAGTGCTCAAAAGTAAGCACAACATATAGAAACACGGGGAAAAGCACACAAGAAGATGGACTCTTTAACAAGACAAGTTAATATTTGACAGCTTAAGGCAGAGGAAACAATTGCATCAGGAAGAAAATGATTGTTAGTCATTAGAAGGTATGTACAAGGGAGGTTTGTACTTTGATTCTGTAGAAAAACTGAAGCTGACAAGTCTCCATTCCTGAAATATAGAGTAAGAGAGGTACAAGAAGTAAGCACTAATAACTGAAAGTGCCTTCTCAGAATAGCCTGTTTTCCCCTGCTGCAGGTCATCATTGCCACATCTTTCAAGGAGTAAGTATATGTAACTATTTATTTCAGCTAGTCTTTCAGTATGTGTTTATTGCTTATCTGGCAACTTTACAGAATCTTCCTGGTCCCTAGTCTCCATCAGAAAGCGTTTTCCCCTTTTTATGTTTATTTCAAAGTAGATCAAATACTCTTCACTGCTTTTAAAAAAAAACTTTAAGAAATTGCCCGAGCTAAAAATATTAACGCAATTTTCACCTGAAGCAATGTATTGCAGACTATTAATGTAAAGTGCCTCCCTAAAGATGTTAAGTGCATCTTTAGCTACCAGAAATCTCACGGAGGGCTACGGCTTTGAAGTGTTCTGCTAATTTTTATAAAAAAAAAAATATGACTGACATTTACAGCATACAGAATGGGAGACTAGTGCAATATGCAGCATTGATTGTTTATTCAATAAATATTTAACCCAATTATTGCCAACCAAGGCAAACAGTGCAGAAATTGTCACTTAAAGAGATACAAAAGTTTAACATTTTTTTTCTATAAAGTCAGTTGCTACTATATTCATACAACTATTTCAAAGAGGTTTTTCTGCTTCAAAATTGACACTACCATTATAACACTACCATTATAAAAATATGGAAACATAGCATTCCAGGGTTTAACATGTCTTTGCAAGTCTAACTTTTACATTTATATAGGAAAATGACATTTCTGTATTCAAGAACTTATTAAAAGTAAAAATGAATACTATAGTAGAGACATTTTCTGCACTGACAGTTTCATTATAGCTCTTAAATACATCTTTCTTGGTCCTGGGTATACATTTAGAATGAAATAACTTGCATCTCACATTTATCCTGAGGTCAGCTGTGTAAAAAGGAAAGCCAATTTTATAAGGATACTAACAGGCTTTTTGTTCAAAATATGAGGTTATTTTTTAAAAAGCCAATAAAACTCCTGGGGCGGGGGGGGGAACAACCAACCCTCTTACCAATGTTTTAAGGAACAATTCAGTGTCATTTTTGGGAATTATTTCAAAAAATATATAGGCTATCACATCCAAATGATATATTACCCAACTAAAATTTCAGTATGCATTTGCCAAATTTGAAACTTAGAAACTGTTCTGAAAAGAAAGTGTATAAATCCCCGTGAAGAGTCACCCTAAGCTTCTCATCTCAAGATCCCGACCCGCAATGCAACTCCTGCAAGGAGAACCCCACTGAAGCCTGTGGGAATCTGCAGTCTTCGGGTCTGCCTGCACAGGTGAGGACATGTGATTTGGGTCTCCGTCACCCACCGAGGGGTACAGTTATGACCTTGTCAAAGCTCCACTTTGAACACAGCAGTTATTTTCAATAGCACCAACAATCTCTCAGATACCAGCATCAGGCAAATACAGACGACATAGAATAGGTTTTGTGTCTTCCTGAATCAGCACAATTGGTACAAGGCACTGCTTGGCATAGGAAGTCATAAATAAGAGCAAAACAAGACAATTTCCAAGTTTTGTGACACTTAAGTTTGTATGTTATGTCACATTTCAACATACTATATACCATGGTTAAAAAAACCAAGACGGTCTAAGGGATTAACCAAAACATCACTGTTTCATGCATGCTTACGGTTTTCCTCCCCGTATCCAAAAAAACCCACGTAAGAACATATCAATATGAAACATTGGGAAGTATGGGTTGTTAAATTAAGTAGTACATTTTATTCTCCAATCTTCCACAAAAGTCTAACCTAGACACAACTCAAGTATAAGAAGTTGGAAAATATTCTGATAACATTTGCAACAGTATCCCTGCAGAGGAGTGAAAAACCTATTGTCTAGAGAATTCATAGATTGAGGCACATCGCAATTGAAGATATTCAGGCATATTTTATGGCTAGAACAGGATTTTTCTGAGGAACCTCACTATAGACTTCCCCAAAAGCAGCTCCATATGGTTTGAAACACAAATTGCAACACATGGAAAAAACGTTTGGTCCTTAATCACTACTGTCTTCGTCGTCGTCATCATCAGATACATCATTTAAAGATGATTTAGGTGACTGGCTGTAGGAGTCTGATCTAGTGGACTGACAAGCAGTCATCTCCCCCGTAGAAAGAAGATCATAGCAGAAGTCGCAAATCCGCACAGGCTTGGAAGACTGGCTTGGAAGAAGAAACCTCTTTTCAGAGCAAGGCCCGCACACAACAAAGCCACACTTGCGACAGTGGTGACGACGGTTGACGGGCGTAAATTTTGCTTTCTGACAGCGCATGCACACAGTGGCTTCTGAGTCTGGTACCCAGACAGCTGCATGTTCATTGCTAGGAGTCTTCCCGCTTTTGGAAAGCAAATCAGAAACACACTTATTTATGTGGTTCATCCACTCAGACTTCTCTGTAGCGGTGGCAGCATAAACCGCAAAAGACTTTGTTGGTGTCTTGATAAGCCACCCATTCCGTAAGTCTCCCTCATCCTGGATGGAATCAATAGTGACGTTTTCCAGCGGGATTATGTGCTGTTTATTGTATTTCTTCTTCTGGATGACAATGTTACCGTAAACAAGAATGTCATTGAACAGGAAGAACTGCCTCGCTTTGGGCTTCTTCCTACACAGCTTTGTTAGTACTCCCTCTCCGATCAGAACACGACCAGGAATAGTCAGAGGTTGTCCAGCGGCTCCAAAGCAGTTTTCCACTATACTTATTCTTCTAGTATTTGCCTCACTGTTTGCCAAGCGATCCACCATCTTTCACAAGTATCCTAAAGTTAGAAAAAAAAGTTTGCTGTTAGAACAGGACTGATTCAACAGCAGCCTTCCCCAAGAAAGGTACCAACCCCACATTTCTTAAAATATCTAACAGAACCCGCTGGCTCAGAGGCACCGACTTGGGCTAGATTTAAATAAGTATTAACACCTAAGAATTTTTAGCAACCGATTAGTCTTTTTTTCAAAAGCAAAAATGTTCCATCCAGCTGACAGCTATCTTTATCACACGGACAGCACCTACAGCACTGCTCTTGAGAGCCTCTGGCAACAGACTAGGAGGCTTCCCCTCTAGTAAGGTTACCGCATCCTGGTTTAACACTCACATTTCTCTGTATATCCTCCTGCACGTACTCTCTGGATGGCAAAAACAAGTATCATCCACCATTCCAATTCTAATACTGACAGAAACATCGACTTAACTGAGCAGCTTGGAGACTGTTAGTGTTAACACGACAAACAAAAATTATAGAATTGATGTTCACAGAGGAAACCACCATATTCAAGCTCAGTACTGCTCTTTTTTCAGTACGTAAACCTTAAATCATGGGCCAAAACCATGAATCTACCTACTAGAAACATTTTGTATAGGCCACAGCTTGCACCCACCACCACCTGCTTTCATGGCAAACTCCTGAGCCAGGAGCAGGGAGCGAGTCGTGGCTGGTGGCTCATTGCCTGCTTGCTGCTGCCTTCTTTCTGCAGGGGTCCCACCGTCCTTTCCTCCTCGCCTACTCGAACCACATCTGCATCCATCATGATCACGCAACGTACAAAGGCAGACCAGCACAGAGGACAAGTCACACAGCTCGCAACTGTTCCTGAGAAAGACTGTGACCTGCACTGGCTGAAAGTTTAGGCAAGAAGGCTTCGTATTTCAGGAAGCTGATAAACTACAGAGTACATATGTTCCAGTTACAGATTAAAACCACCCCTTGTCCTTCCCCAAGTAGCAAGTAAGATTTTCTCTTGTAAGGGTAAGATTCCTAAGACATCCAATGGAGAACTGAAAATAAGAAGTTACTATAGTCACTCATATCTTGGCAAACCACTCTTTAGCCTATCATTTACCCTAGAGCTTCCTGGGCAGAAGTCAGGCAAAGGAAACTCCTGCCAGTCCAATCCAGATCTGCTCCCCCCAAGCTCCTCCTGAGTACAGCCATGAACCTGAACTGTGTGCTTGAGGGAGCAGCGAGACAGCTGGTAGAGGCGAGTACTACGGAAAGACCTGTTTCTCGGCATGCAGAAGACAGCTCTCCTGTGCCTTCCTTTCTAGCTACCACAGGGCTGATGCTCACAACACCCTTTGGTAGAAACCACTGCTTTGAACGGGCCTGAAGGAGAGCAGAGTAGCAAATACTCCAGTGCCTGTTACCTGTACTTCCCAACACAGTCCCAGTTTGGGACGTCCTCTACATTCACCTACCTTTTCTTTTAGATCTACGCTGCCTGCCATCAATACAGCATCAGCCCATAACTGAGATGAAACTGGGCTGAAACAAGGCTCAGACTTGATGCTGCTCAGACTCTCTCGCTCTGCCATAACCTGATCCAGTCAATCTTCTTCCTATAAATCAAAGCTCAGATACTTCCTTACAAAATAGGGATGAACTTCTTGATAGAGATTTGGTGGCAGAGAAATCTCTCATCAGGCCTCATCTAAATAAGTATGTGTTGTGGTTTAACCCCAGTCAGCAACCAAACACCACACAGCTGCTCACTCACCTGCCCCTCCTGGTGTGATGGGGGAGAAAACTGGAAGAGCAAAAGTAAGAAAACTCATGGGTTGAGATAAGAACAGTTTAATAATTGAAATAAAATAATAATACATTGTAATGAAAAGGAAAACAACAAGAGAGAGGGGAACAAAACCCATTTTAAAAAAGTGATGCAACTGCTCACCACCCGCCAACTGACACCCAGCGAGTCCCCCCTGCACAGTGATCACTGCCTCCTGGCCAACTCCTCCTAGCTTATATACTGAGCATGACGTCATATGGTATGGAATATCCCTTTGACCAGTTTGGGTCAGCTGTCCTGGCTGTGCCCCCTCCCAGCTTCTTGTGCACCTCCTCACTGGCAGAGTATGGGAAGCTGAAAAAAGTCCTTGACTTAGTATAAACACTACTTAGCAACAACTAAAACATCGGTGTGTTATCATATTATTCTCATGCTAAATCCAAAACACAGCACTATACTAGCTAATAGGACAAAAATTAACTCTATCCCAGCCGGAACCAGGACAGTATGTTACCCATGATTACACAAATCCACATGCCTAATGTTAAGTGTGATTAAAAAATAACTTACAAGTTACTGCTTTGAGAGTTTAATTAGTTCCACACTAAAATAGTTCAACAAGTGGGCTTACTCAGATACAACTAAACTGACCTTTTTTTAAGCTCTGCACATGACATCATCTTCTATCAAAATCTGACACTGAAGACAGAAGAATCTATTAAAGATATTACTCAGCACTTCTTTTAAATTTTCTTTATGTGCCTTACAGCATTAGTTACAATATGTGAGTATTGTAGTAACCAGTTTTACGGTTAGTAGGATTACAAAGCCACGAAATCTGAAATTATTTTGATCTGCAGAAGGTCAAGACAAAACACAAACTGACTTATAAAAAGGGTTCAAGAGATTTAATTGTGCTGCATCAAGGCACACACTTATATACTGAGCATGACGTCATATGGTATGGAATATCCCTTTGACCAGTTTGGGTCAGCTGTCCTGGCTGTGCCCCCTCCCAGCTTCTTGTGCACCTCCTCACTGGCAGAGTATGGGAAGCTGAAAAAAGTCCTTGACTTAGTATAAACACTACTTAGCAACAACTAAAACATCGGTGTGTTATCATATTATTCTCATGCTAAATCCAAAACACAGCACTATACTAGCTAATAGGACAAAAATTAACTCTATCCCAGCCGGAACCAGGACAGTATGTTACCCATGATTACACAAATCCACATGCCTAATGTTAAGTGTGATTAAAAAATAACTTACAAGTTACTGCTTTGAGAGTTTAATTAGTTCCACACTAAAATAGTTCAACAAGTGGGCTTACTCAGATACAACTAAACTGACCTTTTTTTAAGCTCTGCACATGACATCATCTTCTATCAAAATCTGACACTGAAGACAGAAGAATCTATTAAAGATATTACTCAGCACTTCTTTTAAATTTTCTTTATGTGCCTTACAGCATTAGTTACAATATGTGAGTATTGTAGTAACCAGTTTTACGGTTAGTAGGATTACAAAGCCACGAAATCTGAAATTATTTTGATCTGCAGAATGTCAAGACAAAACACAAACTGACTTATAAAAAGGGTTCAAGAGATTTAATTGTGCTGCATCAAGGCACACAAGCAAGTAGACCTATGCTATTTCCACCAGGTATCAGTCAAACCTTAAAAAAAAAAAAAAAAAAAAAAAAAAAAAAAAAAAAGGCTGACCTCCTCCATTACCCTGTCCAGTGGCTCCCATTTGATCGGTTAGAAAGTATTTTCTTAACAGTAAGCTTAAGTCATGTGTGCTGCAAAACAAACACTTCTTTTTGTTCTTCAATCAGTATAACTATCACTACCTTCTTTATTAAGCTTTCTGAGGACTGAAGTGCTTGTCACTTCTCTCTAGAGACAATACTGGGAGTCCAAGTGGAAGGGGGAAAAAACCACCAACAAAACGCCCCGTTATTTCCATCTCCTTCACCAGCCCTACTTTTCTGAATCATTACTGTTGTCAAGGTTCTCAAAGCTTTGTCCATCATTCCCTTTAAGAGATGCCCACAAGTGGACACTGTACTAAATCCCTAAAATCCTTCTGCAACACCAAACTTAGCTGATATGGTTCTGCTTTGTTTCCTTCTGTGGCGATACCAATTTATGCCATCTGCCCCCCTGTCTGCTCCCTTGTGCCATTACAAAAGCTACACAGTGGGTTAGATCAGAGGGCTGATCAAGTTGAGAACAAACCAGAGTTTTAGGGCTCAAGTCGGCAGGATAGCTGCACTGGAGGAAGATAATGGAGGGATGGGAAGGGAGGTGCTTAGACAGTGCCCTGCATAGAAAGTACATTGGCTTAAACTGATCAGTAAAAGTATTAGAGTTTGTTTTTTTTTTCTCCCAGAGAATGGCAGAAGACTCAAATTACATCAGTACGATTCATTTTTTTTAATGCTGTGACTACACAGGCATATCCAAAATATACCTTTCAATAGACACCTTATTTCTTAGAAGTATTCCAAGCACCAATACTAACTTATACACATGGGGACACACAATACCCACCTTGACATGTTTTATTCAGCATTAAGATCTAGCTGGTTTTTTCCTCCCCCCCCTTTTTTTTTTAAATATATACCTTCCAACTACCTACTACCACGTGGCAAGGCAGCACAACACTGGCACTTGGGAGTGAGTTTTTTGGGTAAGTTATCGGCTTCACTTCTACTACAGCCTTGTCTAATGCAGAGGTGCCATTCCGCAGAAATGCTGCTGGCTTGTCTGAACTATTATCTCTGTATCTACCAAGGAGAAAGTACTAAGGAGGGAACACAAAAGATTAACTAGGAACTTTTTGATGTGTATTTACTGTAGTCCTAGGCTCAAAAAAATCAAATTCAGGTGCCTGACTGCCAAAGCCCAGGATTTGGAATGAAGGTTAATTGCCATTAACTGCCAAATAACCATTCCCATCTAACAACATACTAGCAATAAACAGCCTTTGCAAGTGCCAAAGCTGAACCAACAATTGCTTTGGACTTAGAAAGCAAAGAATCAGTCACAGGGTCAGTCTAAAGTTATTTAGTAATCCCATGTTCCCTGTGAATCAGGGAAGGAAATCAGTCAGCAGAGTGCAAAGGGGACAGACCAGAAGAATACACTTTTCTGCAGGTACAAATCAATACGCATTACTTCTAAACTTACACTTTTATACAAATTATCTGCAAATTACAGCAAGTTAAATGCTTTTTCTAGTCCACCATGGAGAACACCCACCCCACCCCCCGCAAACCCCACAATCATACTGATGAGTTTCAGTGAAGCAAGCTCTTGATGTGAAGTTACAGCAACTTGTAGGAAGCACTCACTGCTCCACAACTCCAACTCAGCGCTCTCTGCACTCCCTGCCAATAAACAGCAAACTCGGTCCAAGGTCACCATGAAAGCTTTCAAAATACAAGTCACCAGGAGAAGAAAACAGGCGGAGAAAAGGCTAAAGGTTTTAATTAACTGTTCTCTAGAACGGCCTAAAAGAAAACAACTCTAACCAGGATCGTTTAATAATCATCATGGCTTGAAACCAAGACACATGACTCCAGAACTTGTGCTGAAGACTGTACTTTCAGCTTGTTGTGAAAATAATCACTTACTGGACTTAAAGCAAGAATCCAGGGCAAGTTAAGGAATATTAAGACAGACAAGATATTAAGACATCTCTTCTAGTTTGAAACTTTTGTCTATAACATTCAACAAATTCTCACCTACCAGCCTCAAGTAAGGTAGTAAAAGCCACAGACTGCTGATGGATTATTCCACCTTTCCAGGGCACGAACTGTATTTTCCCACACTAATAGATTAGACTTTTTATAATAAGCACTCTGACATTTTTCTCGTAAGTTTTTAGAGAACTAAAAATTAAAAATCCATCTGAAATCTTATGCACACTAACGCTCATTCACTTTCACTAACCTTTTCCGAGAAAGGAAGTAAGTTCAGAAATGCATAATGAGAAACTACCTGGAAAGTATCATGATTACAAATAATAATGAAACATGGAAAAATAGACCAGGTATAGAAAAGAGAAGCCATCCCTAAGTCACAAGAGATAAAGTTAGAAGAGGTGCACCTCTTCTTCTCATGAGCACACAGACCAAGGAGATGTTAAATTAAAATATTGTCTGGACACACAAAGGAACTTTTAACCCCAAGATGTCACAGTCCAAAAGCTATGCAAGGTTATAAATTACCAGTCTTTTAAAATTACAACAATCTTTTCTTAAAGCATATTCAGATATATTGTAAGAGATAACAGATCATACCCTGGAACTGGGTGGCAATATCCTCCTCTCTACCAGCTAAAACTTTCTTCTGAAGTTTCTACTGTTGGCCACTGTAAGAAGCAGATACTGGATTACTGTCCTTCAAGATGCAGGATCTCAAGACCTAATCAAACAAAGCAACTCCTGAGTGATGGCAAATTGCTGAAAACATGCCCCAAATCTTCCCCAAAGCAAGTGAGGAATAAACCAGAACCACGGGCTTCAAAATGACAGGCTAGACAGCTCCACTTAAGGGGAGAGTGGGAGCATCTTATACATAGTCTCAGTGTATGGATGCTATGAAGTCAAAAACATCAAACCTATTGTTCAGACTTTTACCACGTATGACTCCAGTTTTACACTTTTTGCATACAAACTCCTGAAGGTCCCCAGGCCCTTATGCAAGGAGGACTCCATTTATCTATAAGGACCATCAGTCCATTACATCAGATTCATTTTCTGTGCCCAGGCTGCAGTGTAGTACTAGCTGCTAGTCAAAACATTGCAAAAATAAATAGATCACCTTCTAAGAAAAATTAGCTACATAGAGCTGCACCATGAGCAGGGTTTAGCAGCCGTTCCAAATAAGTATCTCAACTCTCAAAATGCTGCAATAGCTTCAGTTTGTCTTCCTTCTCACACACATGCTCTCAGTAAGCCCATTTCACAATGCAGATGCTGGGCAAAGGCTTTCATCTCCATAGTGTAATATGCTATTTAAAGGTGACAAAATATTTCATGACACAGAAAGCCCCAACTCCTCTACCATATGCAGAGCCATCTTTGACACTGTTATTTCTACTTTTACTCACAAGAAGCTTCTACAGAAATAACAATTCTGTTATCAAGATACCAAGATCTTCTTGTTCCCCTATTTTACTTCAGTTTTACATTTGTATCCTGTCAGTGAGAACAGTCATCTTCAAAGTGAGCAAACTTAGATGTTACTGAAACCTTTGAAGAACCAGCAAGTTACCCACTTACCTAAAACACAACCCATGTTGAGGAAGTCACATATTTACTACTGTTATTAACATTCCACACTACTGCAGTAGGAAAATAATTCTGTTAGGGTTGCTGTGCACTGACAAGTCACTTCCCACATAATTGTGTCTTTCTGCCACTGTATCCTGGTGACCAAACCGATGATCTCCTCAATGCTTCTACAGATCTTATTTAAAATAAGAGAATGTTTATTTTATATGCTAGCTCTGCTCTTGATAAAGGCCAGACTAAACTGCACAGAAGAATAGCTGTTGTTGAAGACAGACATAAGGAGTCAACTAAAAAGAAAGCAACCCTGACATAGCTACTCCTAATTCAACACTGCCAGAAAAGTCTTCTACTACTACATTAGCACTGTAGCAGCTCGCACGATCACCACAGAGCAGAACCATAGATAACACAAAGGTGCTGGAAGGGAGAAATCAGATGAAAAAAACTATTATGGCATAGTGATGCAGACTGCATACAGCTCAGCACAAAAACATGTCCTCACCCCAGCTCAGTGCGTACTACCATCATGACCAGCACTCCCTTTAGACTGCAAGACAGGCACAAAAGGTATGCAGGAGAGGGACACAACCTGAATTCCCAAGTTTCTTCAGCAATACAGCAGAACCAGCAGTGCTCCATTACTTTCTAGCCTGGGCAAGAACAAGTTTTGTCCAGTACACGGTCCCTGCTAACAAGCATTAATTAATAAGCATCTAATTTTTAGCATTATTTTTCTTCAACACTCCTTCAAGGGAGGAAAATGCTACTGGCCTTGCCATAGTTGCCAATTCATCTATCACCATCTTTACAATTAGCAATTAGACTGTTAACAATTACATTTAACACATTGCATTAATACAAACCAGACAGTCTAGCTTTCTCAGAGCCATGGTATCAGGATGCAGGCAGCTCATCCATTACTACATGTATTCACAGTTAAGGTGACAGCTTTAAAGAAAAAAAAAAGTATTTAAGCTGCTGGAAAGGGTACAAGAGCTCAAAACTAACCACACAGAGGCCCATCCAGTCCTAAAGCAGCAGCAGATCCTGGATGTTTCCAAACCAGATTTGGTAACACAAGTCCAATAAAAAAAGTCACTAACAACAGTATCCGATCACACCATTAGAACGGATGAAATGAGATCTAGATATGGTTTTCTATTCTCCATTTGCAGTGAAGCAAATGGAGAATAGAAAAGAGAAGACTCAGAAATGGAGGAATACAAAAGGAATAGAATAAAGAAAGAAAAGGTAGAAATAGCAGATCTAAATTGCCACTCAATAAACTTCTAAATAATTATCCAGTTGTCATACAGAGCCCTTGTTCTCACACCTGCATTTGCACATACAGACAACATCAGCAACTATGTTTCACCACATACATTCAAATCCATTTTCCTTCTTGCCTAAGGGTGAACATATATGTTTCATAATAAAAGTTTTTGTTTAGAGGTCCCTTAATAAAAGGCAAAGTTAAAGGTTTTATCATGTCTGACTCTACAACCTGAAGGCTCTGAATAAAAGAGAGATTTCAAATAGAACCGAATCTTGTTTTATTATACTTAATCACACAAGTTAAACAGACATGAAAGGTACAGAAGATCAATAAAACTTTTACAAGACAGAATCAAGTAAATTGTAAACCTAAGACAGACAAGGACTAACTGCAGACCAGATATCTAATGTGCATTAAATGACTGGTTTGTAAGATGACTCATCTTTTGGATCTACAGAGGAAAAATATCACACTCTCCTTAAAAAGAGTTCATCAGGCAGAATCAGTCATTCAGTACATAGTTATGGGGGTTTTTTTAGTAATAGGTTTCAAATAATTGTTATACATTATATTATCACATCAGACTCATTCAGCTTTCCTCTTGCATTTTGCCTATGCAAGGAAGACACACTAATTTGACTTACAGCTGAACAAACACAATTAAGTTACCCAGAAGCCTCATACATCCCTGTGATTTAAAGCTGTCTGAAATGGTAATATCACTACTTTTTGTGGACAAACGTTCAGCTATGAAGGCATCTCAGTACTGTAATAGAGTACTCTAATCTGCTAGTATTAGATGTATTGCTCTTAAGAACAACACAGCTTTTTGCACCACTGCCAAGTGAAACACTGTAAATTTCTGAAGTGCAACCTGTTTAAGGAAACTTATCAATGTCTAATGCTTTGCAAATAGTTTTAATGTGGAAAATCACTGAACACAGCACAGCAGATATTTTAAGTTTGTGATACAGGTCAGAAGAGAAATCAGCATAAATTTAAAATCTTACTTTGGCCTCACTAGTTCCACCTCCTGCACAGCCTCCTTCAATACATACAGAGAAGGATGATACCATTGCTTGTCCTGAATGTTTCACTGTGTCATCTTTGTTGGCAAAATTAAGCTTTCTATGCACTTAGATCTGATTAGCGGCAATCAGAATCCAAGCATTCACGCACAAGTCAGCACTACCTGTCAAGGACCATAAAGGTAATAACAAGAGCTGGATTAAAGATGATATAGAAATACCAGCAAGAGGTATTAAACTTTATTTCTATCATTCAGTATGTAGAATAAAATATTGAGGAAAATGAAGTTTTAAGTATCCATTAACCCATTTATGAATTCATTAATATTTCATTCTATATTTTAATACAACTATAACAATTAACTGCATTTTTTTAATATTAATTATATATTTCCATTATTCACCATTTGCTTTTTATAAAACAGTAAAAAGACCAATTTGACCATAAAGTTAAGTGAAATTGAAAGAAATTTCACCCCAAAAAATATTATGTTGAGAGGAGATATGAGTATGACAAATGCTTTCTAAAGGTCTTTATCACTGCTAAAAGCTGACATGACAGTAACAACTAAATGCCTGTACTGTGCTGGATCTAGCTGTCCTGGATGCTATTTAAAACATAAGACAACAACTGTCACTTAAAGAGAAATACAGCCTTCTAACGAGCAGTTCTCTAATAATTCTCTTCATAAAAGTATTCCCGAAACTGTTGTATTTAACAAACTGTCTTGCTATCGCTACTGTAACCAGCTGGTAAGGATGCAGAGGATAACCTGATGGTATCTGAAAGATATGAATATCAAGAATGACAAAAAGCTACATCACAATACTGCAAAGAAATAAGAAGGACTGAGAGATTAAAGAGACTCGACATTGATATGGTAGAGATGACAGCAGGAAAGGAGGCAATAAGATCCCTCTGAACTTCTTCAACATAGTCTTTATCCAGAATCACTTCTGACTAATCTGGTTAATGGCTGCAGCATTCAGAAAGGTACCGGTAGCAGAACAGAAACTTTGACTTGATTTACAGACAAAAATACTACCTTTTCCTTAAGGCAATGTACGCTGTTGCCTCTTTGCACCATTTTTCACACCCTTATTAATTACTGGCATTTAATAAAGTCAAAAAAGCAGCAAGATAGAACACTGGAAAAGAATGGTGGCAGTATCAAGGCTGCCTTGGATTACTCTAAGGAAGCAAAGGTGCTTGTGCCATTTTCATCCAAACACTATAAAGAAAACATAGTGTAAGCATCAATCAATACTACACAGGCAGGAAAGTGGAATAAATGATACTGCGGACCTCTCCCAAGTCTCATTTCTATGATTCGCAGTGTCATGTTTTGTACATGAATGTGATTTTTTTATTTTTTCTTCCCCACTGTGAGGACACGGCTTCCTGCATTGCACAAGCCTGTGGAGCAACAGCTGGAGTGTGGGGAAACGCAGATGAGCTAACCCGCTTCCTTACTGGTATATCCAGTACAAACCAGCAGTCTTAACCTTTCATTTGTCTCAACCCGTTGGCTAATGTTCTGGCATCGGCCACAGACTCATAAAAACCATGCTGGAAATACATTAACAGCAACCACGTCACTCCATACTGCGCGACCTGTGAATACGCTGCCTTGCCAGTATTTTAGAAATATTTAGATTATTTCTCAGTCCAGCATTTAGTCGTGTCCAAATATATCATGAAAGCAAATCCACACATTTGCCTAGTCATATGTCATCATAAACCTACAATTATGATAATAACCCCAACAGATCTGTTTGGGTTTTATTTTTAAACTGCTGTAAGTGACTGTCAAAAGCCTAGTCCCACTAAAACTCTTCCTGAAGTTACAACGTAGAAATCCCTATTTTAACTGCCTAATGTCTTACAGTTTAGTAATTCTTGCAATACATTACAGTTAATTTTAGTATACTCTAATTTCCAATTTCCAAGGAAGGATTGCTGTTCCCCTTTAATTGACCGGTTGTGTAAGAATTGCTCATAGAATGTAAGTGATTCTAAATGAAGAACAACAACAACAAACTTTATTATCAAACCTGCATGGCAAGTGCATTACTCTTCAAATTTGCAACAGCCAACTGAGCTAGGAACGCCTAGAAAGGCCAATTCCATTTTGGGGATGGAGATCATTTCTAGGTAGAACTTTCAAGATGTATGATCTTATATTCCCCAACCCACTCAGAAGCTAGTTTGGGTACAGGAACCTATTTTTAGCAAAAGACTATCGGTTTTGCCAAGCAGCATATGTATTAGCACAGCAAGAGCAGAGCAATGCTGTTTTACTATCCAAGCTACTCCGCTGAACAGCTAGCACACTGCCTGAGCAGCTGTATGCAGGCAAAACCATCCAAGTTCTGCACATTAGCTTCTTACAAGGTTTGGTATTTAACACAATAAACCTCAGCTGGAAAAGGAACACCAATTTAACCTGCCTGCAAACAGAAAGACTAGCTCCCCCATCCCGGATGTGTTGTAATGCTAAATAATCATAGAGGAGACCTGAGGAAAACAAAGGCAAGCGGAAGCGAGCTGCCCCACCAGGCGAGTTTGGCTAGTTTGCAGTCCTCCCCACGCAAAGGGCGAAAGGAACCGCCCTGGCCATAATGCCACGTGCCGTAACGCCAGCACCCCTGCTCCAAGCAAGAAATGTGTGGCACCCATTAGAGAGACGCAGAAATCCAGAATTGTTGAGTCCCAAAGCTGTTCCCACTACCTTCTCCTGCTTGGCAGTAACAGAAAACATGAAAGATGGAAACCCAAACAGCGTTGAAAGGTTCATACCACAGGAAAGTACATGACCAGGAAAGCCTCAATCCACTCCTAGACCAACTGGAAGTGGCTGTATTTTCCCCCACCCCCAACTTCATTGGAAAAAGTCCCTGAATGCCTCTTAGGGCAGAAAGACCTCACTGCAGAAGCCCAGGAGCAACATTCTTGTAAGAGATCCAGCCTTTTAATGAAATCAGCTGCTTATTACCACTGTCAGGCTTCTATTTATAATAAACCATAGTAGCTGATATTGTTTTTGTCTCCTGGCATGACAGAGACAGAGCTGCTGCTGGAAAGAAATACGCAGTTCTCCATCCCCCACCTGGTAGTCAAGGGTTGGAGCAACAAAGGGAGCAAGTTCCTAAACTCGGTTCATCTCCGTGTCCTTACCCGTCTGCCAACAAGCTGAGCACTCCCCAAGCACTGATACAGGCTTACACGTATCTGAACAGCACTTGTGAAACACGGTACTGCCAGCCGAACCGCTGCCATTTAGATGAAAAAATTCTTAAGGCCTTTTAAGATGCAAAGGAGGAGGTAGCCAGCACATGCATGTGGGAAACAGGTAATGGCTAGAATTAAAGGAATTTTAAAAAAGCCAAAAAATCCCACAGCACACAGCCACACAACCCTAAAAGCTTGAGTTCTGCAAACAGAGGTGAACAGGCAGGCCTGACCCACCAGGAACAGTGTTTCCAATTCGACAACAAATTCATCTGTCAAAGCACAGAAAGTAAGATCCGGACAAATATGGGCATATCAAATACTCACAGCTGTCAGCATACTGAAATGGGTATAAGTAAAACAACTGAGGTTTTATGTTTTTATAAAAAATTCTTAAGGCCTTTTAAGATGCAAAGGAGGAGGTAGCCAGCACATGCATGTGGGAAACAGGTAATGGCTAGAATTAAAGGAATTTTAAAAAAGCCAAAAAATCCCACAGCACACAGCCACACAACCCTAAAAGCTTGAGTTCTGCAAACAGAGGTGAACAGGCAGGCCTGACCCACCAGGAACAGTGTTTCCAATTCGACAACAAATTCATCTGTCAAAGCACAGAAAGTAAGATCCGGACAAATATGGGCATATCAAATACTCACAGCTGTCAGCATACTGAAATGGGTATAAGTAAAACAACTGAGGTTTTGTATGTTTTTATATATATATATACACACACATAACACATATATATAAAAACCTATATATTTGTAAACTATATATAACACATATGCCCTTTTAAATTAACCAACAAATGATTAACTGAAAAAAGCCCAATATTCAGATCAAATCTTTGCCATCATGGGAAAATACCCTAGTATTTCAACTTTCCATTTGCATGTATTTAAGCTAACCACTGCTAGTGCTCCTAGCTTCTGGTGCTAGCAAATGGCATCTTTCATCTTAACCAAATACTGGGAACATACACCAGAATAGGGTTTCAAAACCAGCTTCCGCAGATCTTGAGCCTAAAAAAGTTCAAGTTCCTACCAAGGTTCTGCATAGCCGTGAATAGCTAAAAGCCATCAGAAGAACAGCAGACAACAGACGAACACCTTAGAAATGTGCCAGAAGAGTTAAGGGCAGAAGACAGGAGCCTGGGATCCTGCTCCAGCTTGAGAAGCTCCAGCAGACAGGAACCCCGCATGCTGGGCCGGTGCCTAAAGGATCACTCAACCAGGCTGCGATACCAAACACTGGAATACGTTTTTCTGTTTACAATTTAATGTTTCCCTACTCCAATTGTTTAACTGTTTGAAGAGTCTCTCCCAGCAAATGTTATTTTCCACTTTGGCAGCAGTGACTTACCCCTCCCTTCCAAGCTGCTTGGACAGGCGCCGGGTGTGCCCTTCCCATCTGACAGGCTGCCTGTGAAGGAACGGCTTAATCGACAACAGCCCCCTTCGGCAGCACTGGGGCACCCATCTGGACTAGCAAATAACCTGACATATACAAATACTACCACACTTAACATTAAATGGATGTTGGGTGAGGGACATGAAAAAAATCAATTGAAAGGATCCGACCAGTTTCAGAACAAGCTAGATCCTGCCTTAAATTTTGCTAATCCAGCACAATGAAGAGAATCCACAGCATCAACTACCTTTTAAATCTTGAAATAGACAGACATATTTAAATTCTTTTGCAGAGGGGACACATTATCATTAGAATAGAAAAAACAGATCCAGATACAGCTGTTCTACAAGAAATAGAATCCATCTTGCAAGCAGTTCTCCAAAGCCAGATTGATGTGCGGTTTGTTGTTGTTATGGATTACTGTATTTAGAGCACACATGGAGGCAACTTGCTAATGGCTAGCTAAACCATCTCTCAGTCAATGTGAAAAAGAGGATTTGGTCTTCAGTGACTGAAATAAATAGTATTTGCCAGCATCCCTTTTGCAGCATCTTTAACCTACAAGTAGATAACATTCACAAAAGGATTTTCAATGTGTATCTCTTACACGCAAGTATACACTAAAAATAGCACCTCCTAGGTTTCAGAGCACCTGCATGTTTTAGCACTTGAGAGCTACCAGAACATCTGCATGTTCAAATGAGCTTCCTCGAGTTAACAGAATTTTATTTTCCCTTTCTTCATGAATGCACACCTATGATACACCTGACTGTTCACTGGCTTATATCTTTTTACTATGCCCGTTCTTTAAAAACAGCCGGGGGGGGGGCGGGGGGGGGGGAAAGAAGTTTTCTGTTTTAAGTTTTCTTTAGTTTACTTTTATTACCATTATGACAGAAGGTACTGAATTTTACTAACAGTCCAACAAGGACTAGACTATAGATAATTGATTATAGCATGACGAAGCTATAGAGAGAGTTACCAAGTAGTCAAAGCTAGGCAAGAGCCATTAACTTCCTACAAGTTACTGCAACACAAAAGGACTTTTGATTTTAGCCAGCCATGTTTTAAAACAGAGCAAAGTTTTCCCATGCAGTCTCACAATTTACAAGCACAGCAGCATAACCATATCAGCACTATTTTATTTTTTATTATATCAATATTCATTATTTTCACATGCACATGTCCTTTAAATTCAGATATCCTGTTATAGGAAAAGAAGCTGCCCAATAAAGAGGTTTCTTTAACCAGCTCAGCAATTCCAATCATTTCCACAAAACTAAACAAGACAGAAGCCAAGTAACAACACTCAAACTCCTTCTCTGACCAGGTGCAATCCCCTCAACTTTCTTAACTTACTTGGGTCAAGAGGAGCAGAAATCTCCACTTTAGGGGTCAACCATAATACTGTATTATACTGTAAAAATACTTTCAGGAGGCCAGGCAGCTGGCCACTACCTAACAGGGTCACATGAAGTACTGCTGCAGCACATTTTCAATATTATAGTAGGAAAACCAGAATATTCAGACATACTTAGTTCCTTAAAATTCTTAACTCCTTAAAAAAAAAAAAAAAAAGCCAAACAATTTCTACCACTAGTTCACCAGCAAGAACAGACTAAGGGTAAGTATGGCTGGCTACAAGGAATCTTCTTCCTACCATTTAAACCTCCTAAAAGAAGTTGCTCAAACTGGTACCAAAAAATGTCTCAAGCCCCACTAACCATGTGCACAGCAGGGTTGTCATCAGGCTGCAAACCACCAGCCCAGCCGAAACCAGGGGCTCGTAAGCAGCCGAAACACAGCTTGGAATCAAACCACACGTTGCGATTTTCAGGAAGCTTGGCAACACTGAAGTGCTGCAATCATGGACCTGTCACTGTCACCCCCCAGCAATATTTAAAATTTATTTATCCAGCAATACTTAAAATACATAAGCCAAGCATTGCATTGCTTTTTCTTGAGCAAGGGACATAAGCCCTTTTTTATACCGAACGCTGCTACCTGGTAACATTATGGTGAAGGTCTAGAAAACCGACATCTGACAGCTATTGACAAAAGCCAAAAGGAAAGCTTTAACAATGATACCGTAAATAGAATTTGTCAGTCTTCAATGTAACCAGCTTTTCAGCCATAACCTGCGTGTTAAAAGGGCAGTTCACTTGCCTCCATGCTGCTAACCTAGATCAGAAATGGGGCAGTGGGAAATCACTGTCACACACAGCTTTCAGAACAGACATACGTTGAAAATCAGCCTCAGAAGTTTTACATTCCCAACTATTGACAGCTAAGTCAGGAGAAATTTAAAGCAGAAGAAGGGGGGGAAAAAAAAAAAAAGGAGTCATTTCCTGAAAGAACCCCATAATCACAGCAGCTTACTGTAGGTGGCCTTCCTGGGAAATGCACTCACTGGACTTTTTCCCCTTTTACTGCCTGTCGAATGTGTTTGATGCATTTTAAAGTTCTATGGAAAGCACTTGGAGCACAGACATTAGAGCACTCAGCACAATCCAGTCCACCGAGTGCAATAAACAGCATCCAGAATACCGCAGGGGCTCGTGGTCCACATGCTTCTCGTTCAGCAGGCCATTTTCCTTTGCTCTTAGGCCCTTATTTCTGCAGCAAAGATGGCATGATCTAGAGGAAACTTTGAAAACTGCACAACGGTTTGCACTGAAGTTAACCTGCACAGCTCACTGTTCCAAGAAAGATGCTATCTGACAACCTGAACAACAGCATGTACTGTACACTCTTCAATATTAATTTGCATTAACAAATTATGCGTACACTTTAGAAATGCAAGTCAAAGAACATGCTGTAACTTTTCCTTTTGCAGAAGGCATACTAAGTACTTAAAAGCAAAACAGTTACTTCTAGACAATATGTTTGAGGTACAAGTGGTATCTAGTGAAAGCTAAAGCTGCTGATAGAAAGATCAGATAAATCACTACCTAACAACCCCCCTGTATCTGTTTGAATCAGTACAACTTCTCAAGAGATTGCATCTCAACACAGTAGTTAACTGCTTGCATGTCATCTTCTTCCATTCAGGAATGGGGGCGGGTGTAGAGAGAACATTCCTGTATTTGAAATCCTTAACTTTCAACCGTTTTTTCTTCTTTTACACCTATACAAAATGCCAAAATCCTGCCATATTGCATACAGAATATGCTTAATACTGTTTTATTGTAAAACATAACAATGCAAAAGAAAAAAAAAGAAAAAAGAAAGCCACTCTCTTCAAAATAATTTTTTAAATCCGTAAGTTATTTATCATCACTAGTAGGTTAAAAAAAAAAAAGGCATTATTACATCCAAGGCAGTAGCACTCTTACCTATTTATGTAACTTCAGAAAACCAAAGTAAACATATGAGTGTATTTTTGACTATGTAGTACTAAAGTGTCAGGCTGAAAAACATGAAGTACTCTTCTGTTCAATAACACTTATGCACAATAATATTTATTTTCATAAAAGGAGAATCTTTGTCCTACAACTCTCAGTCAAGCCACTTCTCATGTGAGCAGACTCATTTATTTCAACAGAACTACTCATGTGGCTCAGAATTTGCAGGACTCTACTTGCTAA
The DNA here is from genome assembly GCF_000699145.1 of Aptenodytes forsteri. NCBI lineage: Eukaryota > Metazoa > Chordata > Aves > Sphenisciformes > Spheniscidae > Aptenodytes > Aptenodytes forsteri. The sequence goes on along the minus strand of NW_008794963.1, from coordinate 2,536,099 downwards.
CACAGTTGTCATCACATCTTACAGCTTATGACAATGCTAAAATAATCTTTAGTATGGTAAACATGTTCTACCACACCTATCTACGGAGTAGCTTTTCACCCCCCCTCAACTGTAAAAACAAGTCCTCCGCTAAATCATAAAAAACAAGTTATTCTACAACAGCCAACTTCGCATTTGCTGCATAGGGAGAGTGTTTTAAATACGCAGTTTTATTTCAAAAGCCTATGTTTGCACCTTATTTATTCTGTTTCGGAACAATCTCAATTAACACACTTCCATCAAATTACTCAGTTAATCCTTGAAAGTAGTAACATATGCATATATAAGCATCATCTATCATTAAAAAAAACAATCACAAAAATTAAATGGAAAAGTAAGCTTGACTATTAACAGAGCTTGGCATAAGTCACAAACATACCTTCAGAACTTGAAGCAGTACAGAACAAGGTTTAATTTCTTCATACAAAAATTAAGAAGTTAACTAAGTTTCTTATCTACCAACATCTAAGAAACTTAACCATCGTTAACGCTGGGGTTTCCTTATTTGACAACGCCTGCTAATAAATGGCCTTTAAGAACAAAAACTTGTATGCCATTTGTTTGCTTGACCACCGCTTCTAACATTTTAGTTAACAGACACTTTTTCAGAAAATTTTATCTGCAAGTATTAAAAACCTCAATGCTCCCTCATCTACATGCCATGCTTTGACCCTAAGCTTTCACTTTAACACCCTAGCCCTCTTTGGTGAAGACAAGTCACCAAAAATGCTGCAAGTGTAACAAAGCCAGTGTTTGTACCCTGCCTGCAGGCAGCACCCTGGCTTTATTGCCCACTCTTGGCAAGGTAAATGAGACATGCCAAGCTCTGTCATATCATGCCTCACCTGAAACTGCAGTTCCGTCTCTCTCTACTGCGCTGACTCAGGAGAGATGAAACCTTCCCGTGTTCACTAACCACAACAGTGAAACCTAAAAGTCACAATGCTGTTTGAATATAACAAACATTTTACCGATAATAATTTTTGTAAAATAATGGGCTTCAGGATGTTACAGGTAAATCTTCCGTTCATCCAGGGACATATGTAATACTAAAGTTATGGACTGAGACTTAAAGGGAAACAGAATGCAGCCCTTGCTAAATAATGATTTCATCACTGCACCTAATGAAAACTTGCTTCTAGGTGAAAAGACACTACTCCATTTCTTTTTAGATGACACGACAGAGGAAACTGATCCAGCTTCCCCAGCTCCAAATTTCTACTGACTGGTTTTCATTTAGCATTTAAGGGACTTCCTCTGTGTGGGTTTCTGTGCAGGACAAAACTCATAGATACTCCAAAAGGCACATGGCCAATTTGCATTCAGAAGCAAGAATTTGGGACTCAGGCTCACAACGGTTCACTTTCACTGCCGTTTTCAACATAAGTAGCACAGCCCTAATCCAACTGGGAAAATGTTATTTAACAAACTGAGTTGATATACATGACATTTAACTACATAAGGGTTCTTATTTGTCACTTGATTAGTCAACAGTATTTAGATTATATAGTTTAACAGCAAAAACATTGCCTTCTGAGCTAAAGAACTGATTCCTTTCCGCAAGTTGATGAGTGCATAGAAAGCAGATCATCTGTAGCATCTCAGCACTGATTACACTGTCATCTTTAAGTACTTTCCTTATTTCAGAGAGCCATCCCTAAAATAATTCAATATACAAATCTTAGAACTTGAAAGCTGAGTATTTAAGTTCTCTTTATTTCAGGAGAGAAAAAGGAATTAGCAATCTCAGTTCTGAAACCGATTCCAGTGTTGTGGGTTTGATTTTAGACTCACTTTGCCTACTGTAGTAACCTCATCCGAACTTAAGCTGTTAGGCACATCACAGCCTCGGATGTAGTGTTTGTCAAATAAGCATCAACCCCTACAGTAACTACTCAGCACACCTGACAGCCTGAGTTAGGACTTAATGATGCTTCTGGAACCACTCTCATCAATTCAACCAAAATATAGGCAAAGGAATCTTCTTAATCTCTGGTTAAGGATATAACAGGTCATTTTGGTTATCAACAACTATTGCACTGACGCTTCATGTCAAAACTTGAGCTACAGCCATTTCTCTTAGCAGCGACAAAGTCGATGCCAAGACACGCTGCTCAGCAGACTCACTCATCGCTTTCTTGCCATGATGAGCAGTTTTGCCATTTATAAATATCGGTGTCTATGCACACAGTATTTCAAATGAGGCGAGAGGAAAAACATGTGGCTGTCTTTTCCTGAACCGCTTTCAGACAACAGCTTATGTGCAACATGTATCTTAAGCAGACCAGTCACGTTCCTCTCCAAAATATGAGAATTTCACAGAAAAAATAGCACCTTATGCTCGCAGCCGCACCACTCGCGGTTCCGCTGCTTTTTTTTACCACAGCATCAAGACTTTTCAGGCGACTCGCTCCGAGAACGACGAGGAGTTTAAAACGGCGAGCAAGGCGCTTCCCCGCGGCGGGCGAAGCCTCCGGGGG
>NW_008794963.1:2522416-2532683 GCF_000699145.1 Aptenodytes forsteri | reverse complement strand
CTGCCTTTCGTGGGGAGAGCACGGCGCTTCTCGACCCACGAGCGGCACGTCATGGAAGACGGATTCTCAGGGCACGAGAGTATTACCTCAGGTTTTTTTTTAAAAACCCCACATTTCCATTCTTTGTGCACCATCCCGGGTCCACGTTTTATGTGCACGGCTCCAGGCACGCTCTCCCAGAAGTAAGGATGGTTACGTTTTTCATTACCTATCTCTACATAAACCTTCTATAGCACATGGAAGGGAGTTATTAACATGTTTTGGTTTGAAGCATTGCCGGTCAGCTTGGAGAAACTACGGCTGGTCTGCTAGTACGAGTCCCACCAAAAACAGCACCGGAGTCGTAAACACAAGGAGCCCCTTCCCTCCTCCATATTACCACTGATAGCATCTATGCATCAAGCCATTCAGAGCAGTATTTTCTAAATCTATCCTGCTGATCAGCAGCTAACCTGGTCCTTCCAAGATTTCCAGATGTTGATCGGTGCTACCAGAGTGGGAGGGTGGCTGGGGTGTTTTGGGGAGCTGTGGAGTGGGAGGGAAGGGGGCACAGCTCCCCTGATTTGGCAGTAGCACCATGCACTGCTACAGTACCACTCCAGTGCCCAAGTGCGCTCTGGAAAATAGCCCAAGGGTGGTTTTTTTTTAAGAAAGTTCCACTTACATGCAATACAGCGGGGTTTCATTTTCCAAATTTCACATTATTGGGCAATGATGCGGCTGGCTTTTCTGGGTAAAAAAAAAGAGTAGTTAGGCAGTGGGGCTTTCCAGTGGTAATAATGAACCCACTGAAGTTTCTGAATGTCATCTGAATTTTTTATCCCAGCTCAGACGGGGACACGGATAGGCAAGAGCCACATCACTGAGCTGGGTCTCTCCCGCTGTGGGAGAGGGACACGGGGAAGGGAGCAGGACATGGAGGGCTGAGCACGCATGTCCTCCCACCCTACAGCCCGGCAGCCCGGCTGGCTGCTTCTCCCCTCAAATCCACGTGGCGTTCAGCCCAAGCCGAATGCTGCCCTAAGGGTTTATCAAAGGACAGAAATGAAAGAATGGCACTCTTTCACTGTTGTGATAGATGTAGCTTCTGGATGTGGGGCACATTGAAAAGCTTCTGCATGGGGGTGTGACAAGTGACATGGACAGCTGTGAAAGACCACTAACATACGTTCAGATACGTTCCCAGCTCCGTGAGTGAACTTCCTACAGAACCAAAGCAAGCAGGGCTGCTGAACCCACATCCCTTCTGCAAGTAACAGATCTGACCCCTTCCAGTGGACTCTGATGAAGAGCCAATGAACGGTGCTAAGGAGAAAGCACCTGGTGAAGGAGAGCAAATCTCCCACTGAGACAAGAAACCCATGGCAAGCCACTTGGATTCTAAGCAGAAAGCAAGCAATAGCTAGAAAACCAAGCATGCATCAAAAACATTTTTAATTAATGCTTTTTCTTTCTCTAAACAATATTGTGGTAGTTTTTTAAGCCCTGATGTAGACCCATATATGTCGCCTGTCAACAACAATTTTATTTTTTTAGAGCGTTTCTGCACAATATGAGTTTTCTTTTTCACTCTTATCACTTCCTCACTCCTTTTTGGGATCTGTTCATTTTATTGTAGACAAAAATAGAATAATAAAAAAACCCCAACAAATAAAAGCTCCATAATGCTCAAAAGAGACCACTCTCTCCTTAAAACTCAACAGCAGCCGTAAGTGGTGTTTGACGTCCGTTTAACTTTGTGCCCTGTCCCCAGCTGTAACCACTAGTGGAGGCTTAAGAAAAACAAGTACAAATAGAGCAATTATGTATTTATCTCATTAACTGAGCTTCTAATAAGTCGTCTTTTTGGGGAGGAGGGAGAAAAGTGGGCTTCACGTGATAGAGGTTGCAATTAATATGTTCCTTAATAGACACCAGCTGATAACGAATCCCTAAGTTTATTTAATTCCTTTTTTTACCTTCATAACACGTCAATTTATTTATTCTTTGAAAATTTATTAAATGATTGAATTATTTCAAAATAAATTAAAATATATATTATCTATAAATATATATTACTAAAATTTTGCCACCATCTATTTCTATTCACTCTATAGGATTCAGCACACCCAAGAGTACAGTTTGTATTTGGCAAATTATTACACCTGCTTGCTAACCTTTGAGCAGTTAGTTCTTGGCAAACCCACCACAGCCAACTAACCAGCCGACTAGAGCCAAAGATGAACCACAGAAACTTACTGCTAATCATTTCTGAACACCTTGGTTCTCTAAGCAGGACTCAGGTCAACGAGTGTTTTACCTTCAGTTGGGTCAACGTGGCATTAGAATTTTACTCTCGGCGTAGGAAAAAAAAATTGTTAGTAGCAAATAGATGACAGTTGCAATGGAAATAGTCGAATGAGAAATAAAGATTCTCACACCATTTTTATGGAATTGCATTTAACACTCGTAAAATTGATATATTATGGTTCTTATTTTCCATGTAACATTAATGAGAAGAGGCAGTCAAAAGAACATAATTCGATAATTGGCTTTAAGCATTCCCTTTTAAAATAAAAACATGTAAATGTATGGGCATTTTTTTTTTGCTGTGAAAAAGCACAACACTTGTCTATCTCATTTATTATAAACAACATGTCCAGTAAAACAGGACCATCTGTAATTTTGTATCATTTTAAAACATTTTGTCAAGCTTATGTTAGTAACATGAATTTCTGGCTGTTAGATATCTTCCAAAAAAATATGTTGCAAAGGTTTTGAGAGTTGCATTAAAATTACATATACTGTTGCATAATGAAGAGCTTGCACTGATGTATTATGATGAGAGCCAGTATCTGTAAACGTACAATAGAAACTAAGCGTGGGGACTCAAATTCAAGACCGCAGATCAATTCCCAACCTCTCTGGGTTAAAATTGCTTAAGTGTGTTCTGTAAATTTAGCCCCAAGCTGTGAACTTGAATTCAGATGGGCATCTGTAGTTTTTGTCTCGGTTTTTGGTTGAGCGCTGTCCATGTACAACCATTACCAGCGTTTAACATTTTAACCTACCTTAAAAGCTAAATTGCAATTTGATAGATTGTTTTTGAAGTGAGATCAAGATAGACTGCAATGCAGTGTTTTTTCTTTCCGACCCTCTGCTGTATGTACCATACAGATGAGACTCTGCAAGAACCATTTAACACCGTATCTTAACAAATAACAGAGCCAGAAAGGCTCAAGCCAAGCTCATTTTCTGATGGATTGCTTCTCTGACACTGTCAGAAAGGGATCGCTGGTTCTGACACAGTAAGGATTTCTGCTCACCATCTGTATATTCAAAATCTCTTTGGAACTTGAGGGCAATTTCCGACTGGCCAAGGGAAAACTAACAAAATCCATCATCTGTGATCTGAGTTTTCGTATGATGAGAATTCATCATAACCAGGAGGGCTGCACTCATTGTTTGCCTAAGGTATGAAAGAATTTGGCAAAGAAGTAGCCACAACAGGCAAGGCTTGTCCCTAAAAATATTTATAATAGAAATTCATACAAACATAAAACAACCTTTCATTCATTTGGTGTTCATCCCATTTTCATTGCAGAAACTCAGTTCTCTTCCAAATAGCATTCTTTTTCCTCAGTTTCCACAGCCAAACTGCTAGCCAACAGCTTGAGAAGAAAGGGCTCAGAAGCTGAACCAGAAATACCTCTTTGTTTCCGAGGGATCAATGTGACTTGTTCCATCCCTGCAAATATTTGTGTCATTTTTAACTTTAGCTTTCATTAAATAATCCATAATGCTGAATTCTAAACTTGCACTGTTGAAAGCGAAAGATGATTCTCTACTCCTTATTAGAAATTAACCTGATAAGATAGATTTAAGGGGGAAACTTCAATAGCTCCTAAGTTTTATACTTTTTGTCTTTCCAAGTGCCATAAAGGCATAGCATTTTTGCAGTTCAAAGTGTATTACCTTACTAAAAGTTTAGAGTATAGGATATGTTAAGTACACAAATCATATTAATCTGGCTTTGTGGAGCATTCTACAAAACACCAAAGGAGTTCAGTCCCATGCGTTTGTCTCTGAATAAACCATTTGCCGAAACCTGGAATTCCATCCTTAAACTGTCCTGGTCAGAGCTATGGTTTAAGAGGATGAACTCCTGTGTTCAGCTGGGGGAGAAACGAGCAATAGCTCAATTAAGAAAATGTGGATGGACAGATCTTTAGGCTGCTTTTACATCTCCTGACGCTAGAAGATGACAAATAGATGTTATGCTGTACTTGAATCTCTGGGGATTTTTAAGCAATGGTAACTGTGGCTGACTGTGGGCTGGCAGGGAAGGAGTTTCAGACCTCCATCCCTCCAGGAACCGTTTGCAATGAAGCTTCCCAACAGACTGAGGCCTAAATCCACATCTTAAAGGCACATAAATGCCTAGTTCCCAGCCTCAGAAGCAGACACCAGAGCTTAGTGCTCTCCTCTCGGAGGTGACAAATACAACCACTAGGCCTGTATGGTCACGGCCCCTCTCACCTCTTTCCAAATGCACTGTGAATCCTGTGCTGCATCGTGGAGTAACTCCAGTGGAAAAAGCTGAGTCACACAGAGCAGCCTATTTACATCTCCGGTAGCTTCAGGTTAGCTATCTCCTGGTGGATAAGGCACCCTCCTGCACGATGAGGCCTTGAAAGTGCTACAAGCTAGAGGTAAGCTGGTTGGGTCTCCATTCCTGGGATGCCCGTGAAGGACCACAGCCACGGCTGTATTCTGTGAAAGCCCAGCCATGCTGTTACATCCTCAGCTTGCCGAGGGGCTCAAGAGGCCTTGGTAGAAGAACAGCGTATATCCAGAGCCTGTATGACATGGTAATGAGAGAAACATCAAACTACCCGTACTGGGACAGCTCTGAGCCTGCCCAGAGACACAGCTCCAAGCACCTCAAGAACTTGAAAGACAGGGGTCTGTGAAGATTAGTGGCAGCTGTTGGGCAGTGGAGTTACTTGCATTGTGATTTTAGATTTATGGGGTGAATTCCTCCTCTGCCTTACATTAGTTGTTTATGTCCTTCACTTACACTACACAAAAAGCAGTATTTGCAGGCAGACAGATTACATGCAACTTCTGCAGCTACAGTTCATACCTCTTATTTCCAAATACTGCATCCGTTATGAAGCCCCTTACACGTCACCATTGGCTCAGCCCTCCTATGGAGTTTGGGGTTTTTTTGGGAGGGGTGTTGTGTTGTTTGGTTTGGGGTTTTTTTTTTAGTTAGAGTGAAAATATCTGGGGGAGTCTGACTGAATCTGGGAATCTCTAGATTTGTATGGAGTGAAAACAGCAGCCAACCTTTGCTTGGGCTTTTTTGGTTAGAACAGAGACCAGACTTCTAAACCAGAATGCCATATGCAAAGACTTTGTTGAAGGAACATGGTCTTTCTGACACCAAAGAAGCCCAAGAGTTATATCTTAACTATTTTTCCTTCCCCTTCATTTAATTTTATGCTTATTTAAGCATGGAAATCTAAATAGGCATGGATGCCCTAGACCACAATGTTTTGCTCTGCCTGAGGTAACTAAAGAAAGTGTGAAATTACAAAATCTAAGCTTTCACGCTTCAGCCGTAACTGATTATATGCAGTAATATGTCAAGGAACAGCATCTAGATACACTCTGGCAAAGCTAGACACGTGCTCTGAATTTTTAAGCATTTGGGGTTTGGGGTTTTTTTTAAACTACAGACTGAGATAAGTCTGAACAATCTCCCCACCCTAGCCCCAACATTTTGGCTTTGATTCTCCAGAGCACTGTGATTCTGATGTAGAAAACCATACGAGATGGATTGGTATACAAAATTTCCCCTCCCTATTACAGCCCCTCTCCCGTTGGCACAGATTAAAGACCGAGGAGTAGTAGTAGGCAGCAAACATGATGACAGTCACTATATGACTGAGAGTCACCTGTGGATGTATTGCCATCCTTGCTCCACTGACAACCCAATGTGATTTAAAACATCCTTTATGTTGCTTTAAAATAATCCTGAAGAGTAGCTGTAAATCCTGAAAAACTAAAAGCAAGAATTATTTTGAGTCCTTTCTGCCATCTTCCTAAAATATAATAAATTATAAATTCCCAATCTCTGACAATAAAAAAAGAAATCCTGTTATTTAATGCATAACATTTCATCCATAAAATGGGTAACTGGATGCTACGGCTATAGTTGATTCTGCTAATAGATGGACTGATACTTTAATTACTTCCCAAGGTCCCTTTTGGCCCTATCTTCATGCTGCTATACTGAATATCTGAGTGAAATCATCAAGACATTTGCATAACAGATCTGTGTGCCCAACTGACCTGATTTGTTCCTGCTAAGATACTGCCCATAAGGAAAAGCAAACAGAAGACATGCATTTGTGGCTATTTAGGAAAAGGAGATCTTTCAACCTATTGGAGCAAGTTGTCAGTGAATATGAAGGTGAAGTGGGCACACCGATTTATTAGGTGCTTAAAGAAAAAATGTTTAGGCTGATGAACCACAACTGAGCTAATTTAATGGAAGGACAAATCAATTAGAGCTGAACTAACAAAAATACCCTGTCTTGTCACAGACTGCCTACCTGCAACTTGAAATAAGCTCCAGATTTTTTGCATTATTTACAACAGAAAAAAAAAAAAAAGGATTTCTGTTCTTGGGCAAATTCCTGCCTTCTAGATAGTGACTGGTAGGTAGAGCTTTAATTTTTTTTTTATTATTCCTTTGGAGTCTTCAGATTAATAAAATACAGTTTGAACAGCCTGAGTAAGAAGGGAATATGGTCAGTGTAAGATGCACAGGGCAAAATAATCCTCAGCTCCAGACAGCAGTGCATGGGTAGCTGCTCCTAGACCTTACAGCAGGTTATACAGGAGTAGCTACCATGTACAAGTTGCCTTCCACAGATGACTTGCCAAAAAACCCTCCACCATTTACTACTGCACAATTAAAGGTTTCAGAAATCCCCCCTCTAGTATGAAGAAAACCAGCATCCTCCTTTAAAGATCCCCAGCTTTTTTATCCACAAAACAGACATGCACATCTATCCTGCCTTTCTGACCGTGCACATACAGAGAGGCCCATCCTAGAACAGGGAATGTGAAATATCCATAGATTAACCCATTCCATATATAACTTGCCGCTATTGGAGCAGGATGCTAAACACCATTTGCTTCAGCTGAGAACATAAATCAGTGAATGATTATCTGTGAATGGTTGCCTGTTTATAAAGGCAAATACCAATCAGTGTATAGCCTGAAGCATAAAGGATTGCTTGTATATTTTGTCCTGTTTTATGTATCTGTGGATGTTATTTATGACAATTTTTTACTGGATCGACGTCAATGGATTCAAAGTATTTGAGGGTCAGCGACATTTAAAAAAAAAAGTCTGTAGACTTAGAGCAAGATTCATAAAAGCTGAAAAAAAATGATGTTTTGAGACGGAAGGACAAGTATAGTTTTGAGAACGCACAACTGCCATCAGCCAACACAATGGAAAACAGGTTCTGAGAACATTCAGCATAACACTGTATCCCCCTTCTAAATCCCTTCATAACTAAACAATTGCAGTTCAGGTCTTAACCTGGCATCAGAGCAGCAAGAAAAAAAAAATCCTTTCTATTTTGGCAGGCTGCTTATAATCATCTAAATGGCTCCTTTTGTATCTTCCTTTGAAAAACACCAAGACGAATGTAAAAGAAGAAGAGTACATGGCACTCCCCTTTTGCAGTACAGCAGTTCCTACGTTTATGGCTGGAAAGCATTTTCTGGTACTGTTGAACGTTGTAACACTAGACAGGACCAAAATAAGCTGCAGCTATTCAGATGCTAAGTTGTGAGGGAAGCAGGGACAATCTGGAGGATGTATTTCTCAAAAGCGATGATTGAGGGTTTTGCATTTTTTCTTGAAAATTAATCTTTTCTTTGGTTTGCTTTTATTAAGACTGTTAGATGGCTAAATGGGAAACCAATTAAAGCAAGATCACTGGGCAAGTGATGTCTGATGTGTTTCAATTTGGTCAGCACTTTTGACCCCATAGCTGTTACCTACCATGGACAAAATACAATCTGTTACAGGAATAATACAATCCTGATGTTTTGCTATCTTAAAGCTGCAAGTCTAAGTGGAAAGAGACTCTGGAACAGACTCCAGCAAACTGCTCTGACGAGAAAGATGGAGCTATAATTCTATGCTTAACCAAAAGAAAGCAAGACCATAAAGATACACAGAACATGTAAGGTCACTGAGGAGGATACCTGCTAGACTACCGCTTTACGTGGACCAGGCTAACTAGACATGATGTAACTAGGCATGGGAATTATTTTCCCAAGTCTAATTAGCAGGTAGCAACAGATTTGCTAGTTTTGCTAGCTGCTTTTCTGATAAAAATGGTTAGCACGAATATGAGAAATATTTTGTCAGATTAAAAAAAAAAAAAAAGGCAGAAATAGGACGAATTTTGGTAGGATGTGGAATTATTAATTATCAGAACTGATGAACGGAATTTCTTATACGGCACCAATCGCTATCGAGAAATAAAAGGAGATAATACTAATGAAAGCAGGCAAATTGAGACTACCTTGTTTGACAGGTATTTAATGCCTCCATTCACAACACTGTCCCTAAGGGCAGAATCAGGCATGACCATCCAAGAGAGCTGTTCCCTGAAGGATACAAAGGAGACATAAGATTGCTTATTCAAGCAACCTCCTGTCATTTGCAATTCAAAGTGCTGCTTTACTTTCCCAGGTCACTCAAAACTCTCTCGTGACTGAAGTCATAACTGGAATTTAGTTATTCCACATCCTGTTTACTAATTCACTGATAAGTCCCTCTCACCATGCTAACCATTCACTGCATCACATGGCTTCTTTTCTACACTAGAACAAATCAGCCCTTCCATTGATACCTTTGTAAGCACGTTGTCAAGATTTGTTCCACTTCAACACCGAAGCAAAGCGCTGGCCTTGTGGCCTGGAAGCAAGATATCACTGTAGCAACTCGATGTACTGGTGATACTGCATGGTTTTTCTTCTCTTCCTCCTTACTGTACCGCACTCTTGCCAAAAGTTAACTTTACAGGAGAGTGATTCCTTTTGAGAGGACAGACAGGGCTGCCTCTATTGTCCTGACTCAGCACACTCAGAACAAAATGAGGACCAACTGCAGAAAGAGACATTTGTAACGCTTTCTCCAGAACATAAAATACACAGAGTGAATGCGCAGCTGGCCTGGTAGCAGCAACAGAGCCTAAGCCTTTGCTCTTCATTTGGCAGGAAGAGCTGCGGTGCCTGCATAGGAAGGAAATATTTTCTTTTCACCAGACCTCTTTGCCACATTCAAGAACACCAATGAGAAGATAACAGCAGCTGACTCAAGAAGCGGACAGAGCCTGTGAAGATTTTTCTTTTAGAAAATAGCCAGTATATTGCCGATCCAGTATACATGGATCTTTCTAGGTTCCTATCAACCTTGATTATTACACCTCTAGTAATACAGAAACCAAGATCCTGAGCTGAACAAATTCAAAGAGAAATGTCTTAGTCAGGAGTAGGAAACTGCAGAATTAACCAAGATGTGTAGCACAAACCGACTTCAAACATGTAAAATAAAATCACCGAATGAAGGATTTAATGTTGGGTTCCTAAGATTTCTACCATGCTGACAGTTTCTGTGATTAAAAAAAGCCACAAATCTTGTTCTCAGAAATTCATTATGTAGTATTGTACACTAAAATACAGGATGCTGTTATACAACCAAGCATCTGGGGAGATTATTACACCTCTAGTAATACAGAAACCAAGATCCTGAGCTGAACAAATTCAAAGAGAAATGTCTTAGTCAGGAGTAGGAAACTGCAGAATTAACCAAGATGTGTAGCACAAACCGACTTCAAACATGTAAAATAAAATCACCGAATGAAGGATTTAATGTTGGGTTCCTAAGATTTCTACCATGCTGACAGTTTCTGTGATTAAAAAAAGCCACAAATCTTGTTCTCAGAAATTCATTATGTAGTATTGTACACTAAAATACATGTTATTGTTATACAACCAAGCATCTGGGGAGATTAACCCCGATTTAAAAAAAAAAAAAATCTCTGAGAAAAGCAGCTATTTAATAGAACAAGGATGATGGCAGAATACCACCGGATTTTTGTGCAATTGAATCAAGTTGGATGTTAGGAAGTATTATTCTACCAAACAACAAGTCAAACAGAAATATCTACCTTGATCCGAAGAGGTG
>NW_008794963.1:2500572-2522261 GCF_000699145.1 Aptenodytes forsteri | reverse complement strand
ATTAACCCCGATTTAAAAAAAAAAAAAAAAAAAATCTCTGAGAAAAGCAGCTATTTAATAGAACAAGGATGATGGCAGAATAAACTACCGGATTTGTGCAATTGAATCAAGTTGGATGTTAGGAAGTATTATTCTACCAAACAACAAGTCAAACAGAAATATTTACCTTGATCCGAAGAGGTGCTGAGTACAAAGCTTCCAGTAATTTCCCACCAAAAAAACAGAGCAGTATCTTTACAGAGAGGGAGGACTAAAATGACCTGGAACATTCAGGAATATGTTTCTTCACAGTACCGAAGAAAAGGAATTCAGGGAAGCCTCCTAAGAGGGTGTCCTGAGACATGGTGAATATGAACAAAGGGGCAGTCGAACCGACGTTGCAATGACAGCTGTGGGCAACAGAGAGATGAGAGGCCAGGAGGAAGATACTGCCACACTAAGAGCAGTCTGAAAAAGTCTTTGGCTGAGTTGGAGAGAAAAACTGTGTAAGGGTTCTCTTTGTATGTTGTAGAGCTATCCTCCCACTACCTGTAGTCACTTCAAGGCTTGATCTCAACATGCAGTTAAGCGATTTCTGTACTACAGCTCTATTTCACCATTCTGAAATTCTATATAAACACTACACTAAAACTGACAGTTTTCTTGCATTCAAATATATGTGGTCATTCTTCCAACTACAAAGCATCATTAGTACTCGCAAAAAGTCTGCTCCTTTCACTAAACAGAATTGCTTAGCTGATTTTATAAGGCATTTACTGTAACTGCTTTTGGGCACAAACAAAGCAGTTTTTTTTTTTTTTTTTTTTCTTTTTTTTTTTTTAATCAGTAAAGTGTCAGAATTGTCAGGAGTATCCATTAGCAAAGAATTTGTCCAAGAAGAATTCTATCATATTGCTGTTATTACAGGAAAGACAAGAAAAGCAATCTCAGACAAGGACATACGACTTGGCAGACATGTGCAGCAGAGATATCAGCCTAATATTCCAAGAACAAACTCAACTGCTGCCAGCAAGCTGACAGCTACAGTTCATGCGCATCTGCTGCTTCCCATGAACTACAGTTTGCAGAAGTGTGAAGTCAGACTCTTAACAATTCTATCAAGTTAAGACGTTAAAGAAAAAACTCAGCACTCTGAACCCATATTAAAAAAAATTAATATGTTTTTTTCCAAGATCTAATATATAAATGCAATGGTAATAACGTACTCTTCTTTTGTAAGCTTGGATGAAATATATTGAAGTCCACTTTTCGCATATTGCATAAATAATCATCTAAAGCAACCTAGAAAAGAAGAAAAAAGCTTAGTCCATATGGTGCAAAGAAATAATTGGGCATTAAGTTTAAAAAGCAATACATGAAACCGAATGAGGAACTGCAAAAAGGCTTGACAGTTTGCTTGTTTTATTTAGTGGTAGCATAACCATCACAATCAAAGGATAAAAAAAAGGCAGGTTTTGTGAAGAGAAGCATTATCTTTTAATAGACCAAACAGCAAATTATAAAAATAGGCAAGATTCTGGGTCCTTGCATCAGAACAATGGTCTATGAATATACAGACATCTTGGGTGAAATGATGTAGTTAAAGAAGAAGGATTAGAAGTGTTGATCAAAACTATGAGGTTCCACAGTCAGACACACATTATGATATTCAGAAGTTTTAGGTATTACATCCTCCCAAAATAGACACATGAACCATTAGTTAACGATGCTTAATTTCATACTCTACTCTTCAGCACAATGGTCTATGAATATACAGACATCTTGGGTGAAATGATGTAGTTAAAGAAGAAGGATTAGAAGTGTTGATCAAAACTATGAGGTTCCACAGTCAGACACACATTATGATATTCAGAAGTTTTAGGTATTACATCCTCCCAAAATAGACACATGAACCATTAGTTAACGATGCTTAATTTCATACGCTACTCTTCAGAAACATATTAGCACAGAAATGAGTCTATCACTTAAAGAGTGCATGATATCACACCCACCGTACAGAAAAAAGCAGGATATGCCTTCACAGGAACTTTCTTACTGAAAGATCTAGCCTGAAAGTAAATGGGGTAAGGTGGAAGGGGAAGGGAAAAAAAAAAATGTACTTATCAGGAGAATTTAACATTTCAGATTAAACATCAAGTACTATACACAATGGTTAGAGCCAAGAGACTGTATTACAAGCTTCGTCCTTTTTATTTTGACATCCTGAAACTGTAATTTTCCATTCTGTGCAAGCCAGCACCATCCCTCACTGTACACAAAAGTAGTTACACTGAAAGTATGTAATACTGGGAGAGGCCTGCGAAAATTCTTACATGTTTTGACAACCTTACAGTTGACATATAATAAACCAATGTAAACTAGCATCCCTTGTTCCAACAAAGTTCCAAGCTGCATCTGATTTAATAAATACGGTTTAATGCTTTTTTTCCCCCACCAAGTAACTCTCTGCATCCCAAGAGACAGAAATGATAGAAGGCCAGATATGCATTTCTCTGAGTGCCTCTTTTTGGTCCAGTGTTGCCATCAGTCCCAGAAGTCCAGTTATGCTCCATTTACATTTATGGGACTTCAAAAGGATCTCAATGCCTCAGGTCCTCAGTATCTACGGATAAACAGAGTCTAAACCATGGCTGAACCAAATCCACAATTTAAACCCATGTACAACTCAGGTACATCTAACAGAGCTGAAGCAAATCTTCCTGTAATGCTTACTTATAAATACAGAATCCCTCCTTGTTTTGCCTTTTCTTACAGGTTAAAACAAACAAACAAACCCTCTATGAATACTGATGAGAATGTATGAGTTTCTGCTAGTTTTCCACGGATCTTTCCAGACAACAGAGAAAATCAGGCTGAAAGTTTAGGAGGGAAAAATACTGAATCTTTTCAGAATTTGAAATGTAGTAACATGTGTGTGTGTGTGTGTATAAAAAAAAAAAAAAGGAAAATGCTCTTCCCTGATCAGAGCATTAGCTCTGCCTTATTATATTAATTGTGAGATGAAAAAAGAAAGTAATCTTGCTTGTCCTTCTTAACCCAGAATGGGTTGCATGTCATTCAGAAAGCATGTTATCTTCCTCAGTAAATCGAGCCCATAATGAGTTAGCATAACTGAGATAAATGCAAAAAGCCAAAAGGAGACCCTCTTTTAAAAAGAGGAATGGGGGAGAGGGTGCTTAAGAGAAAGAAGGGGAACATGTAGATGTATTCGCAGGCTTTTGAAGGGATCACTGTGGGACTGACAGAGCACTTTTATTATATGCTTTTATTCTAATAAAACACAATTCCTAAAGAAAAATGCAACCTTCATTATCTTATTTTGCCCTCTGCTGGTCATCAGTCGCAGTATCAAGAAGAGCTGACCACGCTTCAGAAACTTTTCTCCGAAGATTAAGTGCCACATTACTACAATATGTTTCATATAATATCGCTGAGACTTAATTTAGCATTTGAGGATTATGTTTCTTCTGACTGTGAAAGGGGGCTAGTAACTGTTACCCTCATCGTCCAAAATATGTGGTTTGTGTAACAAATGCTGAGATTGTGGAAACCTCTCTGAAGGTTTAAACTTTACCCTGCCCTGTAATTCCAACTAAGACAGAGGGTAACTGGCTGAAAAGACCCTCAGGCAAAACAAGATGTTGATTTTTTACAGGAGAACAGATGCATTTAAAGGCACCAGCCCATTACATTCATGTAAAGTCTTGAAATACCCAGCAAATGTTGCCAGCAAAAGCCCATTTCATCCATTAGGGGAGAAAGTATCTTTATCCTTGCATTAACAAAGACCATCTGATTATCAAGGAGGCTAATACCCTGTTATTACTGCCAGTTATTGCCAGTTCAAGTGATTTGAACACTCTAGAGATCCTGCACTGTCAATTATTCTTCACTGATGATGATGGAGGCTGGAAGCAAGCATTCAGAGAGGAATTTTTTTAATTAAGATGATATAACCCATCCATTTAAAAAAAAAGAGGGGGGAGAGGGCAGCAAGATCAACATTCAATCGAATAAAATGCTAATGCTGCCCTAATCTGGTTTCCTTGTGTTTATTCAGTATAGTCTCCAATTACATGATCACATTGCATATTTTCCATAGGACTCTCCCAGTGCATAACATGGGCAGGGCTCTAGGAATGGAGTGGGAAGAAAGGGGGGGTAACGTTCTGCCTGTTCTCTTCAGAAGCTGGTTGGCACGTTGGGAGCCAGGGGATCAACACACTAAGAATTATCAAATTATCTGAAAGGCTCTGAAGAACTGAATTCTCTTCCTGCTTCTGTCCCAAAGTTTTCCTGCAATACCAGCAACCAAATTTTAAACAGGTGGACAATAAATGCACATTGCTCGTTTTCCATGCCTCCCATCCCTGACATGAGGCATTTCAGGCCAGGTACTCGGCACTTTTTGTAAGCCACAGCTGCAACCAAAGTCAGTGGGTTTTACACACTGTGCATTATGGGTTGAGGGGTGGGGAATGAAAAAAGAAAAATCAAAATATTTCAGCTTGAACAAAGATAGAGGACAGTTTTGACCTTGCATTTTCTTTGTCTCTGTTCCCTGCTTCTAAATGGAATAAACAGTTTCATTGGGCATGTGACAACAAAAACTGAGACATCAGGTGAAACAACATGAACAGGAATGCATTAAATGCAAATTATAAATAATCTGTATTAAAAATAAAGCCCAAGGCTACATATTATTAACAAAAAATAAAAACATTAATCAACTAACTAACCACTGACTGAACAAACCAGGGATGCTTCATTTTACCTTCAGAAAAATGAAGAAGGGCTCTCCTATGTCTACTGCATAAAATACTGTGATTACAGGTTAACGCTGTAATTGGGGATTATGTTAATGGTGTAAATGCAGAGATAAATCTGGCATTTCTTTACTTTGAAGTGGTATCTTTTCAGACTACCTTGACTGGAAGTATTGGGTGCAATACTCAAAGTATACGCGTACATGTACTTGTAGACATAAGAAACTCTTTACAGTGCTTCTTGCAAGTTTTGTTTTCCAGATACAGCATTGCTGATGAAACATCCTTTTGCTTTTGTGTTACGTACCAACAAGCAATTCAGAGTGTAGCTAAAATAAGAGCATAAAAGAAAAATAGAGTAGGACTCTGCAGTTCTTCAGGATTCATTATCCACTGTTCCAAGCAAACAGTCTTTCCTAATTCACTTGGCTGTGAGCCAGAAAAGAAATAAACAGAAAGCACCTTTCCCAACATGGCTTTGAGCATGGCTGGTCATGTCAGGGAATGAATCCCCCCTCCCACACACACTAGCCAGCAGTTAAAGGCAACATGCTCTGCTTTCCTGGCAGCCATTTCACTGTGCTGTGAAATACCATATGCAGAAGTGCTTTCTATGGTGCTGATCCCATGCTGGCATATAGTTGCATTTATAAAAGTCTGCTTGAAGTTTCTCTCCCAGTAATAAGGCTTTTAGGCAGTATTTATATATATGCAATTGGACCTGGCTGTGAATAAACTGCCTCCTGTACATACAGATAAATATAATATTCATACAGAAGTAGTTGTAATATTTAAAGGTTTTGTGTGGTGTTTTGCTTTTTTTTTTTTAATTTAAACTCTCAAAGTCATTAAAGGTAAAATATTTGAAATTAAGTATGCAGCTGTAAGTCTTCTAACAACACATATGCACAATGCTTTGTGAAGATTAGCTTCAGTTATGTTTGTTTAAATAAATAAAAGGGAAGGAATCTCACATCTTCTAGATGAATATGGGCCTGGCTGGCAATGTCATAAATTACATCTCTCACATTTTTCTCTTGCTTGCCTCTTATGAAATCCTCTTGTGAAACTCCATGCTAGACATAGGAAGGAAAATAAAAAAGAGAAAAACCCTCAGTAAATACCAAGTTTCCATTTTAGCTTCTCAAAGACCTGTCCCAGTAACCGAACTAATGACACAAGACTAAACCAGCCTGAATGTTTTACCACTGCCCCCTCCTTTTTTACTTCCCCTTTTTTTTTGTCAGTCACTTGGGGAAAAAAAAGTCAAGAGAACAAAGAGAACAGTTGGTACAGACTCCCTCTGCATGAATTTTTTCCCTAAAGACTTTGTGGTCAGTCAGCTAACCAAGTCAGATTTTAAAGTTTTGGGAATGTAGATGAGTTTAGATGCCCAATTTTTAAAACCATAATCCATGAATCGATATTAAGCAGAAGAAAGCCAGTAACAGCTAACACAGAAGCCATGCTGGCTTATGAAGTAAGTCATTATCTTGGGACTGGTGTGCACCACCAGGCTTGCAAAAAACCCAAACCAGCACCCCACCACCCCCCCAAAAAAAACCACCACCAAAAAAACCCCATCCCAACCCCCCCAAAAAAACAAACCCCAAACTTATTCTTTGACTATAGTGACCAATGTAAGCCATCATATGGTATATTCAGAATTGCACCAGTTGCCTGTTCTTCTCAACAACACTCAGACGTGAAAGCTGTATAAAGGTAGGCAGGTAGGCTTCACCTACCAGACTCCAGTAGAACTCTGCAATACTTGCCAGCAGCTGAAATGCTTACAAGATGCTCAGTCTGAACAGAAGGGATGCAAGCTGTTTTTACAGTTTCACTGTAAAACACCTTCCATGGCAAGGAATGACTGTGAATTTTCAGGCTATGTTTGAAAAGCTAAAAACTTGGAAGGCCTCCCATACCATCCAGTCCCAGGAGGGCTGAAAGCAGGGTGCAGCTCCTTTCTGCCGTCTTATAACCCTGACCTGTATTAGTATCTATGTTTTTTGCAACTATCTAAATTACTAAACTTCAAATCAAAAGTTTCAATTCTATTGAAATGATATTCAGAAAATACTAACACAACTGCCTTAAGCATCACCATAATTACATAAATTTTGGTTAAGTATAAAAAGAACAGCATTAACATTTAAAAATGAAGACTGGAGACAAAGGAGTAACAGCTGCGATGCCTATAGATCTAGCGAGAGAACATTAATGAAAAAATTTGAACTTTAATCCCATTTTACCCAAATTGCAAGACCTGCTAAATTCCAATGGAAATTAGGTGTACAGTTTAAATTGGAGGACTATACCATCTCCCACAGCAATGTATGGAACATATGCTTATAGCTATCAAATATGTAACACCAAAAAAAAAAAAAAAAAACCAACCCAAAAAAACAAAAAAAAACAAAACCGCCACACATTTATGAAAAGGTAGTAAAGAGAAACCCAAGAAGGTTGTTCAGAAGTAAAATTTCTCACAGTGCTTCCTTTATGGGGATAGGAAAAGAAAAAAGGAAAAAAGCAAAACAAAACAAAAAACAGGCCCCATTCCATATGTGTATTTCTACACATAAATGGAAAAATTCCTGAAAGCTAAAATACTACTACATTTAATAAAATTAAAAAACAAAAAAACAGAAACCCTAGAGTTTCATGAAGGTCACTCCTCTCACCTCCCAAAAGATATAAAACCATGACTATGGCATATTACTAGGCCACAGCAGAAAGAATTAAAATAAAGAAAAAAGGTGTTCTGTTTCTAGCCTAATAAATTATGATCTCATATCTAGCGTTGAGAGATACATTAGAAACACTATACTGTTCAATTCCAGACAACTTGCTTCTCTTACCAACATACAAATGTCCATGGGAAGAAAGACCTTTTGTCTTGTACTGTGATACGGAGTTGCTCTTAAACAGGTAACTATGCCTTGCGCTTTCCCAATGTGACTGGCTGCATGGTCAGCATGGATGTCCCTCACACCTAAAATTGCAGAAATAATATGTTTAGAACATACTGTCAGGCCTTTTGAGGGGTATAGTCTTCCCTGATGCATATCACAGTCATATTTAAGGAAAGCTAAGTGCGTTGGTCCATCATAGAACTGTCTATGTTCATAAATTGCCTTCAGATCTCATCTCAGAGGTGCAAAGCAGCAGGCAAATTCATTGATTTCCACATTCAGGAGCAAGGTGCCTCTTAGCTTGTTTCAATTTCTGCAAAGGGTACACTTAGCGGAGCGGCACCTATTCAGATACAGTACCTCAGTACACAAACTCATTTTCATTGACACGCCCTCTCCCAGGGTAACAGTATTCCAAGGACTGTTTTCCTGCCAGAAAAATCATTCAAGTATGATATTGCTGACAAGCATTAATGCTTACAGCATGATTTCATGATTAGCTGCAGCTGATTCAGCAGTGTATGGAAGCCAAAGAGAATGGTCCTATGCTCCCCCCTGAACCCGTATATCTGCCACCTCCCTTGTGCTGTCGTGGGCAATGAGGCAGTAGCATGGCAAACTGAATCAGATCACCAAAGCGATGGAAAACTAACTTTAGTTACTGCATGGTCACACAACTGTGAGAACTGAAAGAGGGAGATGAGTGGGGCAGAGCAGCACCATCGCTCTTCATGGCAAGACCATACAAGATTGACTTAAGACTGATCATAAAGCCATAATGTTTTCACAGGACTGTCCCGGGATAAAATAAAAATTTAAAGGAAAATTGAAATTAAAATTCACAAAAGCTCTAACAGAAGCAGCATTCTACAAAGAAAGAAATGAGGATACAGGAATTACAGACCAGTGAGCCTAACCGACACCTGAAAACAATCCTGGGCATACCAGATTTGCTGCCCAAGCCTGCCTGAGCCTTGCATGGGTCTCAGAAGCCTTTGCGAAACAGTGACTATAGGTAGACTACATTGACTTATTTTGGCAATGGCAGCAGAAAGCAGAGTATGGCTTGGAGGAATCAATGGATATAACTTACTGATACTGACTGGGCAGCTTAGGCTTTACATATAACTAGGAATTAAAAAAAAAAAAAAAAAGCTCAAAGAGTAAGAGTTAGCAGTGACCCATGCTCCACCTGAGAATATATCCCAAAAGTGAGATTCTGAAAAGGTCTAACAAAATTGTTGAGTAGTACCCCTAACTACTTAGGCAATGAATCAGAGAGCACAATATTAGTATTTTTAAATGACAGGAGCTGGGAAGAAGTACCAGGACTTTGGACGACAAAATTGCCAGTCAAAATGAGCTTGACAAAAGAAGTAACCCAAAATCAGTAAGAATAAAGCAGCACTACTACTGGGAGAGATACACACAAACTAGAGACAGGTCAGGAATAAAGAAGCTAAAAAGCACAAGAAATTTAGCAAACATGACCTGTAATGAAACCAGGTCCCCCTAGTCTAGAAAAGACTGCTGATGGGAAACACCAAGAAAAGGGCTGTGTTCAATTAATTTCTTTCTCCATTTGTGGGGAAAAAACCACAGAAGTTAACTGTTTAATATGCAATGAAGGAGACTTTTGCTTAGATATTTTGTTACACTGGTATATTTAAGAGAAGTTAAACATGACAATAGGGCACCTAGCAAAGCCAGAGCCCCCACAACAGATTTTCAAGAGAATCATCTGACTTGTACCAGGAGTGACCCAAGCATGACTGACTTCTTCAGGATTGAAGACATTTCCCAGAATGGAAGATGCTGATATTTCTCATTCTCCTACATTTCTTCCATCAGAAGTTCAGAAAGACACTTGCAACATTTCACCGATTTCTTACTGAGGGAGCGAACATCAGATGTTAAGAGATGGGTTCCTCATTTCTTCCTAAGAAGAATGTGCTCATCATATCTTTTTACTTTTTAAACTCTTTTAACCTCAGCATTGACCTTCTATCAGACTACTCTGATAAGCAAAAGGAAAATACTGCTACTACAATACCAAATACTACTAAATAATAGTAATTTTCACCCTTCTTTTACATCTGAGCTCATACAGGGAATATTTCCATAATGCAACAGACACCTAAAAGAACGTCACCCTTTTCTTCACTGCAAATGAACAGTTCTTTCCCAACCTGTGACTATTATATTAGACATGACACATACTAGCTCTTAACCACAAGGATCATATCATCTTTGTTGCGTTTTTTCTAGCTATTCAATTACTGATAGTTAACCTACTTTTAGGAAGAGGAGAGGATTCAGACCCAAATTTACAGCATCACCAAGGGAAGTTTACAGGTTCGGAAGTCAGCTGTTTCAAAATAACCAGTGTACATCACTGCAATATAGAACAACAGCTGCAGAATAACTACAGCACTTTGTGTTCTGACAAGTGGGACAATCAGAAAATATGGTGAAGAGCTGAATTTACCACCCTCTGTAACAGGAGCAAGAAAAGAGAAAACAGTGTTAAGCAACAAAGAACAGAGCGGTAGGAAACCGCACTTCAATGAGCTTTCCACTGAGCAGCTTCTAAGGAAAGTACGTAGTTCTAGGACAGGTGCAGTAAGATTCCAGATTATGGTTGAGCATTCAAAAGATATCTGAAGTATTACCTAAGACAACTTCTACTGAAATTAAACTCCAGTGGAAAAAGAGTGGGCTTTTTGAAACATCAATAAATATTGTACCTGCACTAATGAGTTCATCAACAAAATCTAAAAAGGGGAAAATGCCTACCCAGCATTTCCAAGGTGAGGTACAAGAGAGCACTCTGAGTGTTCTCAGAATATGTTTCAAGCTCCTGGATGTTACGGTACGCTCTATCATCCAAATTCTTCTCCTGTAATATGAACACAGAACTTCAGTAAAATCTAAATGTAACTGCTATTTCTGCAAGTTTTTTACTATAGTCAGGTCAGCCTAATCCACTATTAGAAAAAAAAGGACAAAATCAAGAGACAGAGAGTACAAGCTCAGATAGAAGTAGTCATTAAAGCTTATAGCAAGTCTAACATAACCAAATAACTACATGCAACTGCAGCCAAGTCTGGTTACTGGAGCAAATATAACCTTTTCCAATAATAAGAAATCAGAATTCTTCATAAAAAAGACACAGCCAAAACAAAACATCGTATGGTATTCTTACACTATGGGGTTGCCAATTTTAGTACTTAATTTGCATCTGAAGCACAGAGAAATTTAGATAAATAAGAATGTATTTTTTAAAACATGCACAAAAATCAATCCATCAAATACACACGAGTTTCAAAGTCATATGCAAATACCCCCCCAAAATATAACATCCTCCAGCATTCTTCCTGTCCTAGTGGCTTTTATGGTTAAAACATACCAGTCTTAGGATTAAAAAACTCTGAAGTCTTTCATAGCAATGACACTCCGCAAGTAACAGACCATCAATTTTCTCAAGGTATAACTTCATGAGACACTAACTTTAGCAGCAAAGCTAGCTTAAGAAATTCCTGCCCTCAGTTATTCATTCTTGCCCTTGTGTCAGAGTTGGTAGCAGCATCACTGTACCAGTGAAATTCCTCCTCTTGTTTTTCCCAGAAGAGTGGTTATCTTGAAATTCACACGATTTGAATGCTCCAATTTACAACACTACTTAGAAAAAACTCCACAGCCACAATAAGGAGAAGCAGCTAAGTGTGGCAGAAAGGCTCAGATGGGTCATGTGATTTTTGAGATTTTATATCCATTACTCATCCCAAGAGAAGGCTATTTAGGAGCAAAATTGACATGGTAAGAAAAGAGGTGAGGAGGAATAAGATGATGCCAATGACAGAGATTTGTGCAACTTTTTGCAATATGCAACATGTCCTTTCTCTTGGGGCAGGATTGGAATGGCGAAAAAGAGACCGTGTACAGGTTTCCCTTCTTGCCCATCTTCAACTCCATTTCTATTAAAATGTAGTTTTCCAGAATTCTTAACATTGCATATGGATGCATACTTAATCCCATAGGGTGGAACTTCCCTCACTTACATACAGAAAGGTATCTAAGTGTACCTCCCAATGGATTACCTCTAGGGGTAACCACTTCAAATCAGGAATAGAGACCAGCAACAGAAAACATGAGCATAGATACACTGGTTATCAAAGCAGGGAACAAGAAAGATGTCGACCCACAAACTACATCTATTTTAAAGTAAAACTAAACAAAGGATTCTATTAGCCGTTTTGGCTAGAAATAACAGAAATTGTGAGTAGGGGCATCAAAGGAGAATTAAATGGAAATACAGAAGTACCATTCTTAAAGAGGAATACTACTGTCTGGAAAAGATTAATTAGTTAAGCTTTTGTTTTACACATAAACACATAAAATTAAGGGGGAAAAAAACATATACAACTAAAACCAGAATCAGACCTTGAATGGTAAATACTTACTCTTTCATCAATGATCTTCATGAACCACATTTTAGTCAAGTTATGCCTCTTGACAGCCTGAAAATTATCAAATATAACATCCATGTTAATGTATACAAAGTGATGGTAGTACTGCATCCTGAAGGCTGAAATATATTTTAGATAATCCTTTTCTTACAAGGATTGTATTCACTGGGTTAAATCGAAGTGGTATGCCAGTGGAAAATCACAGAATCATACAATTGGCTTCTTCAAATACAAAGATTTTCAACTGGCATTTGTTACAAGTTGTTGCGCACAAAAAATGAAATCTTGGACATCAAGCATTAATGTTAACTAAAAGCATTTCTTTAAAAGCATTTTTTAAAGTAATTTATTCATTCATGGAGTCATATGTTCCCACAAAATATTTGCAGGTAACTATGTTCACTCTCCAAAGAGAGCAGAGTTTCCTCCAGAGTCAATCAGTAAGATTTCCCGTGTAAATTTTCAAGAAAACATCAGTACAACATACCAACACATACTATAAAGACAGCATCCTAACAAAGTAATATAATGAATATTATGGTTTTGTTTAAAAAAGTATCCCACAGCATCTCACATTCACACATTCTTCTTTTGGCTCTTATCTTGTACTTGACTTCCTGTACCACTTCATTCTATCAACTTACCTTCAATCCTCTTACACACTGAATTTTGCATACCACACTGTCAGAAAAGGTTACAACCACACATATAAATGTTTATAAACAAAACCTATGGAGCACTCATAGTTTAAAACCTCAGTCAGCAACTGAGCACCACACAGCCACTCACTCGCTCCCCCCACCTCCAGTGGGATGGGGGAGAGAATTGGACAAGTAAAAGTGAGAAGACTTGTATGTTGAGATAAAAACAGTTTAATAATTGAAATAGAATAAAATAATAAAATAATAATAATAGAATATACAAAGCAAGTGATGCACAATGCAGTTGCTCACCACCCGCCGACCAACACCCAGCCAGTCTCCGAGCAGCGGCCCCCCCGGCCAGCTTTCCCCAGTTTATGTACTGAGCATGACGTCACATGGTATGCCTTCTCAGTCGGTAGAGCATGGGAAGCTGAAAAGCCCTTGGCTAGCGTAAGCACTACTTAGCAACAACTAAAACATGGGTGTGTTATCAACATTGTTCTCACCCTAAATCCAAAACACAGCACTGTACCAGCTACTAGGAAGAAAATTAACTCTATCCCAGCCAAAATCACGACAAGCACATTTCTCACAATCTTAGCCTTTATAGCTCACTTTCAACTTCTTTTCATCCATTATATTTGTAAATATTTTTTGAAGGTTTGACAAGACTAGATCTCGTTGATTCAACAAAATCTGCTTGAGGAAGTACTTGGTATGTGAAAAGGCAAATTTTAAGTTACAACTACAAATGTCAGTTTTGCTTCTCACTTGTTCATCTCGAGTATCATTTTGTAAATGAAATCCTTGAAATAGTCACAGGTCAAGACTTAAAGCACCAAACTGAGTACTGCTAAACTACCCAATTTGTACATTACATCCATTTTGAGCTACCTTCATTCAAACACACAGGTCCTCATTTTTCAAGTTTTGAAAATTGGTTTCTTCCACAGAAATGAATGGAGAATTAGGCCTCACTGCTCGTATTTTCAAAATAGACAGATAAGTAAGAACAAATATCATACAGTTGCCGTGTAAGTTTATATTAAAGTCACTGAGAGTTGAGCTATTAATAATTCTAGAAAAACTATTAAAGGCTATTTACATACTTTACTAGTGCATAAAACTCTTGGAGTCCAAATGCGAGTACTCTGGGATATACAAAACTTCGGGAACACATTTAACATGATTAGTATTTCTTCTGGAAAATCAAAATTGTCCTCATACAAACTCAAGAGCAAGAAAAGAGTATACACAAAATATGCTGTGCAAAAGACATGCTAATTCTATTAACAGCTCTGCAATACTTGAGAGTTCAGGTGTCTTTCCAAATCCTTCTTTCTAAGAATTGCAATGACATTCTTGAACATTTGGGAAGCTGTGCTCTTCAAATAGGTCATTCTTGGGGTATTTGCTGAAATGTAGGAATAAAGTCACAGCTTGAATGCAAAGATCACCAGGTCAGGTTGGATTGTTAGTTCGCTCCGGCGCTCTGCAGTGTTCAGAGCTATCAGAGCTCCTAAAAATACTTTCTGAATTCTTTTTCAACATCTTATTTCACAACCAGTTCTGTTTGGATTGTCTTATATTGGTCTTCCTTTAGAGAAATCATACGTAAGGTGAAATCTTACCACAAAGATAGGCCAATTTTTTCTTCCACTTTAAAATCAATTTTCTGTTTTGTGAGAAAGGAGTATGACTGGCAGTCTCAGCTGTTGGAAAGGGTCGCAATTGATATCTCAACATCTGAATGATTTACATCTGAATGTTGTGCTGGTTTTGGCTGGGATAGAGTTAAATTTCTTCATAGCAGCTTGTATGGGCCTATGTTTTGGATTTGTGCTGAAAATAGTGTTGATAACACTGTTGATAACAAACTGATGTTTTAGTTACTGCTGAGCAGTGCTGACACAGCGTCAAGGCCTTTTCTGCTTCTCACACTGCTCTGCCAGCGAGTCGACTGGGGGTGCACAAGAAGTTGGGAGGGGACACAGCTGGGACAGTTGACCCCAACTGACCAAAGGGATATTCCATACCATATGACATCATACTCAGCAATGAAACTAGGGGGGAAGTTGGCGGGGGGGGCCACTGCTCAGGAACTGGTTGGGCATCGGTCGGAGAGTGGTGAGCAATTGTTTTCATTTGCATCATTTGTCTTTCTTGGGTTTTATTTTTCTCTCATTTTTTTTCTCTTTTCCTTACAATTTTTATTATTACTATTGTTGTTGTTGTTATTATTATTTCTTCTTTTTAATTATTAAACTGGTTTTATCTCAACCCACCAGTTTTTTACCCTTCCCATTCTCTCTCCCATCCCACCAGGGGGGAGTGAGCGAGCGGCTGTGTGGTGCTTAGTTGCCGGCTGGGGTTAAAACACAACAATGTTTTGGATTTTTTTTATAAGTTACTCTTCTGCTAACATTTCCACCCCACATTGATGCACACACAAGCAGCCTGAAATTAAAAGTGGTCAAAAGAATATATACAATCATACCCAAAGCTAACTTGTACCTAACCCACTCAGTCAGACAACTAAATGAGAGGGTTATCTTCAGAAACAAAAATAAGTTAATGTACACTAAAGCAAGTTCCTCCTTGGAAAGGAGACAAAAGCATTTTGGGAGAAAACGGTCTTGTTCCTGGGAAGTTTGCCATATGCTGGAAGAGAGACAGAGAGAAGGAAATAAAAAGCAAAGGCACAGACAGACTGACATGCAAAACGACCAATTCTGCATTTTAATGTCCGCATTAAAATATCACCCTGGGTGCATCTTCAACTCCCATAATCCCATAAAAAGGCTCACAACATTTGCCAGTCTTCACTCTAATTGTACAAACGCTTTGTTGTGGCTAAGGCACACACTTTATCTGAGATGGAGACACCTATGAATAGCGCTGGTCTTCCTAAGTGACTGTAACAGGTGTTTTATTTTACTTCTTGGCTTTACCTATGTTTTCTCTTAGTTAAACAAACTGTATCTTGTTTAAATACGAATTTTAATCTAAACACGAGTGTTGATAGACAGGAACAAATGCTCACTTATGCTTTATTTCACATTTCAAGGAGGAAGAGTCAGGGAGAGGCCACAGTTTAAGGACTGCCAAAAATCACTGAAAGAGGATTTGGAAAGGACTCATTTTTGTGGTCTCAGAGGTGCAGCAGAGTGGACGTGAAGCCAAGATGGCAACAAGTGAAATGCTCTAATGCCGCAGGAACTGCATTGTTCTAACCCAGCGTTACAGTCAGTGTCCTGCTTTTCTCAGGATTTTAACAGACACAATGTAGATGAATACTTGGATGAAGACTCCACATTTCACTGCCTGTTTTTCAGCAGGTCCACAAACCTAACTACCTATGGGATCTACATTAACTGTATTCAGCTATTGAGATCAAGACAAACTGCAGCTTCTCCTGTCCAGGAGCTCAGAGATCTTTAGTTTAAATGCAAGTTCTGATCTTATAGAGTAGAGGCCTTACGGTAGCTGCTCTTTTGGAAGGTTCTAAGACTTGCTGTAGCCCGTGGCCCTAAGATGACAAGTTAGCAATGTATGGAATTCCCATCCCCAAAGAAATTCAAAATTCAACTCAATGTGACCCTGACAACCTGATCTAACTTTGATGATAGACCTTCTCTGAGTGGCAAGTTGAACTAGATGACAATCAGAGATCCTTACCAACTAAATTACTCTGTAGTTCTATATCAGCATCAAGGGGAAATCCATTTACGCAGCCTTCAGATCTTCAATCATCCATCGACCATACCAATGACAGTCCTAACTAGAAACAAAAAATTTTGCAAGAAAGCCTCTGTTTCCTTGGCCATGACCAGCAGAGGAACAGATCTGTAGACGTACTTTATGTGTGATATTCTGGTGCCTGCAGAGCTCAGGCATCTTGGTAAAAATAAACTGTTAAGTTCACAAGTACATTCCATGTTACTCAATGCACCATTAAATTCACAAGTACGTTCCCCATTACTCAATGCACGCAAAAGGATCTGTGCAAAACATAATATATAAATAGAAGTCATCAAGCAACTCTTGATGCGAGAAGACTGTATTATGATTCTTCCTATTATCCAGTAACTAGGTATGAAGGTCTTGGGCTTCTCCTCATACCCTATTTGCTAGTTCAACCTCTGTGCTTAGTCTCCTGTCTTTTTGTACAGCTTAATCTCTTCAGGCAGGACTATCACTGGCTCAGGAAAATATACTTAGGCACTTCACTTGCTATCAGCTTACCAAATTTACTCTGTCCTTCACCTAAACAGAAGAGAAAAAAGCAGACGGTTCACAGAAGTCTGACCCTCCAAGTAGGTCCTATCTAAACATCCTCCTTCTCCAACTCTGCTGTTTGGTTGTAGGTAACTTAAAATATCACACACATACACAAACACAATTTACATTATCTGTTTTCTATAAAATAACACTGTTAACTATGCAACACAGCACACACAAAACAGTGACATTATTTCCCACAGTAGTATTTTAGTTAAGTGAATTTTAGGACAATAAAGGTGTATTTTACCCTCCACAGTTCTGCAGCAACTGGCTGATGTGGTGGGTTATCGCAGTATATATCTTCCACAGCCTCCCTCCAGAACTGCATTCGCATCAAACCTGTAGTCTTCTGAGTTATGGAGTCTTTAATCTGGAAAGGATACATCTGGAGTGAAATTCAGAGTGTCTTTAAGGCACCTGGTCTATCTACATTGAAAAGACAGACACAGGACACAGCCAAACTCAGTAGGGAAAGTGCTCGGTTCTGAATTTATGTTTACTCCTCATAAAGCATATGAACACTACAGAGAGTAAAAAAATCTTCACCACAACACAACTTTGAAACCCATGGAGATTAAGTCCTGGGCAACTCTCACCTTAGCTTTCTTCCCAGAAGGAAAAGAAGCAATGGTAACAGCAGCAAGGGAAGGCAGCACCACAGGTTGCCAGAAGCACAGCCCACAGAAGCTGATCCGGGATTTTGCTTGGTCAGCACATTTCCTGGATTGCTCCTTTCTGGCAAGCACTACCAACTTTCCTGGTTGCACTGGCAGTTTCTGGCCACCTAGCAAAGGGGAGAGACTGCAGCCGCTCCCCTCCCACAACTCTCTAATTACAAACTTCCCTCCCGGCAGCCTTTCCGTCACCTAGCTTCTGCCAACAAAGACCTGGGACTGATTATATCATCCAAGTTTTTGACAGACCTTCTACAGATAGGATTTAGCTGCACTTTACCGATTCAGTCGCTGCATTTGAAGCCAGGACACAGATGCAATCACATAACAGTATCAAGGACCACAGCCTGTTGTTATAATTTAATTTTAAAATGCACAACAAAGAGGAAAGTCAGAAAAATTATGTACATAAACAAAACAAACTGGAGGAGGCTGGCTACTTTCCAAGGGCCATTCAAAATTAGAGGTTTGTATTGCACTATTGATTCATTGCCCCTTACAGTACAAAAAGTTAATCTCAGCAAAACACCACCTGCTAGTGTAATTTAGAATATTGAAACTGTTATTCTACATTTCCAGAGTTCACAAATATATTTTAATACCTGCCTGAGCCAGTTCCACATTGAAGGCTCTCAAGGCAAAAGCAGAGGTTCGAGATTCTACAGGCAACAGCAGAGAACACAGAAACCCTTCATAGTCACGCTTTCTATAAAAGGATGAAAAAACACGTTATTTACAGCTTTATGTAAATTGGGTGTGCTATTGCTTAGCACTTAACTCCTAAAACAGTATCAGTAAGTTATAGTTCAAAACTCTGACTTTTGCAAAAGTAGCAGCTTCTAAGCTTATTTTAAAATAAGACAAACTCCAAAAGAGAAGGGATGCTGTCTGAACTCTCAGTGCACCTCTCAAATCCAGATCTCAAGACATTTGGCTAAAGGCATGGAACAAGGCCATGGCAGAACTGCAAAGAGAATCCAGATTGTCCGACTTCCAGACTTCTGTTCCACAGAAGTGGAACATTTTTTTAAAAGATTGTGCTCTGGAGCTTGGCAGAAGAGCGCTTGCTTAACCAGTAAGTTTTTGTTTATTGGCAACTATATTCAAAGCATAAAAACTCTGGGTCTTGGCAGTTTCGCTGCAGGTAACTTGTTGCCAATCTAGAGTGATATGCCTTTGTTTGGCCACTTGGGTGTGCCATTAAATTAAAAACAATCACAGTGCACAGAATCAAATTGCAAAATCATACATAGCTGTAGCTAACAAAAACACTTGGTCACCTCTGAAAAGCTAAATTGCTTGTTTTGAACATTTTTGTGTACTTTCTGATAAGGCTGTAACCTGATCCTTCATTGGAAGACAATCAGCAACTCCAAGTTTTGCCTCGAGAGTAGAGAAGCAGGTGTCAAGGAAAACACATTTACTCATTTTCATGAAGTCTGCTGTTCTTACATGTACTCATATTTCTTTTGAATGTGAGCTTAAAATAGCAAAGCCAAACTAAAACCAAGGCTTATTAGGGTTGCTACTTCTAGCATCAAACAAAAAGGAAGTGAGATTTAACAGAGGTTCTTACCCCTACAATACACAGCAGCTGATAACTAGCACATGCTTAGAGTTTTCACAACAGCTGTGAAACTTGTTTTAGAGCTTGATGCAAATCCAGAAGCATCAACAAAAAAAAAAAGACATTTGGGAATTTTAGCAGGCTTTAAAGGTCACCTTCATATTAAAGAACAGATGCATCAAACCTCCCTCAATTAAGATACTTTCTGA
The DNA here is from genome assembly GCF_000699145.1 of Aptenodytes forsteri. NCBI lineage: Eukaryota > Metazoa > Chordata > Aves > Sphenisciformes > Spheniscidae > Aptenodytes > Aptenodytes forsteri. The sequence goes on along the minus strand of NW_008794963.1, from coordinate 2,502,730 downwards.
AGAGTATTATCAGCTCAAAACCTAGTATTTTTTTCAAGGCTGATTGTAGTAACACCCAGTATTGCCCACCCTGGGCAGAGCTGCAAGGTTTACAGCCACATTTTCCCAGTTCCAGTAATGCAGTTTGCCTGGGTTGTTCACAAAACACAAAACCACCTCTACTTCCAGAAAGGAAACAGAGAAACACATTACACAAAGTAAACAGCAGCACAATAGAGAAATTTGTTTTCCCTCTAGTAATAGCATTGGCATGTTGTTTTGGGGTTTTTTTTCCCCACAATTATTCGAAGCTTAAAAATTAAGTGTAGCAAAAAATAGCTAAGGAAAAAAATCAGAAAGAAATGTGAATTTTATGCTGACAGTGCGCCCTTGGATGTAACAGTAGAAAAGCAAATACACTAAGCCTCAGCCTGTAAAATAAATTTTATATTGCTATAGATCATGTTCCACCCCAACTCTGTTTGTGTATTAGGGTAAGGAATGAAGAAAGGAGGGAATGACCTTAAGTCTGGTATTGAGTGTTTTTCATAGTTTCCCTCTCAAGTAAGTATATGCTTACATATGAACCCACAGACGGAAGAAAAGTTGGTTATGACCATTACTGGACTTTCAGTATAATAAAAAATTTAAAGTCTTAAAAAGAATTTCTTCCACATTACAAAACTCCATAATACAATCAAGTCACAAGCTTGTCTTCCAGAGCAGACATCATAAACAGCGAGACAGAAAACATACGTACTAGGGAAACATATTTTTAATCAAATAGCTTAAAGCTACTTGTAAAAGAGTTATTTAACATAAAAGGGAAAACCCAAGAGAAAGGACATCTTGCATATTGCAAAAAGTTGCACAAATCTACATCATTAAAGCAGAACTCTGTTGTTCTTCCTAATGTGTGGGAGACTCAAATTCAGGGCTGGGGAGTTGCTGATGCTTGCATAGCCTCAAGTGTTTTATTTGTGTTTGAATAGTAACTCTTTCCACTTCCTCTAATTTTTTTATAACTTAGGATTTCCATGCAATATATGAGCTACTGGGAACAGCAGCTTCAATTAAATGATGCCAAAACCATAACCACCTTTCATTTTATTACTTTGAATGCTTGTGTTATTTTTATAAGTAGTCTTTTTTATGGTTTAACAAAAATAACAAAAAAAAAGTTTAAATTCAACCATCTCAGCTTCTGTGCCTTGGAACCTAGCTATTCTGTTCACAGTTGTTTGTTACTGAAAACATTTTACCTGTATATGTTAACTTTACCTGTATATTAACTGTACATGCAGTCTCTGATCTCCCAAGTAACTGGTAAACAAATCCTGGGTAGAGTAACCAGGAAAACAAAGCTGTAATCTGAAGCTTTATCAAGGAAAATGCAACCTGGCTATGCATTCTGATGCATCTGTAAAGGTCTGTTGCTTGGTGTTGTATAGAAAATTTAAGATTGTCACGTTTCTTTCTGTTAATTTTCCTACTTCAAACATTACTGCTGACCCCACACATCTTGGTATCTTTTACAACTATCAGTTGGAGAAGATGATCCTGTTCCACTCTTTCTATACATGCTTGGAAGCCTTCTCCCTGCTTTTGTCAACCATCTAGGACAACTGTATCCAAAGAAAAATGATTTAAGTCTTTACAAAGAGACTTGTTTAATTTTTTACTTTGTACCTCTGAACTCTTGTGGACTAGAAAGCAGCTAAGAGGCCTTGCACATTGTTTACAGCCCAGAAGCCAAGCAGGAAACATTGCCTGGCCTGAAAGTATCTGAGCTGCACTCCTGCTCCTCTTGGAGCATTTTGGATTTGACCAAAAATGGATACTTTTGAAAACTAGACTTCCTCCTACTTCTTGAGCTGTCTGTCCAGCTGTTGGATTTCCTCTGCTTTTGCTTATTTTCCAAGGAGTACTTGGGAAGCTTGGCTATTTCCCAGTAGCCAAGATCTGAAAACACCCATTATTTTTAAACATCCACTTCGGTGATCTTTCTCTCCAAAAAGCCGAGACAATGAAATGGAAACGTTCAGTATTTCAGAAGAAAAGCAGCTGTGAAAGAAGCAGGGGAGGGAAATTGCCGTTTACAGGTTAAATCATCCATGTAACTTAAATATTTATCTAGTTTCCCTTGCTTCCCTCCCCCCCCCCCCCAAAAAAAGAGGTG
>NW_008794963.1:2497342-2500232 GCF_000699145.1 Aptenodytes forsteri | reverse complement strand
CGCCATGCTGCCCGCCGCTCCGCCCCTCCCGTCAGTCACCCCAGCCCCGCGGGGCCTGTCCGATGTAAACGTTTAACGGAGAAAGGATCGGTAGATGGCACCCGAGAATGCGCTGTTTCGGCCCGGGGTTTGTGGGAACCATACGGCCTTTTGTTGTCCTGCAAATGGCGTCCGTCGTGCCGTCTTTGCCTCAGTTTCCCCCGGCTCCCGAGGCGGGCACTGTTGGCGGCGGTTTGAGATGAATTCCTCCTCTCCCTGGGAAACCAGGCACTTAGGTTTTTAAACCAAAACTGAGGAAGCTGAATTGTAAAAACCTCCTAGGTATGGGCAATGTGGCATAGGAGGCTTACAGGAGTGGCTGTAGGACTGGGAAAAAGCCTCTGGACAGGTTTCCTGTATGAAGGGAGCAGAGCAAGGCAGTTCTGCCTGGGCAGCAAAGCTGACCCCAGGGCTCAGTTTTGCAACAGAGGCCCTATTTCCTCCTCTTGGCTGAGAGAGGGACTCCATACCAAACAGGCTGGCTGGAGTTTATTTAGAGACAGAATGGCCCTGTTAGTCCTGCAGTCATGGACAGCGTAGCCATGCTCCCTCAAAGTTTGGCCTATATGGGGATAAGCCAGCAAATTTATGCAGAAGTGCCACCATGCTAAAGAGCAGTTTCATCTTAAAACTAGGCCAGCCCAACCTAGTTATTACTAGAAGCAACAGCAGTCTGGCTTTTCTTTCTATCCCCATCCTTGGCATCCTCTTCCCTGGTGCCAGCTTTGACCTTCATTTTATAGTACAGTGAGTTGATTCAGGGAGTTAAACCAGCAGAAACCCATCCACTGTTCGCTTTTGGTTTTCCTGAGTTCATTTTCTGCCAGTTTGGTGCCTTGAATCGGTTCACTGCATGGTCAGGTGAGCATCAGCGCCAGCACGGGGCATTAGCACGAGCAATGGGCTGTGGGCTGGAGAGACGGTAGGATCTCCCGGTTTGTGGACAGTAATACGTATGTTCATTAGCTTAGCTGTAAAGTGAAGATACGCAGTAAATATGGGGAGAGTTCTGAGTGGGCAGCGATATTCAAGTGACAAGGCATCTGTTTGGAAATGACAGCAAGCCTTTATTTTGTGTCACAGAGACGAGGAGGAGAGGGAGGTTAAGGACCTCACTTAAGCATTATTTATTTTATTCATTAGTGGCTATTGCGGGTTTACCCTGAGCCTTTCTTCTTCCCTTTCCCTCGTCTCTAAAGTTCCCTTTGTCTTGAAACTCTGGACCTTGTTTTAAACCCTTGCTATGCCTTGAGCAGGATTTATTGTTTGTCAGGGCACCCAAAGGAGGTCATTTAGCTTTGGGTGGAGGCTGAAACTGCTGTTGTTTAAGTTTTCCAAGAGAACCCCTAGATAAATGAATCCAGCTCTTTCAGCTGCTGCCAATTCCTGGCAGAAGGGTTACATAAACATACTCTAAACCTCAAGGGTATTATAAATAAATCTTATAAAATATTAACTTTTGTTAATCTCTGAATGAACCAAAATGGTGCTAAACTGATTTAAACCCTTAGTAAGAAAAGAATAAACCAGATGTCGTATAAAAAACAATAATCCCGACCTCTTTCTCGGTGTGCTGACATTTGTTTCTTATTGTTCTGTACATTTACTTTCCTCATTAAATTACAATTTTTTTTCACTAAACAAATATTTCACGTCATGTATAGTTATTGAAAAGCTTCTTCAAGTCTGTATTGGTTCTAGTAAGTTAGCCTTTTGTGTTGCCAGCACAGTGGGAGTAATGATTTGGCTTAATGTTTTAGTGAGTTTTTAACACTGTATATGAAAATTTAAGCTTAGTAAGGGGCGTCTACAAACTTTTTTTAATGATCTCGTGTTAAAGAGCACATTTCATCACCTTTTTCAATATTGCTCTCAGAAGCTGAAAGATGATTGCCTGTGTCTCTGATGCGTACTTCTTAGTGAAGTATTTTGTCCCGCTGACTCCTTAGATAAAACTCTGAAATTCTTGGGCAGCAACGCTAGTGACAACAATGGCTGGTTTAGGTAGAGATAATTCAGTTATTGCTCTAACCTGGAATTTCTGGAAAAAAACAAGTTTTGTATCAGGAAATACCGATCAGTTATAGCCAATCCTTGTTAAAGGAACATCCAGCTATTATTTGTCAACCTATAAATGAGAAAGAGAGACCCTCAAGCTGTCCTCTGATAGCCAAACAGAGGCTGAAGTGTAGAAGGTCTACGTATATTCAAGTGCTTGTACCAAAAAAGTCTTCATCCAGAGGAGAATGGGGGAAGAGAGAGAGACCTGCCTCAGAATATCCAATGGCTGGAGGCTGAGGTGTTCACTGGGATATGGGAGACTGGCACCGGGATCCCTCGTCTGCAGCGACGAGAGCAGTGATCTGACAGGTCTGTTCTCTATGTTCACATGGGCAAGGATATATTCTCCCTCTCTCTCATTTTCCTCTTCTGAATAATTCTGGATTCATTCCAGTATCAGAGTTAAGGAAAAATCTCTGTGTAGTAACAATAGTGTTTCCTGTCCAGTTCCATGCCACAGCAAACAGGCGTATGCAGTTATTTTTACCTGGACTACTAAAAATAGTCAATCAAAAATCTTTGTTTAAAGGAGTACACTAAGAAAACATGTCTAACTGCAGTTGTTCCACTCCTGGCCACAGAATAATACATTAATGCATGTGGTAACAAGCACTGGGCCACTTTAAAACACGGTTTACCCTTTTTCTGTGGTTTAAACATCTAAGTCTTTAATTACAAAGTAGATGGAAAGTTCCAAAAGGATGTTGCAGTGAAGGGGTTTCATCTTTGTTGCTGCTGCATTTGGGGGGGGGAGGGGGGGTTGGAGTTTTGTCTATGTGCTTGTGAACTT
>NW_008794963.1:2491608-2497324 GCF_000699145.1 Aptenodytes forsteri | reverse complement strand
GGGGGGGGGGGGGGGGGGGGGGGGGGGGGGGGGGGGGGGGGGGGGGGGGGGGGGGGTTGTAGTTTTGTCTATGTGCTGGTAAACTTTAATTTATTTCTTGTTACCATTGTGCTCTTTCACTCCCCAGTTTCAAGCACAAATAAAGGTTGTAAAAGGTGCTATGCTAACAGCAGTGGGAAACAAAGGTCTCAGTGATTTATGGAGGATGAGGACCACTGCATGCTTCCTTGGCTGTGTGCTGCAGGACTGAGCTGGAGTGACTGTCCTTCAGAGTGAAAGGAAACAGCTTTTTCCTTATCCACCAACACCTTTGCCAACCGTGGGCACTGCACTCAGTAGGAATTGCTGCTCATCTGATATTCTCAAGCCTCCTGTGGTTTTTACCTGAGATTCAGTTTCACTCTGTGAAACAGATGGATCTGTCAACGCGCTTTACATACACTATCAAGTAAAGGCCAGATATTACCAACTTTCAGTTACTCCTGATTCAGACTGCAGACTCGTGAGTGAAACAGTGGGTATTCAGGTTACGCAACTTTTGTCGCATGATACCTTTTGATACCTATCTTTTGTTAGGACAGTCTCTTATCTCTTTTTAGCCAATGGAGTAAAATAGGACTTCTACAGAGAGTAGTTCAGAATAAGGACATAGCTTCAGCATTCAGATCATGCTAACTAACAGTCTCTCTACTGGTTGTAGGTTACTGACCCTCTCTGACCAGGAACCTCTCCACAGCTGTGCCACATTCTCTGAACACACAAACAGGCAGAAGCAGAACTTGGGGCCAAATTTTCAAGGGCTTAGCACATCCTAACTGCCCAGCTTCCACTTTGACATCAAAATAAGACCTTCAGAATTAAAAAGCCTTCACTATTAACCTAACGAGTTCCTTTGAAAATCCTGCTTTCTGTGGGGACAGTGCACTCTCTTCAGAATTTTGTCTCTAGTTTTTCAAGAGTGATCCTAAAACCTCCATACCATCATGAGAAGAGATGACTTATCTGGCTGCCCTTGCACAGAAGCACAGGCCCGTGCAAACACAGTTTGGTTCCATGTTGTTGCCTGGGGTGACATGCATACAATATCAGATGCAAATACAGTGAGTATTTGAAAGGAATTCACAAAGTGTATGCTTTTAAGATAAAGTAGAGCCAAGTCCTTCTGCTGCCGCTTTGGATGCAAATGTATTTGTAATGAACTCTTGGTTTTGTATGTATCCCTTATCTTGCACCTGTTATCATCTTTGTTGTAAAAAGCTTAGGGGTAAGCTTGCCAAATGATACGCCCCATCTGTGCTCCCTGGATAAACAGTGTTAGCAAGAAACATGCAAACTGAAAAGCCACAAGTTCTTGACAGACAGGTCAAGGTCTCTCATCAAGGGAGATGAGAGAGAGAGGAAGCTGGGGGTGTCCAAACTCATTTTTGGCATGCAGGTGAAGTCAACTGCAAATATAACAAGGATTTCAATGGAATCCACCAAGTGAATGTTTTTTTTACCAGAGCCAAAATAGAACTAAATGTTGTGTCTGCTGTGTTGGAGGCAGGTGTATTTGTTGTGAACACTGCTCTTGTTTATATTTTTTTGCTTGGACCCCCGCAAACCAGACTAGCACTCAGAAGGAGGGAAGGTGAATAATGGGAAACTGCATCACTAGGACTTGTCCCTGACAAGTCTGGAAAGAGATGACAGCAGATATAGCAAGGTGAGAGAGCCCTCAGGCATTTCAGAAAAGAGGCAACAATAGGGGAGAGCAACTTGTTCCAGAACCTTATCATGTTCTACTGAGATCTCTACATTTTCCTGTGGTGGTTTTTTTTTTAGGAACTTGCAAGAGGGAGCACTGTTGAGTAACTAAAGCTGGCAGCTTGCCTTCTGAAGTCCTGTCACTGAGTTCCTGTGGCAACACATGTACTGTCTGCGATGGTCATGCCTGAGAGTGCCTGACACTTCATAGTCCCTGGGCCAAGTCATTCTAACTGACTTGCATCTTTAGTGCTCACATCTCAAGGCCTTTTGGGTGCACAGGACACATCATTACTGCATGTTAGCAGGGACACAGGGTGGTATGAGACCTGTCCCACCGTGGAAACATCCACAGGCCTGTTTCCACCTTTGCTACCTGAGACAGAGGCGATGAGACCAGCAGCACTCGGTGTGGCTGGGTATAGACCGCTCCCTGTTCTGCCAGTCATCCTCTGCCTTGCGCTCCCTGTGCAGGCATGCTGGTGCTTGCTGCTTTTGTGTGTTAGAGTGAGGTAAAGGATAGAATTTGGCATCATGAGTGCCCTGTCCTAGACCTTGAGCTGTAAGGGAGTTTGCCCAATGCCATTTCACCAAAACAAGAGACAGAACTAGGACCCACATTCCTTTTGCTGCCTGCCACATGGGGTCTATATCTGCAAGAACTAGGAAGGGTACCGCACCCTGATCTGCCCAAGCCTTGTCAGTCAATGAGGATAATTCATAAACTGGTTACCCTGGCAGAGTCCATGATGACAGCATCTTTTGGCAGTTGGATACATTCCACCAGACACAAGCCAGGAACTTCTGCTGTCTTCTGCTGTTTAAAAAACTGGTGGCCTGAGGGGATCCCTCTTCATTATGGTCAATTCAGCCTGACCCCTGACCTGTCCAGGAACTTTAACCAGGCTCCAAACTCTTGCAGGGTTGAGTGTGCTGCCAGGCAGCTGAGCAAAACATTACAGATTTGCTGGCAGTGCTACAGCATCCCAGGCACCCTTGCTGCCTCGAAGGCCCTTGTAACAGCTTGTAAAAGGGCTCAGAGAAAACTTTCCATGCAGAATGGGCACTCCTGGGGTGTTGCAGGCCAGGCAGTGTGCCAGTCTCTGGGGATGAGACAATGCTTTGGGAAGCTCACCTGTAACCAACGGCTGGCAGCAACATGTCCAAAAGTTATAGAGCTGCAAGGATGCAGACATGGATTCATTCCACCTTGACTTTTGCTCTCTGCCTCCCAGTGCCAGCCTCCTTCCCTGCTCGTGGTATGAAACTAGCCTCCTCTCTCCTTCCTCCATCCCAGCCCCTCATGGCAGGTGCCAGGCAGTCCCACTGAGAGCAGGCTGTGCAGTCAACTGCTTAGCAGGAGAGTGCCCCAAACCCTGCAAGCTTCTTTTTGAAAAAAGTTTCTTTTTGAAACCCATTGTGCAAGGGTGCAAGGCTGCCAACCCAACTGAAATATCCTGAAATGATTTGATGATTTTATACAGTGCAGACCATAGGGAACAATTGTAGGGACAGGACTGCAGAATACAGTGTAGAGACACCCGCGTAGGCTCCTGAGACAGTGCAGCATTTGTTCTATTTATGCTCATTTTAAAATGATTGTTGAGAGGATAGAAGGTTTTCTGGGGTTGGTCCCTGAGGCGAGTAAGGGATGCTGATGTGCAAGAGATGCTATGACAGCTGGCTTTACCAAGATAATGGCATCTACAGCCATGCGCAGAAACAGGATCTTGGATGCCTAAGAATTTTTCCTGACAAAATCTTGGGCACTTAGAGCTCCTCAGATCAGCAAGCAGGGCCTGAGTGTCCAGTCAAACTGCTTTCTGCCTAGTCTTTACTTTAGGCAACCATGTCCCCTTCTGAAACTCCGCCTGCTTCCTCAGAGGTCACACAGAGTGCTTCCACCCTGTCACATTGGTCTGCTCCATCTCACATTGGAGATGTGATGGCTCTTTCAACCATCCACATGAGCATTCATGTTTGCATGTTTTCCCCTTACATGACAAAAGGAAGCCCAAGCATGGGGTAGAGAATAGCTCTAGTTGGCTCTGCTTTGAGCGGGGCAGGGTGGACTAGATGACGTCCAGAGGCACCTTCCAGCGTCTGAACAGAATCCACTGATTCTGTCATTCTGTGACTGTGAAAAATGTAAGTGATAGTACCAGTCCTCACTGGATTGACAGAAAGCATTTGAGTGTCCTTGGGCAGAGTATGTACAATGTAGTAGAAACTGAAAGTGCTGAAGAAGCCTGCAGAGGAAACAAGGAATCTGACACTTTGGTTGTGGACGCCAAAGTAACTGAAGTAATTTATGAAGTGCTTCAGGGAAGTGGACAGATAGTAAAATATCCATGTAGCCAGGGAATAATGCCAAATTTATTTTCAAGGGTTTGTTTTTTTTTTTTCTTTCCATCCCCTGGCCCTGAGCATGTGAGGAAGCAAAGCAGAGCCATCACAGGTAGGGAAACTTCACATTGTTCAGCAGTTAGCATCCTTGCTGGTTTACAGATGGCGTCGCTATTCCTCAGAGAGAATCTCTCCCTACTCTGCTTGGCCAAAGCGATTTGCCAGATCCAGGGGTCCTAGGAGGGGGGACACACTTGGGCAGGAACTCGGATGATCTTCTGCAGAGGACTTCAGGGCACAGACGTACATGGGATTTGTAATACTGAAATTGGCAGTGGTAGGTAGAAACATTCCCCCCCAAAAGTGCCCCTTATCAGCCAACCATAATAACTAGCTAAGTACAGCAGTTGCTGGGAAAATGAGATGCCTAGCTACTGCCCTGCTTTTCACTTCCCCACATTTTTCTGGTGATGTGGGATCTCAAAGCATTTCTAAAACACCTTTTAAAACCCAACTGTTCTCAAATCCACAAAGAGTCCAGAGTTCAGTTCTGAGCATTATAAATGGTCATGCTAATTAAATGCAGCTAAAATAGTGAAAAGAGTTGCAGGGCAGACGAGATCAATGACAAAACGCCCTTAGAGAGCACGGAAGGGGAAAAAGTGCTGATGTAGAAAGGTGATTTATGGCGATTCTCTGGTTGCTGAAACAGAAGAATTACTGAGAACCTTAAGGAGAAAGGAGCTTTAGGTTGGAAGATTGACAACTGAAAACCATGGGGAAGTAATCCTTTCTGCATCAGTATGGCAAAGCTTCAGTTCTGGGAGGCAGGTCAATGTAGGTCAACACTTGCACTGGAACTGCTCAGCTGGGGAACATCTCTGGTCACCTCCTTCCCCCACGTTGCCTCCTCCCCATCCCTTCTTTGACAAAGGGAAGCCAGTGCATTTCGGTGTTGCAATTTCACATACTGAGCATTCAGCTCCACGGTCTAATTCCTAACCAGACTCCAGCACTCGGCAGCCTGATGCAAACATAAAATAAGTTACTCTGAGTATGGTGATTCTTATTTTAGCCTAGAGTTAGCAAGTTATTAAATGTGGCTGGTGTTGGGATTTGGCATCTGTGAGTATAGGGGGTCCTTTTATCCTATATAGGCCATTATCATCTTTTAACATAAAAACATTTCAAGATCAATCATCTCATACGCATACACAGCTATGAGTTACTCATATATGGTTCATCTTGAGGGCGCTCACAAGGCATGAGCGGGACAACCAGGGGATCCGGCCTAGCCAGCATGGATTCATGAAAGGCAGGTCCTGCTTGACCAACCTGATCTCCTTCTATGACCAGGTGACCCGCCTAGTGGATGAGGGAAAGGCTGTGGATGTGGTCTACCTGGACTTCAGCAAGGCCTTTGACACTGTCTCCCACAGCATTCTCCTAGAGAAGCTGGCGGCTCACGGCTTAGACAGGTGGACTCTGCGCTGGGTCAAAAACTGGCTGGACGGCCGGGCCCAGAGAGTTGTGGTGAATGGAGTTCAATCCAGTTGGCGGCCGGTCACGAGCGGTGTTCCCCAGGGCTCAGTTTTGGGGCCGGTCTTGTTTAATATCTTTATCG
>NW_008794963.1:2479220-2490669 GCF_000699145.1 Aptenodytes forsteri | reverse complement strand
AAACATTGGACCAGGCTGCCCAGGGAAGTGGTTGAGTCCCCATCCCTGGAGGTGTTTAAAGGACGTGTAGATGAGGCGCTTAGGGACATGGTTTAGTGGGCATGGTGGTGTTGGGTTGACGGTTGGACTCGATGATCTTAGAGGTCTTTTCCAACCTCAATGATTCTATGATTCTATGATTCTATGACTGTGAGTTACTTTATGGCCCACCAGCAGCTGCATTAAAAATAAAGCAAGGAGAAGCTTTTATTCAAAGTACCGTTTTCACACTTTCCTATAATCTGAAAACATTGTGTGAAAAGACCGTCACTGCATATTCTATGCAATAAGTAATATTCCAGCCTGATCTGTAATTCCATTGCAACACAGGATGAGAATCTGGGAAGAGTTAGCATGTTGATTTTTGAAAATTCTAAATTTCTTTTGGATGAATGGAGTTACATATTTGAACAATCACACTGTTATGTTTGGACAGTTAGTTATATTATTATATGACCATCATAGGCTGTAATTAGACATAGTTGTCTCACTTTAAAGATACCGTTTTCTTTGTTTCAGGAAGTTTCAGCCAGCAATTATTGCAATTGGATGGCATTTCAATAGCTGGTCTCTAGCAAACTCCTATGATGAGTCACAGCATCAGCAAAACATGGCAAGCGTGGTGGTGTAATGTCATGTAACAGCAAGTGAGTGTCTTCTGCTAATATTTTAATGACAACCATCTCAAGTAGACCAAGTTTTCAGAAAGTGTTTGTTATTCACACATAATGATCTGGGTTGCAAAAACACCCCTTGAGGATACAGCTAATAAAATAAGCAGCTAGTTAGTACAAACTTCTTCATTTAATTTTATTGTGTGGAAAAAAGCATAGTTTTCTTGCATGAGAAAGGCACTGCTGTTGTCTGGAAAGTTTCCATTTGGCCCTGCAGCTTTCAGATTGCTCCAGTCAAAGGTATCAATCAGACATTTGCTGCACTTTCACTGTTGTTGACTTGTACGTCTATATGTATTTCACAGATTGACTTTATTTGAAAAGCGATGTATAGCTGGAGAATATTAGTCATTAATCTGGCACCATTTAGGTGTAAAGTATTAATCGTTCATCTGGCATCATTACATGCTGGGTTTGCATTCTAATTTCCTTTGCTTGATCATAAAATAATGTATTGCAAACAAAATGCAAGCTCACTTTTTGTTTCCTCTGTTCCAGAGATGCATTTCAGAAGCTGCCTGTTGTGCTCCTTTCCATCAGAGAAGCAAGCAAACCTGCCCAGCTCAGCAAGCCACTGCACTGCTTCCTGCTCACCATGACTAACGCAATTACACCAGAAGGAAGTTTAAAATAATTTCATTAGCATTTGGAGCATGAGGTTCATCTTCAGCCAGACCTCAAGCCATGCTTTCCACAGCATTTGGATCACTGAAATACTCTTATATAAGCCTAATTGACACAATTAGAAGAATGACTCCTTACAGATGTGTGTTGCTGTAGCAACCTGGGGGGAGGGCAGCTAAAGTGCCCTCCATATTTAGCAAAATAATATTAATTATAATAGGTAGAAGCACTTTATCCTTTTTATAAGGCACTTGCTCAGGAGCCAAGTGCCTTAGCATGTTGCAACAAGGATCACTGTAATGGAGTTGAAATAATTTGAGGGCAAGCTAAAATTCTCTCAGTAATAACCAAAATTACATGGAGAAAGAAACATTGTCAAACGTTGCCCAAATCTCCCAGAATACAGGCAGGAGGATTAGCTGTTCAAGGCTTTGATTCTGCCGCCATAGGAACACTGGGGGAAGAAAAACACCAAAGGCATCCATGGAAGCAGGAGGAGGCCTAAATTGCTGAGCTTGTCTCAGATTTATCCTACCAAAGGACCCAGTCGCCCAGTGAGAGCACTGTGGGCAGACTTTAAATCCACCTGCCACCTCCTTTGTGTTAGAGGGACTCCCAAGTTGCTCCGTGTTTTTGGCAGTGGATATGGATGCAAGTGTCAATGGGCACTGGCAGCGTGGTGAAATGGTAACAGGTCTCCTGCTTCACCTGCGGCACACCAGAGCGGGAACAGCTGCTTTGCAGGGTGGATCCAAATGGGTTTATTCCTGACTCCGTCTGGCCTGTCCCAGTAAACTTGCACATTTCATCCAAACAGCATGCTCTCTTTGAAGTGTCAAAGAGACCGTGCGAATTACCTGAGACGCACGACTTAGGACTTGTTTTCATGAAATCTTTTGATTTGAAGCCAATGATAAGTATTTTGACTAGTATGATTGTCGCTTCAAAGTTATTATTTTAACTAACACCATTTTAAACTTTGTCTTGATGTCTTTGCAACTTGAACAGTCATATTGTGTTGCTACGGAGTACAAGAAAAACCTGAAGTCAGTGCTGACTGGGACTGAATAATGGGATTTCCATTTCCAAGATGAAGAAGCAAGTGAATAGCATGAATAAACAAGTCTGAAAAAAACCCCAAACACTCATCTTTTGGATTATCATGGAAAATACAGATGAAAAGTGATCTCAAGAAGTCATCTATACCATCCCACTCTCTACAGATGGATGAATTCTCTCTCTCTCATTCCTGACTAAGTTTTATCTGATCTCTTTTTAAAAAGATTTACAATCCCCAGGCAATCTAGCTTAATGCATCACCAGGCTTATTTTTAGAAAGTTTTTCCTAATGTCTAACCAAAGTCTATTTCTGCCACAATGGAATGTCTTATTAATCTGCAATATCTTATTTTTGAAGACTGCTCTCATATTTCTGTCAGGTTTCTCTTCACTAGAGCCAGCACCCCCTATTTCTCCAATCTTCCCATGTAAGTTGTGTTTTTCTAGAGCTCTGATCATACACATTGCTCTCCTCTGTAGCCTGATGAGTGTTTTATCTCTCCCAAGCATGGTGCCCCAAGCCAGGCTTGCTGAGCTCCAGCTGAGCTTTGCCAATACTGAGAAAAGTGGAAGAATTACCTCACGTATTTTACAGCCTCTATTTATATTTGTACCTCTCAGTATGTAGTTTGCTGTTTTTGAAAGAGTATGCAACCTCCAGAATGTTTCAGCAGGGCTGCTCCCTGCTCATTTGCTCCTCAGTCTTTGTTTTTGCAGTGGATTATTCTTGACCAGACATAAAATCTTAGATTTCCTATTCTTAAATAGCATCTTCTTTTTTTTCACTAACAATCCAAGCTATGTAGTTAATTAATGAGACATTACTCTGTTGAATAGTAAACTTATATTTCTTCCAACTTACTTTCAAATTTTTTTAAGCTTTATCATGCTGTTTTGTGCCTGGGATCTATAAACCTTCAGCTTTGCTCTAATCATAGTTCCAGAGCCCAGGTACAGTATGTTCATGTTCAGCTTGCACGTGGCCCCTTCACTTATCCTATGCCAGGTAGGGCGGTATGATTATAGCTGTTTGACCTGTTGCACCATTGGAAGCTCAGCTTGTCCTGATAATAGCGCAGTTATGTTTACTGTCCTTGCAGCTCTGGCAATTACATCTCGTTACACCACCTTAATTATTTAAGCACTGACATTTGAGTGATAATATGTCTAAAATTCAGGCACAGAGAAAAAGTGTTCTTCCAACTTCAGCGTCTTTTATTTAGCTCTTCTCTTGAACTGCCTGTTTTCTCACAACACATTCCTCAGTCTGTCACAACCAGTCATGATGTTTTTCCAAAAACCCTGGAAGACACTCTAAGGCCCTGCTTCTGCCAGGAATTTTGTTATAAAAAACATTTCTAGAGCACTTTCACCACAGCAGGATGAAAGATGTATCTTTAAAATACATCAGGTAGCATGTTTTGAAGCGCTGGCACAGGTGAGGCAAATGGCTCTTAGCACATCAGCTGTTGGGGTTGAGCCCTCGGGGATACCAGGTGCTTAGAGACTGAGGGCATGATTGTCAAGTTGTCACATTCTGTCACACTGTCACCCATAGCCAAGAAGTGCTGTTTTGGTGTATATGTTTAAGAATTGAAGCATACTAACTTACTTTCTCTAGGTTTTGGACCTCACACCAGCTGAACCATCAGCTGGAAGAATATCCCAGGAGCAGCTGTCCTTCATCGTATCCAAGAACCTTTCCAACAACTTACAGCTATTTGAAAAGTTCTTAGACAGCCTATAGTAAAAAGGGTTAAGTGCAAACAGCTCTCTTGCATCATCCCGGTGGAGTGCCTGACTACCTGACCACATCCTACTTAGGACGAACTTATGCAGAGTTACGTAGTCTGCCCAAAGCCATGCAACAGGTTAACAGCTAAATCTGGAACTACAGGTCTCTTGCTGTGATGGCTGGACAAGACGATCTTGCTGGCAAGTTTTACTAAAGCTATACATTGCTGTGAACGCTAACTTTTCCAGACTGGAAGGGCATGTGGCAGGATCTGCCTCTTGCCTGGAGGCTTCATTAGCACAAATCTTGCAGAGACTGAGACCTCATTAATTTGTTACTGCACAGAGCCAGTTTTAAAATGCTATCTGAAAAGAGCTCTTCAGATGACTGCAATACCAGATTCTGAGTTGCAGTGATTCAGTATGCAACGATGAGCCTTGCACCTGGCTTCTATGAAATACTTAGCCCAACAGACAAGACCTCCCACGCTATTTATTCATTCAGCAGAGCTCAGCTGCACAGAGTGCTGGCATTCATCGTGTCTGACCTAAGCAAGAAAGGGAACCTGTCAATAAGTGCTTGGGATCCCAAGTCAATTCCTCCATGTGTAAACTACATATACATACATATATACTGTAATACACTGTATAAATAATTTATGAAATACACAGGGACGCACATTTATATTTATATATAAGCCACGCTAAAATTAGATTTGAACATGCGAGCTAAGGATGTTGTGAAGTATTGATTGTCTTTGTTACCGATGCAGTGCCTGAGACCTGGGAACAGGAAAGGTCATGTCTTTTTTGCCCACCGTGATCACCTCAGGCTCCATTGCAATAGACATTATTTGGTCTTCTCTCAGAAGTACTTGGCCTTTGTTTTTTATCTATTGGGGCTGGTCTGAGCTATGTTGAGAAATGTTGGGCTCAGTATTTGCAAGAAACATCCATGGCTGGAAAGAATAACAACACAGAATCATGGTGTGTGGCTTTGTACCCTGCAAACACTAAGAGATCTTTCAAAAATAATGGTAGTTTGCAATTGGATGGAGTCTTACAGTTGAAATCCAAGCATGTCCAAGTATATGATGTGATTCATATTGCTTGGTGCTAAACTGGTGTTGCCAATTCTTTTGTAACTCGTCACAACAGAACAAAGATAGTGCTCACTATTTTAGGAAGCATATGAATCAGTGGGAGAGCTGAAAGGAAACAAATGGATCGCTGGTGAGACTAAAAATGCCTCAGAGATGTGAACAGTGTGTGTCTGCTGACTCTGCGGTTGTACAGAAAAATTCAAGGAAGGGTTTTAAGCATGGCTAGCCACACAACAAAACACGCTTTGAGCTAACAATATAAGGAGGAAGCTCTCTTGCACACTGTCATTCCCACATGATTTAAAGCACAGATATGCTACAGACACAGAAACCTACTTATCCTCTCACTGAACATTAAGTTACAATCATTGTGAAGATAAATCCAGCACAGGAAAATAAGTTACGGCACCAAGGTAAATTCCTCCTAAACTCAACCTGTAGTAGGTGCTTAAGAACAACTTTTTACCGACATGAAAGTGCAGCAGCTTTCCTCGGTGTTGATCAAGCGCACTTGCCTATATGCTGGCTGTGGGATGCCCATCATCCTAAGATCACCACTGAAATAAAGAACAAAAAAAATGCAGTGTTAATAGCCGTGGTAATAACCCATCAAACATCTGAAGCGTGTAGGAATTTCATAAATGTAACACGTGCATGTTCAATGCCAAAGTCAAAAATTCACGGGTCATTTCTCCTTTGTCTGATAAGAGTGCTTTACTTGACTGTCTTAGGCGGGAGACGTGCTTCTGGAAAGCCTCTCCAATCACAGGGCAAAGAGGAACACAGTAAGGCAGCACGACTCCTGGCTGTACCCAGAGGTACAATAGGGTCTTTTATTACCAAGCGCTTGAAGGAGAGGACAGGTTCAGGCAAGAGCAGTGAAGCCATGCTAGACTTTTTCTAGTACAAGAGACAAATATGAAAGGGGACAGACAATCCCAATGGAAAATGTTTGATGAATGCCTCTGGGCTCAGGAGAAAAATCGTTCACATAATGACACAAGAAGAGGCATCTGCCTCTGGCTCTCTGCTGCCTGGCACTGCTGTGTGGCACTGCCTGCTGAGACGCCCGACGCACTCCAGCCAAGCTAACGATTCAGATGCTGTCACTGAAGGTGCTCTAGAAAAAAGCAGAGTTATTCAGACCATGGAAATCTATACTGACTTCTGAGAGGATTTTTATTTTGACAGAGCCAAGGAAAAGAGCTCAAAGTATGGCTAAAGCTTACCGTTATTTTTTTAATCTGGCTATGATTTACAATGGCTTCCTGCCAATGGCAATTTGAAGACAGAGTTATACCTGGTTTTGCTCTCGAACAATATGAAAAGCAGGAATTGCGTTTTGACAGTTTCTAAGGAAAAAGAGTTTTTTTCTAACACGGACTCTGCTGAAAAGGACAACAGGTTTAATGTTTTCAGATAATAGTTCTTCCACAGAAAACTGAATCCCTCAACTTTTTCAATCTGGTTTGGAGGATCATATAGAGTAATTTCTGCCTCCTTGGATCTTGCTCAGCCAAATCATGAGGCTCCTAGTCATGTCAAAATTGGATTCTTGAATTTGCTGAGTTCATGCTCTAGAAATACAAAAACAGGTCTCTAACACCTGTTTTGCATAAAAGTCTGGAAAGGCCTGTTCTTACTCAAAATTTTAACTTGCTGTTTGGGAAAATAGCATTAGAAGCTTGTGACTTACAGGAGGAACAATCAATCTGGTGTCTTTAAGCCAGTGTTGAAGAAACCTTTGCACTACTCAAGTCAGAGGAAGAAGAGCAGAAAAGGAAGTGCCCATTTTCATTGAGATTGATGTTTAAATCTAGAAGTCCGCTTCAAAAAAGGGATTGACATTTGTGCGAGGACACCAATGTCAGACTGTGCTTTTTTAAGCTTGGACCTGTTCAGACTGCTTGTACTTTAAACAACAGGTTTGAAGTGTTTGTACCTAAATTTGGACAGAAAAGCTTGGACTCTTTTGAACAGCATTTTTCCATAGGGAAAATAAAAAGTATTTCATTCTGGTTAATCATAAACTTGAGATATTTTTTAAATTATAAATCCCCACTATTTCTGCATATTGCATTCAGCAGGACAGACCAAGATGTATCTGACAGCGGTGATCTTGCAGAATCATGCAGAACCTCTTCACATACAGCACAGGACTTTCTGCCACAGCCAGATGGAAGCTATCTTCCATGGGGCAACAGGCGTTAGACTTGGTCGTAATCACGATTAGGTTCAGGGCATTGGTTTTTAACTGAACGTTAAACTGAAACTTCGGTTTTGATAGCTGTGCTGCACTGACCTTAAATCAATGACACACGTTTCAACAAAGGTGAGTGGTATGGAGGTTCTTGTACAGATATGCCA
This sequence comes from Aptenodytes forsteri, assembly GCF_000699145.1. NCBI lineage: Eukaryota > Metazoa > Chordata > Aves > Sphenisciformes > Spheniscidae > Aptenodytes > Aptenodytes forsteri. The sequence continues at coordinate 2,483,069 of NW_008794963.1, read as the reverse complement.
GGTTCATGCTGCATGGGAACGATGGATTTGTTCGTGCAAATCACTCAGAGTGATATCAAGTGGTTTGTTACACATTTTTTTGAAAGCCTTTTTATTTATCTTTGTCTGGAGGATATATCTTCTCCAAAGTTTAGAGGGAGTTTATTTTTTTAGTCTGTGCAAGCTCTATTTGGCATCATTCTCCCTCCTGCTACTCAATGTTTCTGATACGGAGGTAGATCTGCGTTCTCACCTACCATTTAAACAGGCACGTCTGCGGAGTAGGGCCTCTCCAAGAGGCACGACACATGGCAGTGCTTTGTTGTAACCTCAATGCGCTCACTGTAACTCGCAGGTCTTGTGGTAGGAAGGTCAGTGTTTCTGTACTCCATGGATAGACATATATTGTGCCTGCTAAATACTGCTGTAGTATGTCATCGTAGTGGGAACCCAGACAATAGGTCATGCCTCACATTAACGCGTAGGATCTTGAAAAATCAATACAGTTCAAATAACAGGGGACCGCTGCCCAATCGGTTACTATTCCTATGACATACAGCGCACTCTGGACGCACAGGGAAATTTTTGCAGGCACAGCAATGGCTGTGCCATTAAGCTGCCACTGAGCACACAGAAAGTACAATGGACTCTCTGCTAACTCCTACCAATAGTTCAGAGTCATGCAAGGACACGTATTATTGGAAACATGAACAGTTCCCTTGCTCCAGAGATCTCCAGATTTTTTTTTTCTGTAATAAATACAAAAGAGTCAAATTCCTCAAAGGAAGACCAGTCCCTGAGTCAGCTTTTGCTTTGGTCCAGCAAGCCCCCAGACCAAAGTGACTGTATTTCTTTTGCTGTCTAAGGGCCTGATCTAACAACCCTTAGAATCAATAGAAAGGCTAATTGATTTGACAACCCGCCCCCCCTGGCCGCAAGGGAAATTTTTTGCAGGCACAGCAATGGCTGTGCCATTAAGCTGCCACTGAGCACACAGAAAGTACAATGGACTCTCTGCTAACTCCTACCAATAGTTCAGAGTCATGCAAGGACACGTATTATTGGAAACATGAACAGTTCCCTTGCTCCAGAGATCTCCAGATTTTTTTTTTCTGTAATACAAATACAAAAGTCAAATTCCTCAAAGGAAGACCAGTCCCTGAGTCAGCTTTTGCTTTGGTCCAGCAAGCCCCCAGACCAAAGTGACTGTATTTCTTTTGCTGTCTAAGGGCCTGATCTAACAACCCTTAGAATCAATAGAAAGGCTAATTGATTTGAAAGACTTTGGATAAAGCATCTAAGGCCACAACCTACACCATTGCAATCACCAGAAAATTCGTCGCTGACCTCAGTGAGCGCGGGATGAAATACCCGGTTTCTTGGTCAGCAGGTATTTAAGTACACACACGTAATTTATTTCATTTGTAACCATTCATATGCCTAAGTACTTGTCAGATCTGGAACAAAAGCGCGCTGGTTGCCAGGTTGAGAAGAGGGGTAGCTTTCAGATCTGCCCCTCTCCTGCCAACAGCGATGCGATTTGGAGGAAAGAATAAGCAAGTCCATTGTTTCCACCACTTTGTGACAATAGGGAATTAATAAATAAGATAAGTGAAATGAAGAGGAAAGAAATTGAGAGCAACGCTGCAGAAAGAGAAGAGCTTCTATCCCTTTATTTACTTCTCAGGGGACTTTAAAAAATATAAACACTGGCCTTTTAACTTCATTATGAGTCTGTATCTCAAATACAACCCAAGCCCTCCTAGGGCTTGCCTACACTAGAAAAATACATTATGTTAATTGATTAACACGTAATGCTTGGTGTAACAGTCAATATAAACAAAGACTACTATGTTTAACATTTTTTGTTGTTGTTGACCCAAGGTAACCCAGCTGCCAAACATGACAGTTCTTGTCTACACTAAGTGCTTTGTATCGCCTTAATTAACGTGTTCTAACACAATGTAATTTTGCAATACAGATAAATTCTTTGGGGCATTTATTCTGTAAATTTGATCTTCTGTCTCGCCTATCTTGAATTTACAGACACGTGCTGCTTCTGCCATCTCCCCTCCCCCCCTCAACCCTGGAGCCCCTATCACTGAAAATCAAGAGCCTTTGTAGGCTTTTTCCTGAGTTGCTTCAACTTATAAACCGAAAGTTCAATCAAACGTACAATCAGTTTACGCCCCTTGATAGTGCCGATGTTATAAAAGTCAAGTTGATCTCATAATTCAGGAAGGGTTAGTTCAGCCTAGAAAAATATCATCAAATACCAGACATTTGAAGTTTTTGCAAAAATATTGCAAATCATACAGCTAGACAGTTTGTCAGTCAAATTACACAGGCTATTCCCGGCTGCAGGAAGACACTTTTTGGTGTTTTTCCAAAATTTACTTTATCCATTTTGTTTTACATAGAAAAGCTTTGTCCTTACAAGAAAGAAAAAAAAAAGTGTACAAAAAAGATATTATTAAACACTGAGGTTAAAAGATCAAGAAGTTTATCTGGACTCCAGCAACTGTAACACATTCATATTGCACACCTGTATTTTAGTAGAAAATGTTATTATCACTTGTTACAAATCCAGTTACTCATCACTACTGAAACCATGAAAAATCCTAAGTTGTTAAGATGTGTTGCATGTAAAACAGTTTGGCTACACATCACCCATTTGTTTCAGCATCTTCCGAAGGACGCAGATATTTGCCCATCTGGCATTCGCCGCAGTCTGAAGCAACTATTAACACTCTGATATAGTCAGAGTTATATTAGGTGACTTCCAGACCAGAGGGACCTGGACAAGCAAGTGGGCCTGTGTGAACCTCATGAGGATCAACAAGGCCAAGTGCAAGGTCTGCCCCTGGGCTGCCCTGGACTGTAAGTTCACCGCCTGGAAATTCCTTTCCTTTAAGCTGTTCATCTCTCAGAAGAGCACTGCATTTATGTTCATCGCCTCTTCTTTTTTTTTCCTGAAAGAAAAACAGTGAGTGGATGGGGTAAGTGACCTAATGCACAAGTTTTCTAGGGCTTCAGATGTGTGACTTGGGAACTTTACAGCCCAGCTAAGGCGCTTCAGCCTAGTAAATGTCAAGGGAGGTGATTCTCCTCCTATACTCTGCTCTGGTGAGACCCCACCTGGAGTACTGCGTCCAGCTCTGGAGCCCTCGGCATAAGAAAGACACGGACCTGTTGGAGCAGGTCCAGAAGAGGGTCACGAAAATGATCAGGGGGATGGAACACCTCTCCTATGAAGAAAGGCTGAGAGAGTTGGGGTGGTTCAGCCTGGAGAAGAGAAGGCTTTGGGGAGACCTTATTGCAGCCTATCAGTACCTAAAGGGGGCTTATAGGAAAGATGGGGACAGACTTTTTACCGGGTGACAGTAGTGACAGGACAAGGGGCGATGGTTTTAAACTGAAAGAGGGCAGACTTAGGTTGGACATAAGGGTGGTGAGACACTGGAACAGATTTTAAACTGAAAGAGAGTAAATTGGGCACAAGGGAGAAATATTTTACGATGAGGGTGGTGAGCCCCTGGACCAGGTTGCCCAGAGGAGTTGTGGATGCCCCGTCATTGGCAGTGTTCAAGGCCAAGTTGGACGGGGCTTTGAGCAACCCTACCTGCTGCAAGATGTCCCTGCCCATGGCAGGGGAGTTGGATGCTCTTTGAAGACCCCTTCCAACCCAAACCACCCTATAAATTATCTTTTTGAGTATTTGATTCCTAATTAAACAGGCACGTTTAATTAACAATCAAATCGCATATTTAATTACGTTATTAATTAAGATTTTGTATACTTAATTACCTCTGTTCCTAACCACCTGCTTTCCAAGGTAGCCGTATAACTGCCACCTTAACGGAATTTGCC
>NW_008794963.1:2464196-2478692 GCF_000699145.1 Aptenodytes forsteri | reverse complement strand
AGCGCAGCCGGGAAGGTGCGCAGCTGCTGCGGGCTCTGCCGGGTCACCCGCCGGCTGCGCGGAAAGCGGCTTTTTGGAGCCTCCTGGTGGTAATTAAAAGGCTGCGAGCTTGAGGGCACGGGAAGATCGGTAGCCAAGCTCTCACAGAGAACTGCAGAAGTGATCGGGGGGGGGGGGGTGTTTGTTTTCCCCCCCTCACCCCGGGATTTTTTGCTTCGCATGTGCCCCATCTCCCCTGCTAGGATAGGAGGAAAAAAAAGAAAAAAAAAGGGTTTTTTTAATGCAACAATACAATATTGTTGGCATGCATTGGATGTGTTATCTGCAACAGCCTTTTTATCACTACTGTAGCTGAGCCAGCTGTTCTTAGTCTTGTCTTTTCTCGCGGCTGATAGTGTCTTGAGAACTAGAGTACCTCTCTTTCAGCCTCTGCCTCGTTTGCCTCCCCTAATGATGGTCTGTGGTAACAGTGTCGCTTCTTGGTCCCCATCTGACTTGCACAATAGCACGCAAGTGTGGCGGTTTCAGAGGCACTCGTCCGAAAGGATGTCAAAACATCAACTGGTTTCTAAATGATTCAGATGGTTTTTTGGATCCTCCTTGGGGAAGGGGAAAATGGGACAACCTGCTTTTGATCTACAGAAAGACATTTATGGGTCAAAAGCTGTAGTTTCTTTAGCTTATGTTCTCAGGAACAGTGATCTCCCTTTTCCTTGTTAGAGGTTAATTATTTGATGTTGCTGTGATGCCTATGAAGCCGTAATATAGGCGTGTGAGCTCTCATCTTGCTCCACTCCATGCGCAAAACAAAAAGACAGCCCTTGCCTGAAGGTACTTCCAGCCTCAATTTAGGAAAGGGGCAGCACATGCGTGTGGCAGTGGGAGTATGGAGAAAGACAGTGCTGAACAGCAATTATGCTGTGGCTTGCTAGTTAGCCTAAAGAAAAAATGAACTCTTTTGTTCCTAGGCCTTGTGCCAAAAGAGGGTTAGGGGTGGATGTGGAAGATAACTGGAAAGCTACAGACTTCAAGCTTTCACTTAGAGTCCATTTCCTTATCTGTAGCAAGCTCTGTCTATAATTGAAGCACTCAAACCTTCTCAAGAAGATGCTTAGGAACGCTGTGGGCACTTGGCGTTTCCTTAGGTAACTCAACCAGGGCTTAGCGACCTTAATGGTTAAACGTGTTTCCTGCTAGTAGCCACTGAAAATTGAACTTTACTGCAGTTAAAAGCCACTTCTGCTTGCTGTGAATGTAGAAGAAGGGAATAAATGTTTGCCTCTTTCTTCACATAATTGACTACTGTTGTCATTTTTTCCTTTTCTCTGTTAAGCCTTTCCATTTTTAAAATTTTATCACTTTTCTTTAGACTTCTGATCATTCTTGTAGCTCTCTTAGAGCCTAGATGTTTCATTTTCAAGTATGGTCCTAAAAACCAGCCTCTTGTCACTACTGCAGCTGAGCCGCTTGTTCCTTGTCTTGTATTTTCTTGCAGCTGATAGTTCCTGTCGAAGAACTAGAGTGCATATCTTCTTGAGTTACACTGTACCTTTTCATATTGCTTCTGAAGACTACTTTAAATTCTAATCCTATCCTTTTGTGCTGTTTGAATAAGGAGGTAGCTGCATAAATGTCTATAGGAGCAGCATTCTGTGGAGCAGGTGCTTGTCCTTGCATTGAACAAGTAGGTGATGGGGTCCGGTGTCCTGGGGTAGGATGACATAGGAGGCCAAAATGACCCTTTAGTGTGGTCTGAGAGTTATAGGATGAAGCTGGGTATACTGACCTTAAATAATATTCTTTATGAGTTGTATCTTCTTTTAATGGCCGGGTTTGTCTAGTGTAGTGTGTCTTTAGTCCCTTTCTCTTTCTGAATGCAGACACTCATACCCTCTTACATGTGTATCTTCTTCCCTATTTAATTATTAAACAGGTATTTAATCTGTAATAATTCTGACATTCTGTGATAATTTCACCATAGTAATATTTGAATTAACTTGTAGTTAAATCGGTGAATATTTTTCATATATAGTCTTTACTTATTCAGCTTCTTTAATGGCTTCTATTGTCTTTATTGGCTCATACATAAATATTCAAAGGCTGCAAGCATGCTGATCTGAGGTGCTTGAACATTCAGCTTCTCGGTAGTAATGGGATTTTTTCATCTTAACTGCCAAATGTAGAGTTCAGGTTTATAGTGACTAATTACATGTAGATTTAGGGAAGCATATTGAGAAATAAACATTGATTTTAATTAAGTATACAAGTTACTTTTCCTTGTTACTTAGACTTACCGTACATGACTAGTTGGGCACTCGCTGTGAAAATGATCCCACCGGTAACTATGTAGTGCACTTTGAACCTGAAGAGGGGATGTGCCTTCCCACTGTGTTAACTTGTAAGCAGTGGCCCTGAACTGTGTGTGATGGGAGAGAGAAGATACGCTGCCTTGGGCACCCCTGGGAGCCCTTGCAGGAGTCTCTGGGAGAGATGTGTGGCTGTGTCAACAGAGGCAGCACGATATCTGGAGCAGAAAAATCTGTGCTTGCCCTTTGCATCTCTCTCTGACCAGGAAGACAGATGGGGAGCTGGGGAAGCACCTCAGTGAGCATAGGCATAAGGCTTCTGTGCAAAAGTTGTCTCCTCCTGTAGGAGAAGGTGGGGACCGACAGCTGAACAGACCTTTGCACGGGGAGGAGGATCTGGAAGAAGATGCTCAGCTCTGAGGAGAGACCTAGAGACCTAGGCTTTTTCTGTGTGTATCTAGCTGGGAGGGAATGGTGAATGCCAGTGAAGCTGCCTCTCCTCTTAGGGAGAAATGTTCACTGGTGCCTCAGACTGCACTAAAGAGAGGGTTTTTAATTTGTTCCCTAGGGATGTTACCTATTGCTTTGTCATTAAGACCTCTGTCATCATTTTTTTTTTTTGCAGGTTTCACGTAAACTGTTTACCAGTCATGCCTCTGCATGTCCCATACCTAAGCTGATAAAGCATCTATGCACTTTAATCTCAAGTCTATGCCACTCTTCTAGTACAGTGTGAGCTGTGCCTTGAACCTTGGATATAAAGATCTACCAGCCAAAGTCTTGTTCCTGCCTTAGTAATGTTCCAGAGGTTAAATAACATGCTCATGGGAGAGATTAATAGCTTGTCCAGCCAAGAGCCAGAGTTCAGTGAGAAAGAAGATGACGAGTGGATTCTGGTTGACTTTATAGGTAAGACGTCTGTCAAACGTAAGCTCTACTTAGAAACCAGTAGCTTGGGAGAAACTTTACCTAAGCAAAACCAGTGTGGATTAGAGCATAGGGTGTCTTCCAAACAAATGTACCAAAACATGTTATGTAAACTGATGAGAAAAATGATGTCAGATTTATAAGCCTGACACAGGCTTCAGCAGAACCACTTGTACAGATAAAATATGTTTGATTTATTAAGCAATTGTATTGCTTTACTGATAACAGTTGTTTTACGTGTCTAGCATGGCTCATCAGGGAACTCCCTTTTCCCCTCCCCTTGCTTTTAAAAAAAGTAATAAAAATTTGTATATGTGCTGATAGGGGTTTATTTCTGTTTCTTTGTTGGTTTTTTGATATCCTGTTTCTGGCTACGTGCAACCTTGTTGCGTCCATGGGTTCCTCTCTACTGACTAATGGCCACCTACAGCGGACACTTGCACTAATTGCTCTGTGGAGGAAGCAGACATCACTGAAGCATCGGCTGTGGATGGCTCTCCTGTCTTCTCTTGTTTACCGTCTCCCTTGGAACACTTGCCAGAGGCCAGCGAGTCTTGCTTCATCCAGTTTGAGTCATGTCCCATGGAGGAGAGCTGGTTTATCACCCCTCCCCCATGTTTTACTGCAGGTGGATTAGCCACTATCAAAGTGGAAACCAGTCCGATGGAGAACCTCCTAATAGAGCATCCCAGCATGTCTGTGTATGCTGTCCACAATACCTGTCACGGCCTTAATGAGTCTGGATGTGGAGATGAGGAGTTTCACAGCCCAGGTAGTCCCAGGTATGTCTGACTTCTCCTGTCAAGGAGCTCTGTTGCTGAAAATATCTGGTTTCTACTTGATCAGCTTAGACACTTAATACTGAATTTTCCAGCTTATTTCAGCAAGTGAATAAAGCATGAATACTACACAAGGTGGGTAGGGTGGTCAGGGCTGCCTGCCTGCTTAGAAAAATGTTATACAAGATGACTGTGTCAGGAAACAGTTGGGGTATGCTATTTTGACACTGCAATGAATATTTATGGAGCCTAATTGTTCCCTTGCAGAATACGCTCCGGTCCTGTTGAAACTGGTGGCAGCTACCCATATAGCTGATAACGTAGATTTGAAAGCACTTTGCCCCCTCCAGAGCTATGTGTATTTTTCATAACTGTTAGTCAGTACCCTTTTAGTCACCTTGTGAGATGAAAAAATATTACTTTAATTATCCCTACAGGGAAGTCCCTTTTGGTATTTTTTGTTCCTCAAGGTAGTGATAGATTAGGACAGGATTAAATTTTTCCACAGGTGGCTTGTGGAAAAAAAGCAAACTGAAATATTCCACAAAACTTACTCCCTTCAAGGTAAAAAATAGTGCTGCAAACTTCTTACCTTGCTAAAAGTAGAAGTTACCTTGTTTGATTTTTGCAGTCCTAAAGATCCAGCCATGTGGAGTTACTGCAGATGCATGTTTGCCATGCACTGCTGCTTTGATGGTAACTGTCCAGTATATACAGCTATACAAGTATAGTATACATAGACGTATACAAATAGAGTATTTCTACCATTGTGACTCCACACTTGCCCATGTGTTCATTGATTTGGAAATAATTGGGTGTTTCATGAATCCTGGTTAATAGCAAAGAGTGACTTTTCCTCCAATCTGGTGCCTATGCTTAGAGACAATTGAAAATGGAAAGAAAAAAAAAATCACAGTATAGTAAGCTTTGTTACACAGGAAAAAATGAGTGTAGTGGTAGAGTTGCTGTAGGTAGATGCCCATTGACCTTTCTGATCACTTCCTTGCCATATTTAAAGTTCTTACTTCAAAGAAATGGGTGACTTGAGATGTCATGCTGCTGTATAATATTGAAGTATAGTGCCGATAATATTGAAGTATAGTGCCGATACCATTAATCTTGGAGAACAGGAGACTTGTATAAATATTTGGGGAGGGCAGTTTGTGATGTTAAGCATCAAGGGTCTAGCTTAACTTAAATCGGGGGGAGGGAAGCTATGAGCACATAGCACCTCTTAAAAGGAGGGTCTGAAGGAATTAGTAACACACAAAGTCAGTGTCTGACTTCTCTGTGACTTGTGAACAAGGCATATTGGTATAAATTCTTCTCTAGAAGAATCCTGTGTTATGCTATGTGGTACAGTTAAGCTGCTTTAATGTGTTGGGAAGCTAAAGGTGTGATGATCCTCGAGTGGTGTGCAATTAAGTTTTTTTCCACACTGAACTCTGTGCTGTTGCTTCGTCAGAGGATCTAGACTTTTGTATAAGAGTTATTTTGGGTGGCAGAACTGGGAGTAGAATTAAGTCTAAAGCTGAGGTAGACTACAGAAACTGGGAAAATCAATTACACTGATAATGCAGTAAGTTTCAAAAGCTGTTTTGAAGTGTCTAGTGGTTTAATGGTTGGCCATTTAACATTGTAGGGCCAAGAAAAGCTGCTTAAGGCACACTGGCACAGTAAGTACTACTGTTTTGGGACAGTGCTTTTTGTTTGATCAGGCTGCTAGCAACACTGCTTCCTCTAGAGCCTTGTCTGCCAAAACAATACTGGTTTCAGGACTAACCTTTGTGCCAAATGATGTTACTTGATCAAGCCTAACTACATCTGCTTTAACAGGCAAAATGCTAAGTGCAGAAAAATTACTTAAATATTAATTGGGGCGGGGTCTGAATACCTTAATGTTTCTTGTGAGGTCTGGCTCTATAGCACAACTAGCAGGACACTTTTGCTTTCTAGCAAAATAGATGCTGGGGACACAGCAGTGAATATATGTAGCAGCGGTCTGGCTTTAGACACAGCCCCTCTAAAATGACATTTTGACAACATTGATGGAGGCTCATAAGCCCTGTTCTTTCGGTGCCTGGAGCTCACTAGTGCCAGGCTACCAAAGAGAACTACTAAGATACCGAAATGCCGTATTAAAAGAGTATGGGGCCTTCTAGCTAATTCAAACCACCTCTGCTATCCTAGTTTCACTTCAAGGTGACAAATAGAAAAGTATTGGTTTGCAAACCACTGCTGGAAGTGTATTTGATAAGAGGGGAAAAAGCTTTAATATCTTCAGTCAGCAATTTAAACTGTTTTTTTCTCCTTTTGTGGAAGAAATCTATTTGCTCCTTTTAAATTCCTTTCAAAGCAAAAGGATGTCATATAAACTTCCCCCTGTTTGTCAGGTTAGTCATATTTTTCCATTACAAACCACAACGCTCTGTATTAGCAGTTGATGCCCTTCTCTAGCTAATGACATGCAGTGAGGGCATGCTTAGGAAATACAGGTTCTAGTAACACAACATGGTGTGGCTTCCTAGCTCCTTACAGTTTTCCCCTGTAAGACTTCATTTGGAGTTCTGCCTCCAGCACTGTTGAATGTTAAGGGATTGCCCTGCATAGAAGACAGTAGCCCAATATTTGCAGGCACCCTCATGTGAATTAAACTGGTGTAATCCGCAGAGAAAAATGTTTACAAGGCACTGTGAATTGATTTGTGCTATCTTACTTGTTTCTTGCTTTGTATTTCAAGTGCTAGGTTTAGGACAATATCCAGTTAATGAACAGGGGAAAACGAGCATGTCACACATGGCTATTCTGGAGTCTGTAGGCTTCAGTCAGTCATCTCAAGCTAGCGAAGGAGCCAAAAGCAAGTGGATTTGGATATTTAAAAGAAAGTAGAAGGGAGGAGTATTCCCTTGCTGACAGGGAATATTTTGCTCCAGTGTGAAGTCGGGGGAGGCAGAAGAGCTCACTTCTGTGCAGGCACCTGCAGCCCCCCCAAGAGCAAGGCTACAAGGGTGTACCATGGGCATGGCAGACCAGACTTGTCTACAGAGACATCATACAATAGAATCATAGAATCATTGAGGTTGGAAAAGACCTCTAAGGTCATCGAGTCCAACCGTCAACCCAACACCACCATGCCCACTAAACCATGTCCCTAAGCGCCTCATCTACATGTCTTTTAAATACCTCCAGGGATGGGGACTCCACCACTTCCCTGGGCAGCCTGGTCCAATGTTTCACCACTCTTTCAGTAAAGAAATTTTTCCTTACATCCAATCTAAACCTCCCCTGCCGCAACTTGAGGCCATTTCCTCTCGTCCTATCACTTGTTACTTCGGAGAAAAGACCAACACCCACCTCGCTACAACGTCCTTTCAGGTAGTTGTAGAGAGCGATGAGGTCTCCCCTCAGCCTCCTTTTCTCCAGGCTAAACAACCCCAGTTCCCTCAGCTGCTCCTCATAAGACTTGTTCTCCAGACCCCTCACCAGCCTCGTTGCCCTTCTCTGGACACGCTCCAGCACCTCGACGTCCTTCTTGTAGTGAGGGGCCCAAAACTGAACACAGTATTCGAGGTGCGGCCTCACCAGTGCCGAGTACAGGGGCACAATCACTTCCCTACTCCTGCTGGCCACACTAGTTCTAATAAATGCAAATTAAACTCTTCCAGAAGAGACTTTATTATAGAGTCATGCTAGTGCTGAAAAACAGACTTCCCAAGAGACCTCTTGCTCATGCCTGAGCAAGCTCCTGGTCTTGCAGACATCTTTCCTGGGCACCACTGAGTTGAAAGCTAGTCGTTGGGTCCTGGGCGGGGGCAGAGATGGCAAGCAACTCTGGTGCCACTGGTCTCACACCAGCTGTGGCATTCAGACTTGGAATTTGCTTTGCTTTTAAAACTGCCAGGCTATTTTTAGCTTTACTTTGGAAGTTTCAGGAAACACCAGTGATTGTTCTGTCAAGTAGGGAAGTCCTTTTTCAATATGTCAGTCCCTGCTTGCATAGGCTGCTGATTTGTTTTTTACTAGTGCATGATGGAGTAAGGGTTTGCCAAAACTGCTGACTCTGCTCATAAAATCTAGAGGGCTGGTTGAGGAACAATCCTTCTAAGTTTTCCTCTGTGTGTCACAACTGGTCTATCTTTCCCATTCCTCTGCATGAACATTGTTTGGATGTATTTGTGTGGCTGGCAATCCAAACACACTGTCATTAGTGTGCTCCTGTTTTTCAGGCTGAACCACCTATGCTCAAGACGATTTTTAAACCAAACTTTGCCTAGTGGATAACTCAAGTCTTCTAAAGCTGGAGCAGTGTGACACACATTGCCTTATATTTCTGATTTATATTGCATCTTGGGCTTAGGGAGGCGGGGTCAGGAAGGAAGGGCGCAATAGCATAATATGCCAAAAGTCCAAAGGCTATTGTGGTGCCTTCACACTAAAAGTGAGTTAGGAGCACTACGTGTTACTTACCAATGTGGTTTTCCTAAACTGGCTTGACCTCGCCTCAGCCCAAATGTCTGTCCAGTAGATTAAGGGTGCACTTTTGAAATGCTGGATGTTGATGTCTGTGTTCTCCTGCCCTCTATAGTTTGCATGTATTTCCAATGCACCTCAGTAATGACTGATACCTGCTTGTTATGTTTCTAGACTGGAGGCCCGAAATGAAACAGGACAGCATGTTCACTGCTATGTCACAGCTCTTGCTACTCGTTCAACTTTTCTGGAAAAAACCAAGAGCTTTCATCCTACCCACTGGATAAAAGAACATAACGAAAGACACTATCTCAACAAAAACGGTCTCCGTCGCCAAAACCTCACCAGGGATTGCCACTCTCGGCAAATCAAGCACAACAGACTGTTTGTTCACCAGCCTTGCCAGCGTCAGTTCAATTACTGATGGCTCTCGTGGTTTTAATCTATGGTCTAATTGTTTTTAGGTTGCTCTTGTTTTCATGCATAGTTAAGTGTGGTCAATCTGAAGCTGGTCATCAATCCTTCAAACACAACTGTAACTAGTGTTGCATTCTCTTGAAATGACACACAAATCTCTGAACATCTTGCAGCAAGTTCTAAACATTGATGTTAAATATCAATGTCTTGGAAGCCTATCAGTATGATAGTTTGTGTGCTGTTTTATAAACTATGATGTATAGATGGGTTCTTAATTGGTATTTTAAAGAAACTTAACTGAGATGGAAATCAGTTACACTTTGCATTAATCAAAGTGGAGTTAGAAAATTTGAGGTTAGCTGTATGCTTTAAAGACCAGTACTTGACAGCTTGTGTGTCTGTCTATATTCAGTATATATGATTACTTTCTAACATGGAAATTTTATAGCTGCCGGTGGATATTACATAGCTATGCCGAACTGTTACAAGAAGGACATCTAATCTAAATTGCCTAGAACCTACTTGTGTTAGTGGAATCTGTGTAGGTGTGTTGGGTACTTAATGTGGGTATCGGAAAAGGGTTAAATGTCCCCCCCAGTATTGTTGCAGTATGATATGGCACTGTGTTACAGATGTAGTACCTCACAGTGGAGTGGAAGGAAAAGTGGACCTATGGGTTAAGTGCAGACGCAGAACCCAGAGAGCTGAACTGGGTGTTACTTGGCACAGTTCGAGTTCTTACTCCCTTTCTCTAGCTCTTTCTCTTTCTGTCTTTGAAAGATGTATTTCCCCTACCCTATTTCATTTAATCTCTAGTCTAGTTAAAGGAAAAAGATGGTGGATCAACCATTCTTTTAATCCTATCAGTAGCTGACTGCTCTTTAAAGAAGTCAGGCTGATGGATAGCTATTTCTGAGCTGCTAATTGCTGTTAGATTGTCTCATATTTACAGATTGAGAGTAGCTCAAAAGTAGCTAGAAGGAAGGTTTTATCAGAAGCTGTCCTAATTTTCTCTCGTTCTCTCTATGAAAATGAAGTCTGAGTTAATTGTGACTGGAAATGAAGGGCAGTGTGTGGCAGGGAGAAGAGCATGCTGAAAAACAGTCTTACACAATTAAACACAGTGATAAGAGGGTGTATAAAAATTGAGATAAATCGGCAGTGGCTGTTCTCCTAGCCCATTGGGGGCAGAAGGACTGGATACAATTCTGTGGGCCAACAGGAAAGAAAAGCCATTCAAAACTAACAAGTAGTTTTCTTAAGAACACTGTGTGAGATGTTTTGGAAGTTGGCAGGCACTTAAAAAAAAAAAGTAAAGTTTACCTGTTTAACAAAGAGTGTGTATTACACAGCAGCCACGTGGCATGCCGAACCCTGATAGATCAATCTAGGAAGTAGATTAAATGGCTGTAGAGGTGAGGAAACAGAAATCTGCACTGAAAGAAGGGGGGAAATATAACTAAGTTTATCCCCCTTTCTGTTGGTGCTTAATGTGACTTACTGTTTTTCCTTGTGTTTAGTGCCTAGGGCATTAAAGTGTTAACATTCAACCATGTCTTCCAGTAGTCCTTATACAGAAGTTAGTATGAGTCGTCTTTGAAACTAGGCAGGATCAATAATGTGAATTATTCCAGACCTATGAAGTATTTGAAATTCAGCCAAATGCTTCAATTTCACTGAAGCAAAAACCAACAATTTGGATTAACCTTGATGTAGTGGTACTGTTGCACATTCTGCAGCTAGAATTGTTGTGGCATATACTTAGTGTACAGGAAACAACATTTATAATCTGTTTCACTGCAGATGTGCTGCTTCACTGGGATTAGTTGGGATTGTTGCAAAGGGATGATGACAAATTGTTAAATGTATAAAAGCAAGAGGTGCTTTCCTGGATACACTAGTCTTTTTTTTTTTTTTTTTATAAGACACATTGAATTCACATGGACAGTGAAAGAAAACAAAATTGGTCACATCATGTGTTTCCAGAACAGAGATTTTGTTACTGCTCTTCTCAGCAGTATGTGCCCATGTCCATACAATTTTTTTTTTTTTTTGTATAAGACACATTGAATTCACATGGACAGTGAAAGAAAACAAAATTGGTCACATCATGTGTTTCCAGAACAGAGATTTTGTTACTGCTCTTCTCAGCAGTATGTGCCCATGTCCATACAACAATTCTTTTGTGGTCCAAATACTCTGGTTTATCTGCAAATAGCTGTAGCTTCACCAATCTCTCGTCTGTTCACTGATACTCTTACTAGCCTCAGATTATCTACCTTTATCACTCCAACTTTTTGCCCAGCTTAAACTTCCTTCTCCTCACCGCCAACTCTCTAGCTCAGGAAAATTCTTTGCTTTCCTTTATTTTTCTTTTTATATAAAAGTAACTGCTTTCCTTCAGCTTTAATTTTCTTAAAGTGAAATGAAGGAAGATGGAGTTCTCCACCTCCCCGTGTTGGAAGGAGTAATCCTTCAACTTTTAACGGGGAGATGAAGTTGAGAGTATAAGGCTCCCAGGCATTACAATGAGAGCCTTGGTCTGTTCTTCTCAGTAGGCAAGTAAATGCAACTTTAGACTGCTCCTAGAATTGGGAGATACTGATCTTTTTATACTACATTACTAGATGACTTTCTGGTGATGAAAACCTATATCTTTCAGGATATAAACTGTTTTGTTGCACAAAGCTGTGCATCTCAATTTTTAATATTGGAAACCATATTATTGTGTGAGAGAGTACTGCATCAATGGCTTTTTGTTAATTTGTTTTACGTATTTATGTTGGTCTAGCCCTGTTTTGTGCCTGGAACTGTTGGGCAATTAGATTTGTTTTGGTTTTCTGTTTTAATAGCGAGCTATGTGGCTTTTTATATGGTTTTCGAATTGTATTAAAGTGTGTGTGTGTTTTTTCTTGTAAAAGTGGAGGCCTTGCACTGTCTCATACTGATTGATATTCATGAATCTTGCTGAAACTGTATTTTCATATGTATTGGTCAATAGACAGATTTGCATTTTAAACTGTGCCTTCTACACAGCAAACTTGAAGATTCAAAAGGGACATTTCAGTTAGGATTAATACTGTATGTCAGTCTATGCATATATGGCAGCTTCTCTCCAGAGCCACTTCTTTATTTGTAGCAGTCCTTTTGATATGGAAGAATGTCTGGCTCTTATTTTTAATAGTTTAACACAAGCTGAAAACCGACAAAATACAGCACTTTGCCAAAAAGTAGCGTTGCTTAACCAGTGTGTATTTACTAAAGCGGTCTTCTGTATTTTGTTTTCATAGTGCGTTCTGCGCACCATGGGGAGACATGATCTTAACTCTCAATAAAAAATGGTCTATTAAAAATTGTCAGTCTGTTCTCTTATGTTACAGGTCAGTCAAAATCCAAATGCCTGAGTACCCCATTCAGGTGTGGTAGGTGCAAGTACTGAGTATCTCAGCATGCTTGCTCTAGTACAGAAGTTCTCTTGGGAATCAGTTTCCACTGCTGATCAAGTGACAATACGTGGTCTAAGAAGTGCTTATACATCTCTGCCAACTGCTGCATTTCCTGGTCAGCATGCAGAAGTGCCACAGGTGAACAGGACAGAGACAAAAACATATTACCACTTAAAGCATGCACAGGGTCGGGGGAAGGTTTTTGCTTTATCTAGGCTGAACCTGTCTTGTTTCAACTCGTACCCATTGCCTTTCATCCTCCTACCATGCACCACCGTGAAGAATCTGTATGGAAGACTGATGTTAGCATTCAAGAGGTGGAAGCAGGGACCGGTAACCTGTGAGGGACATAGAGACCCTGTGCAAATGTCCAGGGATGGGGTCAGGGAAGCCAAGCCATCTGTAGCTGAACTTGGCAAGGGCTGTGAAGGGCAACAGGCCTTCCACAGATATATTGGCTGCAAAAGGAAGACTAGAGAAAATGTGGGCCTGCTGCTAAACTGGGCAGGAGTCTTCCTGATAAAGGACATGGAGAAGGCTGACGTAGTCCCTGTCTTCTTTGCCTTGGTCTCGGCTGGTAAGACCAGCCTTTGGGAACTGCAAGCCCCTGAGGCCAGTGGGAAAGGCTAGAGCAAGGAAGATCAACCCTTGGTTGAGAAGGGTCAAGTTAAGAAATGCTTAAAAGAGATGGGACATACACCGATCTACTGGACACATCCATGACTGGCGAAGGAGCTGGCTGATGTCATTGTGAAGCTGTTCTCAATTATTTTAAAGGTTATAGCAATGGGCAGGGTTCATGAGGGCTGGAAGAAAGCAAATGTGCTTCCTATCTTCAAGAAGGACAAGAAGAATAGGGTGAACTACAAGACAGTCAGTCTCACCTTGATCTCTGGGAAGGTGATGGAGCAAATAACCCTGGAAACCATTTCCAAACAGGAACAAGAAGGTGATTAGGACTAGCTAGAATGGATTTATGCAGGGGAAAGGATGCCTGACAACCTGATAGCCTTCTACAATTAGATGACTGGCTCAGTGGATGAGGGGAGAGCAGTGGATGTTGTTTATCTTGGCTTTAGCAAGGCTTTTAACACTGTCCCCCATAACATCCTCCCAAACTGCTGAATTATGGACCATGTAAGTAGATGGTGAGCAGGTGTATCAAGAACTGGCTGAACTGTTGTGCTCAAAGGGTTGTGATCAGTGGCATGAAGCCTAGCTGGAGGCCAGTTGCTATTGGTGTACCCTATCAATATTGTATCTTATGCTGTTAAAAACCTTCATTAATGATCTGGGTCATGGGGCAGAGTGCACAATCAGCAAGCTTGCAGAAGATAGGAGGAGTTGTTTATACATCAGAGGGTTGTGCTGCTATTCAGAAGGACCTTGACAGGCTAGAGAAATGGGCTGACAGGAACCTCGTGGAGTTCAACAAGGGGAAATGTGGAGTCTTGTACCTGGGGGAAAAATAACCCCAGGTACTAGTACAGGCTGGAGGCCAACTGGCTGGAAAGCATCTTGGCAGAAAAGTCCCTGGGGGTCCTGGTGGACACCAAGCTGACTATGAGCCAGCAGTGCACCCTTGTGGCCTCAAAAACTAAAAGCTTCCTGGGCTGCATTAGGAAGAGTGTTGCCAGCAGGTGGAGGGAGGTGATCCTTCCCTTCCACTGTGTGCTGGTGAGACACATAGAATCAAAGAATAGTTTGGGTTGGAAGGGACCTCTGAAGGTCATCTAATCCAACCCCCTTGCCGTGGGTAGGGACATCTTCAACTAGATCAGGTTGCTCAGAGCCCCGCCCAACCTGACCTTGAATGGTTCCAGGCATGGGGCATCCACCACCTCTCTGGGCAACCTGTGCCAGTGTTTCACCACCCTCAGCATAAAAAATTTCTTCCTTCTATCTAGTCTAAATCTACCCCCCTTTAGCTTATAGCCATTCCCCCTTGTCCTGTCGCAACAGGCCCTGCTAAAAAGTTTCCCGCCATCTTTTTTATAAGCCCCCTTTAAGGACTGATAGGCTGCAATAAGGTCTCCCCAAAGCCTTCTCTTCTCTAGGCTGAACAACCCCAACTCTCTCAGCCTTTCTTCATAGGAGAGGTGTTCCATCCCCCTGATCATTTTCGTGGCCCTCCTCTGGACCCGCTCCAAC
>NW_008794963.1:2456322-2463319 GCF_000699145.1 Aptenodytes forsteri | reverse complement strand
ACCCCCCCCATAACCACTTGTTGACTCGCCAGATTCGACTGGCGCTTTCAAACCCCTTCCCTTTGACCCGCAGGATTGATGAAAAAACTACCTGCGCTCCTGAGTCCCTTACCACCACTCCCAGGGCTCTGTAGTCCTTCTTGATAGTCCTCAGACTGCCCCTGGCTGTGTCACTGGTGCCCACGTGAAACAGGAGCAGTGGAATAGGAAACATCTAGGGTGCTGTGTCCAGTGCTGAGCTCCCCAGTACAAGAGAGACGTGGACATACCGGAGTGTACCCAGCAAGAGGCCAGGGAGGTGATAATAGGATTGAAGACTGAAATAATGGGGACAGGCTGAGAGCTGGGATTGTTTAGGCTGGAGAAGAAAAGGCTCAGGGGGATCTTGTCAAGGTGTATAAACACCTGATGGGGGCAGTAAAGATGACAGAGCCAGACTCTTCTCTAGTGGTGCCCAGTGGAAGGACAAAAGGCAATGGGTGCAAGCTGAAACATGGGGAATTCCATTTAAATGTAAGAAATAGTCTCACTGGTCTTCTCCAGGCTGTTCTTTTGGCTTTTTCTGAAAATGTGTGTGAATATTTTTTTTTTCCCTCCAGTCATCAGGGATCCTTGATCTATGTGGCTTTTCAAAGATCATGGAGAGTGGCCTTGCAAGGCCATCAGCCAGCTCTCTCAGCACATTGGATGCAGGCCGCTGGGCTCCACAGACTTCTATGGGTTGTGTTGTTGCAAGTAGTCCCTGATTTGATTCTCACCCACTGAACAAACTGGGTGACAAAATGATCTGTTTAACTGACAGTGATGAAACGGGATTTGTGCAACAAAGCGTCCATCTTCCTAGAGGAAGCACTGACTAAAACCTCTCCTTTTCAAATGTAGATTTTGTGACTTGTGCATTTATCAAAGCAGCGAGTCTATGCTGAGAGCTGTACAGTATTCTGCAGGAGAAAGTTTGACCAATTATGCCTGTATAATCATATCCATACAGATAACCTAACATAGCTACACTGATAGTGTTCCTCTTGGGGGTGCTTAGTTCAGACTTAATGCAGCTTTTTAAATTTAGGTTGGACACTTTCCAAAACATCATGAACTAGTGTTTTTTTAAAACTTCCCCGTGCCAAAGCAAAAATGTTCATATAAAGGGTCATATCAATGTAACCATATTAAATTCTCACTTTACATTCGGGTTTTCCTGTTTATGTAAATCCTTGTACGTCTCTGATGAAGCTAGCATACTAATTACTGTTCTCTGACACTTAACACTGATGGAGGCACTCTGTTTCCTCATTGAGTCGTTCAGTATCTGCTTTCTTCATCTCATTAACTTCTTTTGGTGCATGTTTATAACCACAAAATGCTGTTACCTCCATTATTCAGTGATACTTGCAAGTAGGGTTCAGGGTTTTTGACACACGTAGAAATGACTCATCAAAAGATCATGGTGCTGCTGCAGCACTGTTGTTCCCATCATGTGGTCACGATAGATCAGTCTTAGAATAAATGGGACTGAATTGAGACTTAACAGGATGTGTAGAAAGTTTTGTTTCTCAGCCAGCCTTTTTCTTCATGAAAATACTGTCCTGGAGCTACTGCTGCATAACTAATACTTCAGAAGTTAAAGTCTCTTGACTTGTTCCAAAGTTTTGTGGGCAGTTTGGTAGTTGAACACTCAAATACCTTAATGAGGCAGATAACTGTATTGTAATTTCATGGGCAAGCTAAGGAAAAAGAATAATAGCCAAAAAAAGAAAACCCAGATAAGAGTAACAAAACTAGGCTAGTGGCCAGGAGCAGACTTCAGATCTCAACTTGCAGACATGGGCTGTGCCATAAGTTTATACTTTCTCCTGAAGTGCAGCCTTCACATTGTTGTGTCCAAGCAAGGTGACCTAGTCAGGCAATATAGTAAGAAATATAATTATGTCCAAAAATCAGCCTGAGTGCTAAAAGAATCCCAGATTCCCTGAAATGGGGCTCTACGGAGAATTAGTAGAGGCAGAGAGAGGTGGGAAAGAGGAGGGAGGCCTCAGGCTTTTGGGGTATGTGGGTAATGGCCAACAGCTGTCAATTTTTGCAAGGTGAATAAAGAAGATGCTTTTCTGTCTGTGGTGTGAGGCTGAGGAATAGGAGATGGATGTGTCTTGTATTAAATAGGGAGGAAAGAGAGGAGTTTGACTTCTGTGGCTCATGACAAACCGCCTAACAGCTGAATTAGTAAACACATCTTTACCAAATATCTGCTAATGGAGGGCAGTTTGGGATGGGGTATTATCTCCTGCACATCACCTTTTCCTCTGGAGAGATCCATGGTGTGTCCTAAACATAGGCAAGACTGGGGCTATGGAGAATCGTAAGTCTTAGTCCCCAGGTGTTGAAAAGGTGTTTGTTACTGATGCTCCAGGAAGCTGGAGCATCAGCAGTAAACACACTTCACCTTGCATGCTTGGGAGGGAAAGTCCTGAGGCCAGGGCCAGCAACTGTAGGTTTGATGAGGTGGTGTGAGTCATCTGAATGAGGAACCACACACACTCCTAGGTCAGAGGCTGAGCCAGGGAGGAGAGGGCCTTCCCCTGCAGCCAGCTGCCTGCTTCTCCTGGTAGCAGGGGGAAGGGATGTCTCCTAAAATGCTGCCCACCCTAGGAGGTCATGGTGAGATAAGTTAATCTATTTTGTTTTTAAAAAGTACTGTATTATTGTCCTACTTGTGTTCTATGTGGCTCTTTTCCGTGACCTGAGATTCCTTCTTTTCCCTTACCTACATTTATCTCCTGGTCCAAAAGGTGTCATGTTTACAGCCCAGTGGTGGAGCAATGCTGGAAAACATGAGGAAGATGGGTCTTTGAGCTGCAGACAGGAGATCCAACACAGGGGTAGGTGAAGATAGACTCAATGCTTGGCTGTTAGTTATATGTGCTGCTTCTCACTGCAGAGGTGCTGTCCTTACTGGGGTTTGACGGTGGGCTTTGTTCAGGGTATCAACTGTATCACCGTTTCACTCTTGGTGTTTTGAAAGTGGGAGTTTAAATGTTCACGTACGGGAAAGGATATGGGTCTCTGACAAGACAGGGATAAAGTGTCTCCTGCGTAAAAGGACTTTCAGGACAAGCTAATGTTTATTCCAAGCTTCTTACTGCTGAGAAAGGTACATCATCTCAAGAAGAAAGAAAGAGGCTACTAAGAGCCAGAAGGACACAGTCCGTTGGTTTGCTTTATGACTGCTGGGAAGTGATGGCATCTACTTCTGAACGTGGGTTTAAAAGGTTGGTAACTCTCACTCTCTCTGCTCCCCCCCTTCCTTAAAAAGCGTGCCTTGAAAAAATCAAGTCAAAGGGGAAAACCTTGTATCATGCTATACTGTTGTAGGTCTCACCCTGCAAATTATAAGGGAACTGTTAACTTATTCTTGATTTCCACTTGAGTTTTCTTCCTCTATTATAAAAATAATTCTTAGTACTTGTTGTCTTAAGCTGATTTGACTGTTGTACAGGCTGCTTGTCAATAGCTGGTTATTGCCTATGCTTTCTGTTGCTGGTATTGACCTTAGAAAGACATATTCACATGCTTATGACTAAAAGGTTTACTCTGTGTTATATTTTAGCTAACAGGTTCTTAAGAACTGTAATATGGGCTCTCTCCCCTCCAAATCAGAAAAAAACCCAACCCCAGATAAGTCAATTTTGTAATGTCTTAAAAATATTCCTTAATGCATGTTAAACTGGATCATGCCTTGTTTGAAAAAGTCTCTGAAATGAAACAAGAAGGAAAGTAGTAGAATACTATAGGTTCTAATAGAAAACAAGGGTGTTGAAACCTCAGGGTTTCAAGTTATCCCATGCTGTTCAGCGGAAGAAAAACATTTCAGTTCGGGAAGGGTGCAACTTCCTACTAAAGGATTCCTCTTTAGGAAGGGTGTAAAGCTTTAATGGTGCTTTGCTTAGACTGTGTAGCTGGAGCCATTCTGCAATAAATAAGCCTAAAACTCCTCTTAAAAACAATGAAGTTCATCCACCCGAGAGTCCTGGAGAAGACCTTTCCCTTAACTAAGTTATAGAATAGCTTTGACAACGTGGCTGTGACTCAAAAGGACAAAGCCCAGCAGCACAAGCGAATGACCATAGTGAAATATTTACTGCAACAAGGTAGGAATACGGGGGGCAATATTCCATGTTATTTTGTGCCTGGATCACAGTGGAGCTATGTGCAAATGTTTGTAATGAAATACCGCTCCCTTCCTTGGGAACAACCAGGTGACTTCAGAAGCCCTGGGAGAAGAGCAGTATTAAGCACACTCTGCAAATGGATTGATCCTCATGGCTTTCGATCTGTGCTTTATAGAGCCCTAGTAGACTCTGGGCTCCTTCAAAGAGATCCATAAAAGGATAACCAAGAAAAGCAACCTCAGCTGTGTAAAGTTGTAAGGAAGGCCCTGTAATTCTTACCTTTCCAATGGGGTTCACACCTTCTCTGGAACATATCTAGAAGTGGTAATTAGAAGAAAAAAAAAAAAAAGAAAACCGCTAGACTAATCTAAAAGGACTTACCAGATCCCAGCACAAATACTGCTTAGATGTTGTAGCGTATTTCTAGAAGCTTAAAAATTCTTCTCTCTTTTACACTTATCCTCCCTAAGGAGGTATCCACATAATGAAAGTGGATGTACTTGTGTTAACTCACTTGGAAATATCCCGGTGTGGACTAAGTCACTTGAGTTTTATTGCCACATCAAAAGATCAACATGTTAGTTTTCATTAGAATCACAATTTCATTGTCTGCAGCAGGATATTATTACATGCTAGCTTCTGGGTTTTTTTTTCTGCTGAAAATTTATGGGAGAAGTTGCTGGCAGGGTGGAGAATGCTTACAGGACCTGGTGCATTTTCCACTACTGAGGCAAAACCACAAATACAGTGGCACGTGACCTGCAGCATCTCACATCAAAAGGTGTGGAAAAATGAGCAGCATAGTCATTACAGTCTTTGTGCTGAGACCTATTCATGGCAGACCTGATCCATTCAATTTTTAGTTACTATTCATTTTGCAGTATTCTCTTTTCACGGTGTGCCACAGAGTTTATTCCTGGTGCACCAAACCCGCTTTGCTACTTGGAGGCTGGCTGCCACCAAGCCCTAATTTGACATCTGTGAGGGGTGGAGGTTTTTTAGGAAAAAAGATACTTTGTCTCTCCTCTCTTGCTAGCCCCTTCATGAAGTTCCAGTTCTTCTTAACAAGTTGGCTAAGGTAGGGTTTCAACTTCAGCAAGTCAGTTAAAGGCCTGAGGTTAGAGTTAGGTCAAGTCTGCCCAAATTCGACCACTTTCCCTCTGTAGTCAGTGGAGTGGGAGATGCACTTCCAGACAGCAGGATGTATCTTGCTGGTGGACTTCAGTGGATATCAACTCACAGAGCTACCTGCTGAAGGCTACGCCTACTTTAGGCACCCCGAACTATGACATGAGTTAGATTTCTTGAAATGAGCTGGTGCAATATAGACAGTTGCCAAAGATTGTTTCTAAGTGCCAATGGGCTTGAACAGATGACAGTGGTTTGTGGTTTTTTTACGTCCCTTTTGAGCCACAACTAGCATATTTTCTTCATGATAAGGACTGGAACGGGCATTTTGCAGAGCTGAGGAGGCTGGGTGGCTGCAACATCCATCTCACATCTGTCATGCACGCTGCTTTACTTGACATCTGCAGGAATTGTTGTCCCCACTCCATGAGCTGCTGTAAGCACACGCAATTGGGAGATGGCTCTTACTGTCCAAAACTTGTGATCTGTTAAACTGCTGTTAGCAACCCTACTGTAACATCTCTGCCTTTGGTGAGCTGTGCTGCCTTTTCTCTTGCCCTTTAAAATGGCAAAGCTATGAAAAGGTAAGCACCAAAACCTGGTTATCATGCTTAATTACTATAATACGTATTTAGAGGCGAAGACTATGTTTACTTTTTAATAGCATTACACTTGGGAAAAGAAAAAACAGAAGTGAAAAAAATGATGATGAGGTGGATTTACTTGAAGGCAACTGCAGCTTCTCTTCGTGCTGTTTTGCAGCACGTGTGCTCTGCAGTGCAAGAGAGGAGAGGGAAAGTACCAGTTGCTTCTCATCAGCAAAATGGCCACAGGTGCCCTGCGTTGCGGTGAGGGCCTGCCTCCACGCACAGCTCCTGCCATGGGTGTTTTAAAGAAAAGCATGCGCTCAAAGCATTGCTAAGTACATGGTACTGTGGGGTTTGGTTGCTTTTGGCCAAGTGTGGATTGGTGTGGGTTTTTTTTTTTTGTTTTGTTTTGTTTTGTTTTTTAGGATATTTGTTAAGAAAACTCCACACAACCCTCAAGCGATGTTACCAGTGACTGGGAGGCGTGCCTGGCACTGAGGGTAAGCTTCACCCTTCAGCATCTTCTCCTGATGGAGACGGTGGGTGCTCCTGCGGTGGGCACTGCTGCCCTGGGACTTGGTGGCACCCCAAGGGGCAGTGGTGGGCCTGGCTAACAGGTGTGGAAAGCAGGGCCATCCATGGGAGAACATGGAGGCTGTGCTTGGGGAAGGCCTGTTTTCTGCTGGGACGGATTTCTCTGTGGTTAAACATGCTGAAAAAATGAAGGGAGAGAGAAGGGACCTCAGGGAAGGTTTTGGACACAAAGGCCCAGGCCCCTCACAGCAGAGCCAGGTGTCTTCATGGGGCACAGCTGGGTGAAGGCCATCCCTGTGTGGTGAGACGTGTGACAGCCATCTGGCAGCGGGCTTACACCCCCCCCACCCGTGACGTGGGGTGCTGGTGGGGTCTCAGAGGCCTGGTCCCACAGGAGCGGGGTGTCGGTGGATCAGGAGGCTGGTGGCACAGGGAGAAACAGGGTGTCGCTGAGCGGCCGCGGGCTGACACCCCCGATGGGCAGGGGTGCCGCTGACGGGCAGCGGCCGCTCCCCCGCTCCCCAGTGGCACGGAGCGCCGGGGAAACGCGTCCCCGCTGACAGGGGCTGCCGGCGGCGACAC
>NW_008794963.1:2421846-2454451 GCF_000699145.1 Aptenodytes forsteri | reverse complement strand
CACCCCCCCATCCTCTTGCGTGGGAAATGTCCCTTTACAGCTTCCCCCGCCCCCCCGGGCTAGATGAGCCCAGCTAGCCTGAGCCAAATGTACTGCTGGCATACGTGGGCACCCCTGTGTAACCCACTTCAGCAGTGTAACTCCCAGCAGGACGTGGAGCTGCCTGTGATTATACGCCACAGAGGTCCTCTGCTCAGGCGTTCCTCACACCAGTAAAATACTTGCGCCCTTCTATTTCAGTTGTGTAAACCATGCTGCTCTTTGTGATGCGTCTTATGACGCAAAGGATGGAACTTGGTCCTAACTTCTTGAGGATACGTTAACCGAGCTTATGTTATTCCTTTGGTGCAGGTAGAGATCTTGCAACCCAAAGAAGATGTCAAGACGCAGGTAAACTGTTAGCATCGTAATACACCAAGCTTATCTGTATTCACTTAACAACTGCTGCTCTCCTAACATCTAATGTCTTTTTGCTCTTTGCAGTAGCCGGTTGCAAGCCAAGCAGCAGCAGCCACTGTCATGTCAAGAAGAGTCTCCACAAGAACTGCAGGCACCAGAACATCTCCAGACCAGAAAAAGGAGAACAGCAGAGGTGACCAGTTTGGGCAACTTGAAAAGTTTAATAATATTGAATGTTCTTCAGTGCATTTGGATGGGAGAATCTTTACTCTGCTGAGTGAGAAAGTGGGGCAGGAGTAGCAACAGTTTGCTTTAGCTTTAGAGGTGGGTGTGCTGGTCATTGTCAGTGTATTGATGTGTGTCTCTCTTCTCAGCAGGAGATTAAGAAAAGAGAAGATGGGAAAATTGCTAAAAAGCATCAATATGAGATTAAGGTAATTCAATCCTGATTATTGGTTCAAACTAGGTGAGGGAGTCCATCTGGTTTATGTTGGTGGGTGTGAGGTCATGCATTCCACACTAGAAAGTATTGAATAGGGGAAGTTTCTACCTTCAGATATTAAAAACCATGGGAGCTCTGCACCTTAGCATCTTTTTATACGTTTTTGCTTTTTTACGCATGGCTTTGTGCAGATAAAGGGTCCTTCAATGTGGAAACCACTGCAGAGTAAGGTTAGGTGTAAAAATGAGAATAAACCCAGATATTTCAGAATAACTCCATGTGCAGAGCAACTGGAGGCCTAGAGGCAAGTCTAAACAAGATCCTTGCACTTGTTTTAACTCAAGGTGTGGTTTCACGGCCATTTAGTTAAGAAGACTCATAAGCACACAGGCCCTCTTTACTTTCATTTAACAGTACCTTTGATTATTTAAATCAATTTAGGAATCTGTTTTAACTAACACAGGCTACTCCTAAACCAAGTGAGGGGCTTTACAGTTGTTTATTTTAAAGTGGGTTAGTAAAATAATGTAACTTTCTCTTGCAAACAGTGTTGTTTGCAGTTATTCTGTTTGTAAAGCAAATGAGACTAACAGCTATGGTGAAGCAAAACTCTTCTGATTGTGAAGTTGTCTTTGCAAACTTTGTGTAGGGAAAAATGCTGTGTAAGTACGTCAGCTGTGCTTGGGGTGAAACTGCGTGTCACAGTTTGCCTTTGCTGAAAGGGGGAAATCCTGCTCCCCTTTCTTTCAAGCAGGCACTCCATCCCCTGCCTTGCTCCGTTTTTGGTTCTCTTTAAATGAAGCAGTATGCAGGTTCAGCTTGCTAATTTGACACTACAAAATGAGTTTATGTTCTGCCAGGTTAGTGAGTTGAATCAACCCAGCAGAGGGTCTGACAAGCATCAAAGCTGACAAAAGAAGGAAGGGGTGGGACTTGGGCAGTGAGGATCACAGGAGAGGAGAAGGAGCAGGATCTCCCTTTTCTCCTGGCTGTGTGCTGTTAAGACCAATTCTGCTGGAATATGTAACTTCACTCTTAGGGTACTTTAGTCTGGCTATAAATAGGTTTAGATACGCTAAGGAAATTGTATGTAGTTTACCTTGCAAAACAGCTATATAAGAAAAGTTTCTGTGTTCAGGTGTTGCCATTCATTGGCAATGGGATTCCCCCTAACTCCACAGAGCATAATTAAAGTTCTGTGTCACCATTTTGAAGGCTGTCAGCCATTACAGCATTGCATATGCTCCACGCGTTTGATACCTCCTTACTTGTATTGGTTAGGTACAACCAAATAAGTATTAGTGAAACAAGTTACAGAGTTAACTAAAGTAATCTAGAATTCCTTCTTTGAAGCTTTCTGTATGAATAACTTTGGGCTCTTCTCCTTTTGAGTCGTTGCATCCCATATTTGGCATTGGCAGGCTGAGAGATAGTTCACAGCTGCTGCTTGCTCAGTGGGTATCTAGCTCTGGAGCTGAGATGGGTGGCTCCTCTCTGGAGTGCTTAATTGGAAGATAACAAGTTGCTGAATTTCCCCTGAGAGACAGTAGAACCTCCACCCTCTCCTTTCTTTTCCCTCTGAGTAGATAAGTAGATAGGACTGGCAACCTAATGTCCTGTGTTTTAGTAGCAATGAGTACCTTTGCCTTATGTACTGTAACTGAGCAGCTCAAGCAATGGATAGGTTACTTGTGGGTTCATAAATTAAAGACAGTTAGTTATCTTCCTCAAAGCTGAGTTTCCCAAATTTGTCAGATTTGTTTATACATCTTCCGTCTTGACTACGAAAGGCTTTGTTGGCATTTAATCTCTCTGGCTTTCTTGGTTTCAGTACATGAATTGATGCTGAGGTCCAAAAAGACTAATGTACATTACATATATTGTTGTTACTGTAATCTACTCGCCTTTCTTGCTCTCATAGTAAAATCAGCATTTAAAAGATACCTTCTTTATGTTGCAGAGTTGTTGGCCGCCCACAATAACAGGAGGCATCTCGCCTTGCATAATTATTGAAACGCCTCACAAAGAATCAGTAACCACTGACTTCTCAAGATTCAAAAAATACAGGTTCAGAAACCTCTTCATAAACCCGTCACCTTTGCCAGAACTCAAGTAAGTTTACCAGATGCAGCAGTTGTTTGATGTTTTATCAAATATGCTGAACTACTGTAGTAAAATCTGTTGTTGTATTGTGTTTGTATAACGGTGGGCAGTACTCAACCCATACCTGTACTTGCCTCCTCATCCCACAAACAATTCAATGACCAAAAAAAGACAGAAATTCTGGGTATTTTTCCTCCCCCCCTGATCTTATAAATGCACAGGACAAATAATTTTAGCCTTTCAGAGCTGTCCTTTTATAACTTAGCAATGGAGACTCTAAGTGGTTAAGAGACACATAATGCTTAAACTAAACTTCTTTCAGTGTTATTGGAACTGAGTGATCAAAAAATACTAAGCAAAGTTTACTTTAAGAACTTAAAAATGTACAAATATGCAAATAAACTTGTGGCAATATTGCTGTGCAGGTAGCTTGCTAATGCAATGCAGTATGCTTAGTGCAGTCACAGTTCTAGAAAGTTTCCCTTCTGCAGAGGGATAGATTAGCTGACTAAATCAGATTTTTCAATTTCTGAATTTCTTAGCCATTCAGGTGTGTTAGATGAGTACCCCAGTTGCTGTTTTTATCAGCCTGGTGTTTAATGAGAGAGTTGTTAAATTTACTGCAATGCATTAGGGAAAACTGCTGAGGTGAGTGAGAAGAGAAGCAGAACATGAAGCATTACTTTGAGAACCTTTCTAGATACACCGTGTTTTTATTTGTTCCGGCCAAAACTTGATCATAACTGGGAGATGCTGCATGGTGGTGTTTTGCCTCAGTGCAAAGCAATAGGTCTCTTACAGTCCCTTTCACCGAGTTTCAAACTCAACTGCTCTTCTCTCTCACTATTAATCCCAAGCCTGCTGAACTGTGCTGTAAAGAACAGTATACTCTTCTCTATACTTAGCAAATCACATTTTTGCATGTGTTGGAAAGCTTAGTGCAGTAGTTTTTCAGTGCAAAGCAATAGGTCTCTTACAGTCCCTTTCACCGAGTTTCAAACTCAACTGCTCTTCTCTCTCACTATTAATCCCAAGCCTGCTGAACTGTGCTGTAAAGAACAGTATACTCTTCTCTATACTTAGCAAATCACATTTTTGCATGTGTTGGAAAGCTTAGTGCAAAGTAGTTTTTTAAAAATAAAAAAAAAAAGGATGGTGAATGAGGGAATCTCATGCGTTCCTTTAGCAAGTTGTTGGAAGCTGCTGGATCCCAAAAGATAGGTTCAAAAACTCCTTGCATGGAATTCTGTATAATTCTTGATGTTCACTTCTTGTCAATAGGCATCTGGTAAAGCTGAGCTCCATGCTTTCCGATTAGCTGAGTAAGAGGATCATTTACTCTCTCTTGCCTTCTTCATGCTTTCCTAACTGCTGCAGGGAGATCATAATAGGAGATTTCTCTATGCCTGCCCACTTAAATGGGGAGACTTGTGCATTAAACAAGCAAGTATCTCTCCAGCTTTTAATTTATGATGGCAGCAGAATGGAACTGATCTGGGTTAGAATTTGTAGGCGATACCAGCGATCAGGTCTGTTTAATCTCTCTCTGCTTCTGCTTGGGGAAAGGTAAAAGTATAACTCCAAAAATGTCAGTAGGAAATCAGCATTGCATTGATTAACGTGCTGTCCGTCTTAGTAACTGGAGGATGAGAAGTACATCTAAGAAAAAACCCCACATCAATTCATAATAACAATAATTACAAATTAAAAACAAGCCATATTAATGATATAGGCATCTTCTTCTTCCCAGGTAGACTTGAGTGCTAATAAATTATGTTAGCAATAAACAAGAACTCAGTTTTTCTCACAATAGCCTGTTTCTGAGCCTTAAGGTAGGCTAGAAAAGGAAGGGATGGGTGAATGACTTTTAAACACCATCTGTAAATGTTTTTCTCAAACTAAACTGGACAACTTCATGTATGTTTTGTGTTTCTTGGGGACTGGGGTGGTTTTTTTCTTTTTTATGGGGAGGGTTTGGTTTTTATATTGCTCTCTGGACAGCCACCTAACTAGGCAAAATAGGAAACTCTGGTTGTATGTGCAACTTTGGGATGCACAGGTTCAGTTTTATTGGCTGTTCTATAAAACTGGACTGGCTGATGATCTTGGCAAGCTGCTGTTGTGGTGATGTAAAATGTTCAAAGTATACCTGCAGTTTTCTAATTACCATAAGGATCTTTTAGCATGTGGAATTTTTCTTTTTGTTCCTGAATATCTGTAAACAATAAATAATGTTTCTATACTCCTTTTGTGAAGGTGTATATATATTTAACAATGCTTTGTGTAACTTTATTCCATAGCTGGGGAAATTCCAAAGATGTCTGGCTCAACATCCTGAAGAAGGAGAACAGATATGCTCATTGCAAACATTTCACATCACTACATTCTAGTTTGCAACCTCACATGAGATCAATACTGTTAGACTGGCTCTTAGAGGTGTGTTCTTTTTGTTACTTTGCCACCTGTTATGCCTGTGAAGTAGGCAGATAAAAGCACAGCTTTTATGTAAAAGATCTAATAGCAAAATGTACTGTATGGTAAATGCTAAAAGTAGTTTGCAACAAAAAGGTTACATGTTACTGCTTTTCATCCTCTTGGTGAGCTACATTCAGTCTTCCCTGGCAGGAGACGCTGAACCTTCCACACAGGGCAGCAAGCAATAGTACTAAATTTTTGCTCTTGCCACAATTACGTCCTGGGAAGGGGATAAATCTAGTTTTGAGACACTTATACTGAAATTGCTATGGACAGATTAGTTATGGAGTTCTACCTTTACATCTTAGACTGTATCTAAGCCATGAGACAACTGCCTCTGTATTGAGGACTTGAGTTATCACCCTGGCCCTGTCTACATCAAGAGCTTTTACTGTCAGCCCCTGACACTATTTTCTGGCTTACCAGTAAATTTTTAATTCTATCCTATGAAGAGAGAAGAAGAAAGTAGTGCATTAGAGGCCGATATCTGAAGGCTCTTGATATAGACAGGTTCTTGTTGGAAAATGATTATAAACAAATCATCCATATTCCAGTCTAATTACTGTACTTCAGAGTATTCCAGTTGCCAAACAAAATGGAAGTTCTCGATCTTGGCAGCCGATGTGAAGGAGTATTAGTGTTGTGAATAGAGAGCTATGTTCTGGAGGTGTTTCCAAGAACTCTATATTGAGCATATTCAATCACCACTGCCAAAAGCAACCTTTGACTCATGCAATCCTTGCCTATCAGCAGAAGGGATCTTGCAGGTTTACCAATTCCATATCGAGTACTCCAAGGAAGCAGATGTTAGTGGCGCTCTTGCTGCCTTGGTGGAACAGTGCTAATAGCAGGGAATTTTGAGGGAAAGGAAAGGAGCATGTGGGTTTTGGTTTTTTGTGGTGTTTTTTTTTTTTTTTAAATATGGTCTGAATATAAAAACTGTTCCAGTTGTGTAACTTACATACCACCATTAAATTGTGTTTTGTTGCTTTTTTTTTGAAAATCTTGAACTCTTAAGAAATCATCTAATTTCCAAACAAAAATGTCAATGAGGGCCTTGTTGTTGTTGTCCAGCGCAGTGTTCTATATGCCACGGTGGATTAAAATCCCAGCAACTTTGAGAGTCCTCCAGTAGTTCCTAACATTGTCTTCTGTAACATCATAACCGAGATACTATTTAACATGACCAAGCTTTTATTGCTTATGTTTGGGCAATATACTTTCATAGAAATTGTGCCATTTATTCATGGGTGGGCCTGGTCTGTACCTTTTTAGTTCTGAATCTTGTTTGGAGCAGTAGTTAATACCAGAGTAGCGCATCAATTGGCAAATATTAGATCAGGTCTAAAAGAATGAGCTGTGGTGTTACTGCCAACCAGTTGCATTTTTGATGATCAGGAAGGGTTTTAATTTGCAAATGGGCTTTCAATCTTAGGAAATGGCTAGTAGTACTGACATTTTATTCTGACTTTTTATCCAAGCGAAATAATGAAGGAGGGCAGGAAGCTGGGACTTGGGATCTATTTCTTGGATATTCTTTCCTGTTGACTGTACGTAGATTATAAGTAATTTATAGATATCTAACTAGTTTCCAGTTGTGGAAGGGATACAGAGTTGCAGATAAGCTGGAGTTGTGGTAGACCCACCCAAATTCAGTTAGAGATGATAGGAAAAAATAGGGCCCTGCATAAGGTCTCCAAGCCCGGGCAGTCTCCTTTCCTTTTTTCTTGAACTGGCATTTGAACCACTTTGATACAATGCAAGTATTAAAAGTTCTTCCTGCCAGGGAAACCCGCAACTGTACGGAGCAGGTGGCTGTTCTTGCAGTTTTGTCCCTGCATAGTGAGGCTGTTGGTGTGCCTGAGGGGCTGCAGGCAGGGCTCCTGGCTTGCCAGCAGAGCCCCCTCGGGCAGGAGCTTCCAGGCTTATTTGCTGTAGAGCCAAAGACTTCGAGTTTTTTAGTGGTTCTGCCCTGGGACAGACCTACTAGGAATAAAGGGAGGATCTGCTCAGTGACTTCAACTTGAGGTTTGAGCCCAGAGTATTCTTAATCAAGCAGATTAGTGGGGGGGTTGCTGATTTTTTCTTTTTTTTTTTTTTCCTCCCCTCCAATGACGCTTTCTTCTTTCAGTGGAAAATTGTTTGTACTCATTTTTAGGAAAACTGGGTGCTATTTAGATTGGAAAAAGTATACTTTGGAAGCATGTTAGTGCATCATAGACAATCCATATTTAGGTGGGAGCATGGGAAATACTTTTCCCAGTCCCATACTAACCAACTGGGACAGACCTACTAGGAATAAAGGGAGGATCTGCTCAGTGACTTCAACTTGAGCCCAGAGTCCAGAGTATTCTTAATCAAGCAGATTAGTGGGGGGGTTGCTGATTTTTTTTTTTTTTTTTTTTTCCTCCCCTCCAATGACGCTTTCTTCTTTCAGTGGAAAATTGTTTGTACTCATTTTTAGGAAAACTGGGTGCTATTTAGATTGGAAAAAGTATACTTTGGAAGCATGTTAGTGCATCATAGACAATCCATATTTAGGTGGGAGCATGGGAAATACTTTTCCCAGTCCCATACTAACCACTGCATCCTAACACACCTATTTGCCCTTCCCACCATTTTGATTAATGTTTCTTCTTAAGAAGGAATATGAGGTATCATCATCTGATTTTTTCTTTTTTTTTTTTTCCTCCCCTCCAATGACGCTTTCTTCTTTCAGTGGAAAATTGTTTGTACTCATTTTTAGGAAAACTGGGTGCTATTTAGATTGGAAAAAGTATACTTTGGAAGCATGTTAGTGCATCATAGACAATCCATATTTAGGTGGGAGCATGGGAAATACTTTTCCCAGTCCCATACTAACCACTGCATCCTAACACACCTAGGTATGTGATAGTTTGTGTGTGCAAAAGATAAAATTGTGCATGCTGTGTTTTACTACTAAAGCTTGAATACTCCAATGTATGTACATAGAGTGTTATAACAGAAAACTGATTTTTTTTTTTTCCCTGTTGTAGGTATGTGAGGTGTATGCACTCCACAGGGAAACTTTCTACCTAGCTCAAGACTTTTTTGATAGATTCATGTTGACACAAAAGAACATTAACAAGAGCATGCTTCAGCTCATAGGAATTACCTCATTATTCATTGCCTCCAAACTTGAGGTAAGAAGCTCTGTTACAGGGAGGAGGATATTAAGTTTGGAATAACTAAAAAGACAGTGATAACACATTTACTACGTCTGTCTGACTCTTTTGAACTTGGTGGTGTACGTACAACACTGAAGGTCAGAAGGGGAATTTTTTTTCTCTTCCTTCAGTTGTGCATATGTCAATCTCTTGGAGTGTGGTCTTTGTCCTCCCTTTCCTCAGCAGCAGGGAAGGAGACCACATAAGCTTAGAAGGTATGCAAACGTGCTAGGAGTAGTTTTATTTTGTTTTGTCTCTTTCCAAATATACAGCGGTTGGCAAACAATCTCAGGAATGGGTGTGGGATTTGAACAAAACTAAGCCTAAGTCTCAAACTGCCTGTACGTCAGGATGATATCCCTATAAACCCATTTAGCAGAGTTTTTTTTCTTTTGAAGTGCAGTGATGGTGATACATTACATTGTGCACTACATCTATAAGCCAAGAGCATATTTTTGTATAGTGCCTGGTAGGCTAGACCTGAGAGGAAAATTTGGGTTATTAAGTTTTTATACTTGGAACCCCCCCCGATCTAGCTGTTGTTCCTAAAGCCAAGGTAGCGTGCTACAAGCAGTTGTCTATCCTGAGGAAGTGCGTGGGGCATCAGGCTGTGGAGCCAGCTGGTAGAGAAGCAGTTCTGCTGGCAAGTTCTCTTTTACTCACACAGCTAGCTATAGGTGGCCCAAACTGGCATGACTGCATTGGCAAATTTCTTTGTTAACCATCTCTGCACCATGGATTTTGCCAGCTACAGTGGCTGTGGGATTTTCTCTCATCTTTTTCTAGCTTTTTTTTTTTTTTTAAATCTGTGTGACTACATCAGCACTGACATTGCATGTAACCTGTATCAGCAAGCCATTTCTAACACAGCAGTGTGCTGCAAGAATGGGATGGCGTATGTTTTTACATCAAATGGAACGGCTGAGTAGAAAGCAGTATAATGAAAGGCTGTTCCAATTGTTTGGTCAGCATTTATTTCCCCAAAAGCTAAAAGAGTTGCAATAAATCTGTCGTGTTTCACAATAGATAACACATAATCTACTTGTTTTTAGTATCTCATAATCCTGTAAGTTTCAAGTCACTTAATTTGATGAGAAAAGCACTGTTTTAGCATAAGGAATGTTAATACTTCACTATGGACTGAAATGTATTTGCCGGTATCTTCTCAAGCTTTCTTAGAATTGTAAGGCACTCTAATCTTCACTTTTTCACCCCCTCCCTTTAAAGGAAATCTACGCTCCTAAAATACAAGAATTTGCTTACGTCACTGATGGTGCTTGCAGTGAAGATGATATTGTAAGAATGGAACTTATTATGTTAAAGGTAATAACTTTTCTGTGCTTGTAAGTGCCGGTTGAAAGACTGTCCAGCTGAGCCTTGTATTTTAATGTCATTTATTTGCTTGGAAAAGGAACGTGTTTAGTATGTCCTTCTTTCTGCAAAACAATGAAACCTTCATTGTATGTGCAGTGGACCTCTAGAGCCCCTTGGCTGGGGTGAAATCCCTGTCTGTTAGAAAAGGACAGGTTTCTCAAGCTTGTGTGAAAGTAAAGGCTCTTAACAGGTACAGCCAGCCACGGGGCCCACTACGAGGCTGTCACTGTAATGTACCGCCCTTGCCAGGGTCCTTTGCTGGCGGGAACAGGAGAGCCAGGAAAGAGCTGACACCGACACTACTCAGTGCTCCTCATGTTGGAAAGGATCCATCTTTACCGTCACAGAACTCCTTACACATTTTATTCTTCCTTAATAGATAGGAGCTGCAGGTTCAGGCAGCTAGCCTGAAGGCTCGGGGGAAATACTCTAATTTCCTAGCTTCTGAATGGGGAAGATACATAAGCTCCAACCTCACAGGTATAGGGATACATGTTTCTGCTGATTGTAATACCGCCTGTTCAAAAAGTACTGAGAATTCAAGTACAGATACTCATTTCAGATTGCAATTGTACATAAGCTTTAGTGTCTTTTGAGGATCTGTGCAACAAGCTGAGCAAACTCGGAAGGGGAGGTATGGGAAAAGAGATCAGGGCACAAAACTATCGTTGCGTGGTTTAAGGTGCTTACCTGTTTGTTTAATATTTGCAGGCTTTAAAATGGGAACTCTGTCCAGTGACAATCGTCTCTTGGCTGAACCTCTATCTTCAAGTGGATGCTCTGAAGGATGTTCCAAAAGTGCTGCTACCTCAGTATTCTCAGGAAAAATTCATTCAGATAGCACAGGTAAGTAGTAAACTGTATCAGAAAATGCTTTTTGGAGCGATTACAAGCGCAACTGAACGTTATACCCCAAAAGCCATTAAAGAATGCTTTTCCTTGTGTCACCTCACCTGTTACTTTGTTAAGGAATGTGCAAGTTTGACTGCCAGAGAACTTCATACTAAATTTTGAGGACGAGCACCCATGTGCTTCTTGTCTCCCAGCTCACATATCCTAAGACTTTTCTGTACACTGGAAAACTAAAAATCCATCTTGTTTTTTTAATCGCTGTGCGCTACAGCGGCAACAGCTCTGAGAGGAGGGTGGGTAATTTGAGATGCTATGGACAGTTAACTGTTTTTACCTGTGTTATCTGTAATGGTGTTTCTGTGTATTTGCCTAAAGGGCAGTCTGAGGAGTGTTTTGACTATTTTGAAACTGCTGTGGTTCAATTTTTATGGGCATGTGTTGTGTCCAGCCTCAGAGAGGCTTACTGAAGAGTAGGCTGGTTTAAGTCACTGAGCTGCTAGGTAATATTTTAATTTAAGAAAATACCGTCCTGGAGGTCTGCTAAGCGTTTCAAGGTGTACTTAAATCTGTGCGAGCAAAGTGTCTTGCATGTTACTGGTAAAAGTGCAAATTGGTTTGCATTGTAACTCTGTGAGATCCATTTTAACTGCAATTGGTGCCAAAAATAAATTAGATGCATGCGATTGATGCTAAAAAAGGTCAGCCATGTTATAGAGCATAGGCTGTAGGACTGCTGTATGCACAGCAGTTTCTCAGACAGGATTTTTCTAAAGTATCATTTTGTTAAAATTTGTAACTCTTACTTCCTCCACTCTTTATTTCCTCAGCTCTTAGACCTGTGTATCCTGGATGTGAATTCTTTGGACTTCCAGTACAGAACACTAGCTGCTGCAGCGCTCTGCCACTATACCTCAATTGAAGTAGTTAAGAAAGCTTCAGGTAAGAAGCCTTTGTAAAGCTTGGTCTTGTTAGGCAGGGAATTCTGAAAGCTGTTGCACGCCTGAGGCTGCTAAGAGTGTATTGGTTTACCAGGCTGCCAAAGAGCAAAAGCTACATGGACACTTAACAGTTTTGTTCTTCTGTTCTGTGGGGTGTTTTTTCCCCCCTAATTTCACTTCCTTCCTACCCCGATTTCAGATGTTACAAAGACTCAAAAAAGAAGGAAACGCTTTCAGAAGCATCATAAGACTCCTTCCTACCCCGATTTCAGATGTTACAAAGACTCAAGGAAACGCTTTCAGAAGCGTCATAAGACCAGAAGCATGGTCTTAGCTAAGGAAATGAAGCAGACTTACCCTTCTTGCTTTTGGGTTAATACTGCTCTCTGACTTCAGTTGTTTTGGGGATTGTTAGCTATACATTATTTGGCTACTTTTTCTCCTAGAATGTAGTCAGCCACCAGTCATCCTCAGCTGTCGGTGGCATTCAGTTAACCTGTGTGCAAATTCCTACAAGCCTGTCCCTTACACAGTGGGGGGGGAAAAAAAAAAATCACTGAACTAAGCTCAGCACTTGTGTGTTGCCTGAGGTACTATAAAGGGCTGTGGCAATAGTGTATGTTTTTATAAGTGTGAAGCAAAATCTTGTGCTCAAGCTGAAAAAGTCACTTCAGCCTCCCCTGGTAAGCAAGGGGAACCCTCATGGCCACAGAGCTGCTTTGCTCAGGAGGCCTGTGCTCGCCATCCTCTGCCATGACACTTCTAAGTGACAAGCGCAAGGAAATGCTGGGAGATTCTGGGAGGATGTTTCTGAATTTTTATCTGCAGTATTAATTAGTGTTGTTTTTAAAGTTATGACCATATTGGAACACTGCAACTCCCCGTGATCTCTGTATACGTATTACTGTGTTCTACCCTTTAGGCTTAGATTGGGACAGCATTTCAGAGTGTGTAGAATGGATGGTTCCCTTTGTGAGTGTGGTGAAAAAAGTCCCCGTGAAGCTGAAGAACTTCAAGAAGGTTGCAGTAGAAGATCGACATAATATCCAGACACACACAAATTATTTGGACATGCTGGTAGGTGGCTTGTGGATTCAGACAGCTGAGAGTGCATTATGCACCCCTTCTCCTGAGGCAGCTAAGGCTGGCCAATCCTGCTCGCACCTGGCCCGGCTCTCCTCAGCCAGCATGGTCAGCGGTGCCTAACCTTTTGTTTCTTGCTCCTCCTATAAACTAAAGGTGTTTTACTGTAATGCTTGCAGGCTGTGAGCAAAGACTCCGATTAGAAGTACCAGTGAAGTGTTTAAAAGATAATCATCTTTACTTTGTCGTGTAACATCATCTCCTTGTTTTTTTATTCAGTATCCTAAATCTGGAGTACTTGAATTGTACTAGCAGTGTAACAAATACTAGTGAAACAAGGAAGTAGAACTTGTCACAGGTATTAACTTGTCGCTGTCTTCCCCCGATACACAGGAAGAAGTTAACAGTGGAGTAGCATCCACTGCCCCAGGTCAGTTATCACCCATGTCAACAGGAGGAATAATAACCCCTCCCAAAAGTACAGAGAAGAAGTGAAATACAGACAACAAACATCACAAACAACAGTCTCAGAAACAGAACTTGGTGCTTCAGAACAAGACCGCACTAAAGGTGACCCATGCTCTTTACTGCTATTCAAGACTTGGGCAGTAAAAGACGCATCAAATAGAGCAGCAGATGGAAATTGAGACCGGTGTCCTCCTACAGACTTACTTGACAAAAGATTTAGACCAAGCATCCCTCCCTGCTGTCACCGGAGCCTGGATGACTTGGTCCATTCTCAGACATGACTCAGTTCAACTCTCACCCTTCCTAACTTATGAATTTCAAGAACTTCTTAAAAATGGCTGAGTGGCAAAGTTTGTCCACTCGACTTACACATCAAACTTGCTTTAACTTGGGCTAGCCATACAGGAGAACTTAATGACAGCTTGTACATATTACCTCTTCGTTTTTTTCTTTTTCTTGGTAAGGTCAGAGCTTAACGCCTGTCAGTTAGCCACCCATGAGCTCAGGTGCAGTGTTAGAGGTCAGTGGGTAAGTTTACTTTTCTGAAACCACTCTGCCCTTGCATTACAGCATAGCCCAGCATCAAACTCTAGCTCCACGTGAGGCCGATGAACTTTAGCCCCTTTAGGGCTGCCATAAACTTCAGTTCTAGTGTAGCACTGACCTCAGGTAAGAGTACAAGCAGAGAACGTGCTGCTGAACTGGAAGAAGTACAGTCCTGGAAGGAAGGAGTCTTATTTTGTAAGATCCAGCCACCAACACTCAACAAGAACAAACCGGATGAAAACTGGAGAGGGTATGGAAAAAAGTGAGCCACTGGTACTCTACAACCACTCATGTCATAGGAACAGTACTTTAAACTAACTGTGGAGCTGTATTTTATCAGTGTTTATAAAACAGCATTAACTACTGTGTTTTCCTTGGAGTATTCACTACCTCTGCCTATGAGGTGCTTCACTTCCGTGCTGAAGGGCCAGTGTGGGTATCGGTCCTCCCTGTGCCCCACATCCAGGGACAAGTTTTACATGACATTGAACAGTCCAGGAAGCTGCACTAGAGCATCAAGTGCCACCTGCATCCACATTAAACTCACATTAACTTAGCAAACTTGAATTTACATCTCCTTCAAACAAGTCATTGTGGAACTAGCTGAAGTTGCTTCCAGCCTTCTGTACAGTTTGTAAAAATAAGGGGTTTATTATAAGATTTCATCTATTTCTAAAAAGAAAGATACTAGACTGTAAATGTTGTATAAAAATTTAAATGAATTTAAAATAATAAAGTCTTGAAAGATTTTTTTTCCACTTCCACACATTTTATAATAGTCTTCCAGCATTAGCCTAGAAGTAAAGTTTTGCCATTGCTTGAAGAAACTTCTTTTTTCTTCTCTGTGCAGCAAGCTGTAGGACTTCCTCAGGATTACTGGCATTCAGCTCTGTCTGGCCAATGGCTTTTATCTGGAAACAAAAGAGGAGGAGACATCACTAGCAACAGTCATGCTAGTAAAGCTGTTTCATTACAAGGCATTTTCAGCACTAGTCCAACAGGTGATTTATTTCTGTAACATGCTGTGCCAGCCCACCCCTAAACGCTCCAAGTACAACTTCACATCAGCATCCAGATGCTATTAAGAATTACACAACAAAATTAAAACTGGAAGTGGCAATTCTTTTTGGGGAGGGAAAGGCACCCCAAAGAAATCCCATACCCCCAAGCCCCCTGTGTTCACTTACTGCTATCTGCCGCTTGTCTGTCTCGCCTCTTTTGTGGTGGAGATCTGGGAGTGAGTCAAGGAAAGTCACTTGGGTAGGAAACAGGCTTTTTCCAGCCACAAACACCCAGTATGAGCTTTCTCTAGCAGTATTCATTCTAGTGAAAGGATACATGTCAAATACTCCAGAATTGTGACATCCCAGATGTATTCGTAATAAGAATCCATGGCATCATGACTGAAAGACAATACAAGGTTAGATTACCCAACACATTCACATATCATGTATATGTATTTATAAACTTCATTGTAACACTTACCTGTTTTGTTCCTGCAGTGCCTTAAATGCAGTTTTATAGTCTACTTCTCTGAGGAACTGGCATAAAATAGCTACCTGTAAGGAAAGACTCACAGGTGACTTTCACAGCCTTAATTCCCCACAAACTAGTCTTCCACAAAATACCTCAGT
This sequence comes from Aptenodytes forsteri, assembly GCF_000699145.1. Lineage (NCBI taxonomy): Eukaryota > Metazoa > Chordata > Aves > Sphenisciformes > Spheniscidae > Aptenodytes > Aptenodytes forsteri. The sequence goes on along the minus strand of NW_008794963.1, from coordinate 2,438,949 downwards.
AATCCCACCCCATTCCTAGACCTAACCAAGTGCCAGTTTCCACAGCAAGCAAGTTCTGAGCACCTGAACTTCAAGAACATACACAACTCATTCTGAAATATCAACAACAGTAGTAGCTAAAAAGGAAGAAAAAGGGGTTTTACTCAAGTCTGAAGGGACTGACCCAGCTTCTGGGTTTCTAAACGCATTTAATAGCTCTGGAATCAGAGCCTAATGTCAGCCTTGTTACTTCCTGGAGAAGGAACAATCCCACTGAACAACAACATCCACAGGCAGTCACCATGAACAACAAGGCCAGGTTCCCAATACCACCCCACGGATACCATACTCATTCTCAACTCTACAAAAAAAACCCCCACAAACAAAACACACACACCTCTATCCTAAGAGAAAAATGGGACAGAAAAAACACAGACTTTCTGCTTTTTACAACATTTCTAAGTATGTGTTTATTTACTTGTTAATTTGGGTCATTTTAGTGTCCTAGAAGCAACAGTAACAACAACAAAATCTATTTTATTGCAGACTGCATTTACAAGGAAAGTTGGATTCAGTTTTGCTTTTTAGAAAGTTCTCCCCCTCTTTTAACATCAAAATACTTATAAACCAATGTTTTACCAAATGCCGTGTTTCAACTCTTACCTGGGTGTGACAGTTGAGTAAAGAACAACACTTGATCATTCTTTTTATCACCTACAGAACAGTTAAAAAACAAAACACAAGTTTTGAAATGCTAGTATTGGAACACAAACCAAGTTTTTTTTTTTTAAATACAAGGGACCAGCTAAATAACTATGTACATTCTTCTACCCACCCCCCAACAATTCCTGGGGTTTGGTACATCCACCGATCAACTGAGCTTTCATCACTTCGGAGACTTCACAGGAGCATGATGTGTGCTACAGAACAAAGCACTGCGTTCCCGCTAAGAGAGCCGGGCCGTGGTCTGTTAAAGCGCTTCACCTTTATCCCCTGCCGCTCACAGAGAAGGCCTGACCTGGGTGGGAACAGCACAGTGAGTGGGCTCACGGACAAAAGCTCTCACGCCAAGGCAAAACATGTGCTGGCGAGCAGCAGTGCTGCTGTGTGACAGCACGGTGGTCCCAGCCAGGACGCCTGCACCGCTGTAGCCTGGCACGAGGCACAGCTTAGATTGGGCTGTGAACATTCGGGATCTCAGACAGTGTCCGAAGCTCTCACTTGCCGTATGAACAGGAACATGAAAGGAGCAGTGATCGGACCGGGTATAAAAATAACCTCCTTCCCTGGGTCTGGACAGTCACGACAAGCCTATCACCTACCAAAATGCAGTCTACAAGTAACACAGTGGTGTCCTAATGAAGACGACAAATGCCTGGATAAAGGTTAAAGCAGCTGGCAGATTTCACCGGAACATGCTGTGGCTGGGACTGAAGATTCCCCCCAACACACACGGTTATTAAGGGGTTCTCACTCATGGCCCACTTGCAAGTGACAAGCCACTTGTTACACCAACTTGCAGAGTACACAGGTACACACTATGTACAGTGCCATACCTCCGGCACGCTCTGACAGTGGTAAGTTACAATCCTACCCATCTCTGGACAACCTTGCACAGCGCTGCAATGCAGCTCTGCTCACTGTCTGGAAAAAGATACCAGTGTGGGCATCTGAAAAGGAGCCAACATTGTCTGGATCTCACTGCTAACATGATCCATACTCCCACCCCTCACCTGTGTTAGCTAGAGCAGACAATATTTTAGAAGTGTTTAGATGATACGCTTATGTTCATCTGCGCCATGGGTGGAAGCAAGCAGGCTCCATCCATGCAATACCAGCACCAGAAGCGCAGTGGAGCTGGATGTTTCCACTGGCTGGAGGCTCAGGCCCAGTGCTGCAGCACAGCCAGTGAGGAAGAGGAAGTGCTGCTGCGCTCTCCTGAGCTGGTCTGCCTGCCCGGCACTGCACAACACGGTGCAGCCCCACAGGGACGAGCTGGGGGATCGCCACACCACACGGTGATGTGCGTGCTCTTGGCTTTTCCATTTGCTCACTGCTGCACCGGAGCCCAGTACCAGTGCTTCCCCAGCTGGCAACTCTGCACGTTCAGTCTCTACAAACTAACAGAAAAGCCGCCTGTGCTCCAGCAAAGGAGAAGCTTCACATTTTCTATGGCCTTCAAGCAACAAGCAAAGAAAAATGGATCTATGAGGATTCATATCCCTAAATGCATCAGTATAAAATCTTACAGACTACAGGAACGTGAACGTGTCTAGCAGTTTTGTCTCTACAGAGAATTAGGATGCTGACTGAATCCAAAGAGGTATTTTTGTATATCTAAATGCCATTTTAACTCACCTGGTCTGTGTACACATCTGGTGGTACCATCTTATTAAAGAAGTCTGAGCATACAGCTCCTGCCTGTAGATAATAGTGAAGGGCTGCTGAATACTGATTCGTTGCTGCAGTGGAAAAAAGCAAAATAAGGCCTTAAAAGCAAACAATTATTTCTAAGACTCTGATCAATTGTGTATACAATTACTCAGACATGTATCTCACAGCTGAATTCTACTGGGAAAGTGACTTGCATATCATTGTTTAAAAAGCACAGACACACAGGAGGTGGTAAAACAGCGACAGACAGAAAACTACACAATTGGGAAAACTAGCAACACAGGCAAAGTTCTGCCTTCTGAGAACTACTTTTTACTTTTCAGGTATTTGATCACCCTTAGAGTGGAAAAGAAGTTTGCCTTCACTGAACTTAGCACGCAGGCCGTAGTGAAGAAGTTTAGTTAGTACAAGTTAGAGGGGGCCAGCTGCCACCACCACACCCATCTCATGGTTCAGCACTAGTTTTACTCTCAGTAAGTTCTTACTGAACTGACGTGAAGGCAGCCTTCAGGGGCTCTGTGGTGAGAGCAGTCTGCTTGTCCACGCAGCTTCTGAAATACAGACCTGACACATGCCAGGAGTGCTCCAACCATTGCTCTTTCAGGTAGCAGCTTCTGAGGCTTCCTACACAAACATCCTCCTTCTGGGATGTTGTTCCACCTTGTACGAGCAGTAAATACTGCCAGTTTATAACCTTGAATCACTATCCAATATTTAAGGTGACAGCCCTCAACACAAGACTAAGACCCCTCCCCTCACCCCAAGGGTTATAAAGCATCTTCTAGACAAATTTGTCTCCTTTGGAAGCAACAGGCTAGGGTTTCTGCACTACATCTTACCGCACACCACAGACATCCTTCCAGTCCAAAAAGAGAGATTTGGAAACATGCACCTTGCCTCCTGCAACAGCCCAAAGCACCAGCAAGTAGATGGCAGAGGCACAGCACACGTCTTGTTTTATTGTCAGAAAAGAACAATCTGGCTTAAATGCTAAATTTCACCAGACTGCTCTCCACAGATAATTTCAGTGGAAGAAATGCCCAACTACCTTTGAGGACAGCTATGGCCATGTCCTTCTCTAGCACATACACCAGGTAGTACTGTACTTGTCTGGCTATCTTCTGAAAGTTCATTCTTCATCACCTACCTCTCTCCACTCTACTCACACTGTAAAGTAAGCCCCAGGAACTGACTCTAGATTGGGGAATAATTTAACAAAGCATAGTATCACATAGGCTGGGCAAGATTTTCCCAGGCAACCGCTGCCCTGCTGCAGGCTGGGTGCCATGTCATGGTGTCCAGAACCTGAAACACTACGTCCCAATTCTGTTGGCTGCTCCCAGCTGAGGAGCAAGGGTAAGTACTGGAAAAGTGGCAGGTGAGGACAGAACGACAGGAAAGAGCTTCCCATCACAACCAATACCAGGATCAGGAGTTCATGCTTCCTCATTTACAAATCCTAGATACTTCCCTATATAAAATACAGATCCTCTCTACCCTGCTCGTCTTCTGCTCCAGTGAAGCTGATCTCCACATTTAAGAGCAAGCACTGCTCACACAGCTTTCCATTCAGTTAATAAAAGACTCAAATGTTAGGGGGTTGCGTAATTATACCACTCAAGGACCAACTGCACCCACTAAAAACGTGAAGTTAACAAAGACACTCACAGTAAAGTTTCCCTTACCCTAAAAGCACGTTTGCATGACCCATCAAAAGCTCAGTCTCCCTGTGAGCTTAGACAACCTCCCAGACAAATTCACCTACACTATTGCACCTGAAGATTTTAAACTCATATATCACTTAAGCTTCTTTTCGTAAGAGGAAACACAAGGAGGGTTATGTCAGGCAAATCTCAGAGAAGCAAGGGACCCCTACACACATGCTAACAATAGACATTGGTTTCACTTACCAAAATAAATATCTGCCTGAATAATCAACCAGAAGTGGTTGTTCGCGTTGATAGTCAATGCATAGCTGACTAGCTCTTTTACTGTAACAGCCACAGCTTCAAAGTCCACTGACTGAAGACTAAAGGAAAAAAAGGAAGAAAAATAATTCCTAAATTATTGTTTTGGTTTTTTAAACAGTAATCTGATTTTACACCTAGTCTAGCCCAAAGCACCTTGCATTAAATGTCAAGCAAAAATAACTCCAGGAAAGACTTAGTGTTGACTCAGACTACCGTTGAATTGTTTCAATACAGTAAATCTGAGAACAAATACACCCTTCACAGAGTCGGACAAAAAGTCCGAAGTTTATCTGTGGCTGGCACCATAAAAGGGTTCTGTGCAAGAATATAAGTTCTCAGTTTCAAGAAGTTTAAAGACAACACCCGAAACCACTACAAATTTATCACAGTATCTGCATAAGTGGCCACAGACAGCAGTCTCTAGAACCTTGTGGAACTAGCTTGGAGAGGAAGGCTGGGAATGGTTTGGCACATTGCTTGGGCAGCCTTTCCCAAAGTTTGTGTGGAATCTCCGTTTCTAAAACTTGTTTTTTCTCACCGTACTGCTAAATTCTGGTAACCTTGAAAACGACTGTCTTCTGATTAGCCTTATAACATACACTGAAGTCTACATCAGTAACAATGAGACTATTCAATCAGACCAATTAAAGACAGGTTAGCCACACTAAGCATTACACACTCTCCCTCACAAAAGTCACCTCTCCCAGGGCATACCTGGAATCTAAAAACAGTGAGGTTCTAGCCCCACAGAGCCTCTAAACTTCGTTGGAGAAATACAGTCCAATCCAGCCAGAACCAGTCAATACATACCATATGCCACTTAGTATTTTGGCAATTATTCAAACACACGTCAAAAATATTAGATATTTTGTATTAAAATATTATATAGTTCACATAGCTGCACATAGCTCAGTAAAATACACAGCTAAAACCTCCCTAGTTTCTTGTATCCACATCTCCATCAGGACCATCAACTTAGGAGCAAAAACCTCCATGCAATCAGACCAATCTGCCTGCAAACAGAATGGGGGTCAGTGATGCCCTTACATGGCAGAAATCACACTGACACACAGTAACTAATACACAGTAACTGGAACCCAACCAACTATGTAAACGTGTATTTTGAAAATTGTATTTTTAATTATCATCTTACTTGGGGATGGATGAGGGCCAGATGGAAATGTGCTCTGCTGCAATATCATTCACAATATCTTCCTAAGAGAAGAAAGATAGTAAGAGACATTACAAAGAGAAATGTTTCAAGAAAACCAAGTAAGATATTTATGATATATACTAACCCGAACATTATGAAGCTTGACAAAGAGGGACAATATTGTGGTTAAAACCAATGGTTCCTGTAAGGAAAAAAAAAAAATAGCATTCCCATGAACTAACAAAACTCAGCTTTAAAGCTTAGGGAAGAAAGTGGTGTAAGAAGTTCTGACACCATTATAATTTCCTATTGAAACAGGGCAATATTTTGTTAAGAATCCTGCAACATAGGAATACTGCAAGAAAGTTTCTGTAGGAAGTCTTTAATTACTTCAGGTTTTCCTGAATAACTGCTTGGATTAAAACCTTACTTAGGTTTTAGACATCTTTATCTTGTTTCTGTGGCTACTGCCTAGCCTTAAACTTAAGCTAGGTATACGACAACTTTCTATGCATTTACAAACCCACAAGGTATAAAACAATTTCCCTTCTTACTTCTGCTGCTTAGTAACGATGCAAGTAGCAGCTTCCTTCTCCCTCCAAAAGGAATGCTTTGCTTCGTGATAGCTGGAATAAAATGAACTTCATGATAGCTGGAATAAAATATACTCCTAATGTTAACAGATCTCCACTGTCAGAATTCAGGATTTTTTTTTAATTTTTTTTTTTTTTTTAACAAGGTATTCCACACTGCTGTATGGCAGGTATAGCAAATTCAGAAGTTCTTCAGCCATATAAAACACCTGTACAGCTATCAGATTTTCCGAATTTAACTGGAAAGTCCAGAAAAATAATACACCAAAAGAAAGTTCTCGTTGCAAACACATTCTCAAGACCACTATAACTTACCCGAAGCTTTTTGATGAAGGACAGCAATTCACTCCTAAATTAGGGATGCAAATATCCATGTAAGTAATCGTCCACAGCAAAGAATATATGCAAACTTAATACACTGGAAATGAGAGTCAGTAAAGCAAATTCTTCACCCACCAAAATACTCCTTCACCTCTAAGTTTACAAATGCAGGGTATATAAGTGAAAGTGCTCGAGCAGGTCATTCATTTTCAATACAGTCACTGGCAAGTTTTACTTTTACATTTAAAACAGGTTAAATAAGAGATATTTGTTATTCCATCAAGCTATAAAAGGCATGAAAAATCACTTTGTAGTAAGTCAACCATTGACTCTAAAGGGGAAAGCAATTGAACTGTACTGTAATTCTCCAAGCTAGGATTGCAACAATGACCTACAGGCTTATAGAAGAGGGTACGCTGTGATCATTTATAAAGTACATTGATTTCCTTGTCATGCCACATCAGAAATTGTCACTAGAAGACAATCAAGACAAGCACAGCCTGCTTGGAAAAGGTTTCACTGCTGTTTTTCCGTAACAACAACAGGGTCACTGCCCTTTACTGTTTGAATCAGAGGGGTCAGAAAAGGTTCAGTATCCTAGAGTACACCTGTACTGCTTCCTTTTCCTCGCCAGAGTATACAACTGAAACCTACAGCAAGCACATACCCTCTTCCACCCATCCCACAGCAGCATAAGCAAAAGCAGCTGGCCTTTAGGCACATATTAACCTGCTTAGCTCAAGAAAGGCAAAGAAACAGTCCATAGTTTGACAGGGGCACCTTTTCCACGTTTTTAACATGGAAGACTGTTCAATATAATCATACATTCCAGAATTTACCGTAATAGGCAACTTATAATAAGGCTTGGACTTAAGAACAGGCTGAAAACACTTACTGAGTGGACAAATCAGAGTCCTGAATCAATCAAACAGTTAAAGCTAAGGCTGGCAGAGGTTAGGTAACCGACAGTGAAATTACTCTAGTCAACAATATTTTCTTCCTTTCCCTCTCCCAAGGGGCTCAGCTGAACTAGAATTTCATTTCAAGAGTGACTAACATCTAGCTTTAGATTCAGAAAACCTAAAGCTAAGTGTAGACACCTAGGCTGTGAGCTAGGTATTTAATACAGTTATAAAAGCAGTTAACTGATACAGTCAATGGAGCAATTCTATTCGATGTAAAGCAGACACCTCCAGTCGGTCAGCTAAACTGCCCTCTAGATGCCCTTGACTTCATTGGAAGATGTACACTGATTATAATGGGAGCACAGGCATATATGCTTTGGTGTCTGAATGTTGACCTGAATCCCACACACTCCTTTTCTCTCTCTGAAAAGGAAAGTCAACACATCACTGCTAATACCCAACATCGCCAGTGAACAGATCGTTCACTCGGTAGAGATCTTTAGCTGCTCCCACCACTCTGATAGTGGAATCCAGATAATTTTTGAAGGGAACACGGGGTCAAATATACAATTCAAACAATCTTTAAAAGTAATTTAAGAAAACACACCTGTACATAATGCCCAGTGTAGACTCCCTGTGTTTTATCAAACTCACTCTGCCATCATTCCCCCGTTTGTGCTGGTTGGATACACTGCAGATTTGTACAACAACTTCCCAAAGGTCTTTAGCTGTCCGTCTACTTTCTTTGGGACCTGGAAGTTCTTTGCATGTAGCAGCCAGCAACTGTCCCAGCTACGCAATGCAAGAGAAAAAAAATACAACTACAGCTTCTCTGAATATTGACTACAGCAAAGTAACTACTGGCATTTAAAATGGCTAAGCACGTGATTTTAAGTTACAAACTACAAAGCAATGTGACTAAACTTTGCAGCAGAGGACACTGATGAGGGGAACCTGGAAGACAGGAATTAAACAGAGGATTTTTCCCTTTATTAGTTTCCTTAGGGTATATTTCATTACTACAGGCTCCGGAAAACAAGCTTTACACCCTACTTAAATATTTTGCATAAAAGCTAAAAACCGTAAGATACAGTTTTACAAAGACTGGCTCCCTAGAACTCCCTTAACTTTCATAAAATAATTAATCTGAACTGAAACTGGCACCCTCTGCTATACGGAAAAAGCTGAACCTCAAAATGGAAATTAGGAAATACCACAGGTAAGCAGAGCAGGCCAAAAATGAATCTGTCCTGTAATATGATCTGCATTCAGCTTCATTGCCTGACTTTGAAGTAGAAACATTGCTGTAAAACCATTTTGAAAGTAAAGTTTCAAAAAACGCAGTGCTTGAATGTCTCCAGAAATTCAACACTGGTGTTGGGTTCAAAAATGGAACCATTACAGCACATTTAGAAAAAGTGTCTTAGGAACAGAAAAATCAACCAGACATGAAGCCCGAGATCTGTACACTTCTCATACCTCCTACATGAACTAGGCGGAGTTCCAGCTGAGAGGAGAGTCCTTTATGGGAGTGCTACAGGGTTTCAATCAGCTTATGGATCATAACCACACATGCCTGATGCTTATGGAACCAACCTCAGTTGGCAGCCAACAAGGGCTAAGATGCAGTTTGTTTCATCTGTTCTTGCAGCACAACTTCCATGTCTTTTGTCAATCTTCAAATACACTTACTGCTTAGCCCTACTGCCTTCTATACCAGACTTAATTCATTATAGTCACAAAACCGGACACTCTTGAGACAGAAGGGTACATGATTTTAAAAGTACAAAAGACTTTAACAGGAGAAAGTCAATTATAGACTGACGAGGCTTTGAGACTGAGCACTCATTACCTTCACGTAAGGATTAGTTTGAACCAGAGGTAATGGAACTTGCATGGTCAAATACTCGTTCTCACGCCAGTTTAACAGGAAGGCAACACATTCTTCAGCTATAACTTGTCGAAGAGGTATATCTGGAAGAAAAGGGGTTCTTTGCTTAACTTTTTTTTTTGAGAAAACACAGCATTATACAAAAACAAGCAAAACACATTCCCTCTAGGTACGCATGTTCCGTATCTATCACGGAAAAACACGATACTCAGCCCTACAAGAGACTTCACCTCTGAAAATTAGGAGCAACAACAGCTTCCTCCAACCACAACAGTACTATGTTACCCCCTCCCTCAGTGTGAAACCACGTGGACTACTTTAACAACTAGCAAAACTTTTCAGGTAAAAATGCAGACATGTTTATCCTGTTCGAGTCCTTTAAGTGGCACTAAACAGAAACTGTCAGTATTTAGCAATACGTAGGCATCATGATGTTGCCGTTCTCATTTCCAGCTTCCAAAAACTAACCAAGCTTCTAAAGACTCACTAAAACCAGTGTCAAACTTCACTATTGTTTTTCCAGTTATACACCTAAATGGTAGATCTACAATACAAAGTTGTTCTTTTTTTTCCCTTTCTCTCAAGCTTTGTGCTTTATTGCATCCCAGGGAAGACAGCAATGTACTTACCAGGTACTCTCATTTCCAAATATCCTCGGACTCTGCTTATAAGATCAGAAGGAGGACGTTCTCCAGAAACACCAGCTCCAGCTTCGTGAGTGTAAATGTCCAAAAGTAGCATTTCATTCAGCATGACTTGACGGAGTTTTGGAGAAAACTCTGTCACAAGCTCCAAGCAAGCAGCAAAAAGCTGTTTTGCATGGACAAAATCCTGAAATAGAGAGGATCCTGCAATTAATGCTTCTTAATGGATTAACGAGGGAAAAGACTAAGAGTTAAAGTGCTGTTCAGCTCTATCCTGGTTGAACCAGCCTCGGCATCCATTATCGTTAGCATTGCTCAAGCATCTCACAATTACTATTTACATTTTTGAGTCCTTTGGACTTGCTATTAAGCTTAACAGTTCCAACAGTTCCAGCTTTTTCAAACAAAAAAAGAAGTTTAAGCAAAAACATACCAGAAGTAACTACTGGCACATTAGGTACAGTTTGGTTTTACCTTGTAGTTTAGCAGACTACAGTATTGTCAACTACAAGGCAAATGGAACAGCATTCCAATAAATTCCTTATGTAAAACAGTTAGCCAAAAGAACAGCACTTCATATCAGTAAGTCCAATCACCGCTGGCTTTAGATGCAACATGATTTAGTACATCATAATCAAAACTTGGTATGAATGAAATTATCTCCAGGCCCAACTCATCGGAAAGCCATTATCCTCTCTCTACTGATGGAACTTTGAGAGACAGAAATATTTAACCATTATATGACACAGAACTTGTTACTACATCTCCCTCAGCTCCCAATTTTTCAATTCTTTTTCTCAAAAAGGGCTTTCTGTATTTTCAGTGTTGTTAAAATTCAGCTGTTCAAACTAACTCACCAGTAACTTGAGATGGCTTGCTCACCTTAATTGCACAGCAGTGTAATCCCTTCGCCATAAGGATGTAGACCAAATCCCTAGTCAGATTGTCTTTGATTCCTAAAATAACATTGCCGTAAACATTTGGTACTTCCCACTGGGAGAGAAATACATAGGACATTTGCACAGAAACAGGTTTTAGAATTCACATCACTGCTTAAAACATTAAAAACAAAACTCAAATATTGAAAGTGATTGACATCTAAGTGCCAACTCTAATTTTTACATCTAATCAGAAGTAGTGTATTGCTCATATAGAAGTACAATAAAAATGGCTATCTACCCTACTTTGTTCATACTCTGAATATGCAATAATTGGGAGGGGAAAAAAAAAAAAACAAAAAAGACAAGAAATCCTTACTTAAAAAAAAAATCTCTTCTCTCCTGCTCCCAGCTTTTAATGGTAGGAATTTAAACTAAAATAATATTGCTAACTAGTCAGAATACTGAAAGCGAAAACTACAGAAATTTGTTTTCTCACAAGGAAAGCTAGTGATACAGCCAGTAATTCCTTAAAACAAAGGTTATACATTTTGTTGTAATACTTTTCATAGAGTATGTGAGTTTAGATATGTATCATCATTCTTATTAAACCACCATTATGCAGAGAGGGGAAAATAAAAATAAATCACATTGAGGATCTATGACAAAATGTTTACTGTTCATTGCAGTATGATACCTAACCAGTCCTTGAATTACACTCTCTCATGACCACATCAAATAAATTACCTTATTCGAAATTGTCCAGAATTGGCGTTCTGAAGTCATACCATGCAACTCAATTAAGATCTGGCGAATCCTCCAGGGATCTACTGACAATATGAGCTGATGTTCAAGCTGGCCAATATTGACACTTGCTGAAGCTAGAAGAAAAGCAATCAGGTCTCCAGTGTGTTCCTTCTTAATGTAGAAGTGTAAGCGCACTTCTTTAGTACATAACATTTTAAACATAACACAGTAAGAACAGCAGAAACATCAATGCTTTTGTAGGCCCCGTACATCCTTTCATGCCCTTCCACAAACACCTTGTGCTAACTTCCTAGCTCCCCTGACCTAAAGGGCTGCTTGCAATGCCCCCTTTTCTCACACCAGCAGCTCTGAGTATTCCCTTACCCTTGCTACAGCGAAGCAAGAGGTTCAAGATCTGCACCAAAAAAAAAAGTGTTCCTATACTGCCTTAGTGAAAATATGCATTTTCACAACTGGCTTAAGTCAATGCAAGGCTATATTAGAGCTGAAAAGGTAAGTTCTTTCCAGCTCAAGTCACCATCTGGCACCTCTTATGTTAGCTTTGACTTGTGCAGCTGCACAGCCAGCCAGCTACATCTGGGAAGTGAACTGGACGAAAAGATCTGGGTTTCACTTTGGTAGGTTTAAAACTTCATCCAGATGGCACTCCTGGTCCAGCTCACCACACAGTCACATAAGCATTAGTGCTGGTGTAAGTCCAGAGGCAGGGTGCCCTTTCCGGGAACAGCTGTCACAGCCAGATTTGGTTCAAACCAACTGCCACACCTCTCTTCCACTTGGTCAGCTAGGACACATTCATTTGAGCATACCTATTATACTCAGTTGAGATACAAGCAAAATACAAGCAAATAACAGCCACCTTCAAACAAGCAGGACATTCACCAACTAAAAATGGGAAGTATTCTCTCTAAAAACTTTTTTTGAGAACAGACCTGCACATAGTAACCTCAAGCATGGGAACAGGTGACTGCCTGCATATAAGTTAATGGAAATGCTGTGAAAATTACCTGGGATATCATAAAAAGAAGTCACAGGTTTTGTGCACAGGTTGATTCGAGGAGATCTCTTCCGCATTTGATCAATGAGCAGCTTCCGTTCGTCATCTTTCAGCAGTTTTATGAACAACTCATGAGATGAAATCATGAAGACAAGCTGAAGATCTTCCAAACCCAAACACAAGTTTCTAAACAAATATAAAAGTTACTACATGAGCAGAAAGAAGCTGCTTATTTTTCCAATTATAAGTTCAAAACATTTATTGTGCTGTATTACATTGCTTACAAAGTGTAAATTCATGTTATCTTAATACGGGTACATACTTAAGAAATGCTGCCATTTTTCTCTTCAACGCTTCAGAAGCGTTTTCCAAGTTTATCGATCTTGAACAAACCTGGGAAAGCAAGCAGTAAATAATTAAGCAGCCCCTTAGAACGCCTAAAATATTTAGTTACATACAGTGTTACTGCCCAGTTTTCTGACTCACAATTAGTATCAGGCAGTAACCCTCTCTCTCAAGGGAAGCAACAAAGTTATCTGATAAACACTGTAGCAATCACAGATAGATCAGAGTTTCAACCTGTCTGAAACAGCTTGTTTTGTGTACAACTTATCTTCCCTCAGACACAATTCACATTCCTTTTTCCTATTCCTCTGATATTTAGGTGTGCTGACACTGAGCACCACAGTATCAGTTAGCCTCACAAGACATTAAGTACATAACAAAGCCCCTTCACAAGAGTTTAAAAATGAACCAACATTTTTAAGTGCAAAAACATAAGACTTACTAGGACTTAGTGGGTTTTTTTTAAACTTTGAAACAGTAGTTGAAAGATAACTAGTTAGTTGAATTTAATTGCCAGCTTGCAAGAAATAAACATTTCTCAGAAAAAAAAAGTCCTAATATGAGCAGTTGATGGAACAGCTTTTATTTGCTCTGAGGTACAGAGTCAATTTTTGTCAGTCAATTTTTGCCACGTGCTTGAAAGACAAGCAAAAGACAAGGCTCAAATTAAGCAAAGAAGATACAAAAATAACAGTAAAGCAACAAAAGGAGTAAGTTTAGTTTGAGCAATAATAGTTTCCTAAAAAGCTTCACTGAGGGCAACAGTTTAAATCTCACACATACAGTAACTCAGGATCATTTCATGACATGGTAACTTTTACAACAAAGCTGGTAAAGGAAAGTGGTCCTCTTCAATAAATACTTCTTTTTCTAGTATCTCTCTCTGTCTTGGAGAACTTGTTTCTTTGTTCCTTGAAAACAAACATTCAACAATATCTCTATATAATTTAATAATGTCAGGAATCGCAGCAATTTCAAATCCAAGCTGAAGCAACAGGTCAATATTGGTTCCTCCCCAATAGATGGAAACAGAGCTATGAAGATGCGAGACTGATCACATGAAGTATATTTGTACTAACTGCAAAGAAGTTGAATAAAGTTTGAGAAGTTACCTTACAAAGTATTTTTCTCTGCTTCTGAAATTTGAGCATTACTTGCAACAATAATACAGTTATATGGCGAAAGAGATACCTCACTAAATACCATTTCCTCTTCTAATTTCAGATAATTTCTTACCTCAAGGAGGAAGTCTATTTTCTCTTTGCTGGGTTTCAGGAACAGCTGACAAAATTGAATATCAATTGTTCGCCCCTGCAATACATCACAGACTGTGTTGCACATGCAGACTTTGAAACAAACTTCATCCAGAGCATCATTCCTGCATGAACACAAAACCAAAGATCACAGAACTTCTCTGACAAACACAGAGTTGGTATCACAGCAAAGCTCCAGGTGCCAGATCCTGAGACAGGTTTAGAGCACATGCCTCTGTCCAAGACTGCACTCTGAAAAACTTTACTCAGGATCTACTGAAGTTTACCCAGGACCTCACTTTTTTTTTTTTTTTTTTTTTTAAAGAAAATTCCCTCCCTGCCCACAGCTCTGTTTCACACGCAGACTTCATTATTGCTTCAGCCTGAGCAGCACTGGAACTCCAACTAGGGTTGTGTCAGTATGACTGACACAAAGGTGCACTGCTTCTTGGCAAGCATGCCCTGAGCATGACTGACAGACCAAAAGACTTCAGGAGTATTTATACATCTCAGAATACACAATCACTGGACAAAAATAAAAACAAATAACCAGAACCTATGACTTCCTTCTCTTAACCCTTCTCTGTGTGCCTTAACTAGATTGCAAAGTCATGCTCCTCCATCTGTCTCCTCTCCATCCTTCTCTGTCTAGTGCTCATCACTGAAGGCGCTCTGTATCAGCCATATCAGAGATGAAAACACCCCTACACAGTGCTAAGCTACAGCCTCCAAGATCCTCTTCTAAGAGATGTTTATTTGACTCCTCTCTGGCTGAAGTGAAAGCTGAATTCAGTAACTACTAAGCTCTTACACAAGAGGCTGTCACCATCCATACTTTTTCCTCACACATATGTTTGTAAAACTGAGCCTCTCTCACTTCTTCAACTGAAATACTTGAGGCACCTTCCCTTCAGAGAAGAATTATCATCATGGTTATATGGAGATGCTTTCCATATAACCCTGATTCAAGTGCCTAAGCTCCACAGAAGGTTGAATTTTGGACGTGGCCAATGCACTGCCAGTATTTCTCAGTTGAGAGCCATCCACAAGCTACCCTCGTAATATGCCTAATTCTCTCTGCTTATTATAAATTTTTTCTTTTTATAAGTGTACCATACTAATCCTTCAGCCCTGGGCTAGTTCAGCAGTGCACAAGGCTCCTAATCACAGATAACTACACTGCCAGTGTTCCCAATGAAGCACACATCTCTTACAATAATACTGCTTAGTATGGTTTGCCTGACCAGCTTTGACTTCAAGTTTCAGAAGACCTCTAAAGAGGCATTAACTCAGTTATAAGTTTTATATATATACACACACATGATCAATTATGACTTTTACCACTTTACTGATTTTTTATTTATGTAAATGTCAATACTCATTAAATTTTTCCCATACATGGCCACAGTGAGATACATCACAACATAGCTCCTTAGTTGGAAGATGTAGTTTAGACTATTGCTAACAGAAATAAAGGCTGAAGTTTCCTGAATGTAAGTTGTATACTTCCCACGAAAAACATAGAACTCATGAAAATTGCTTTTCATCATCACTGAACAGATCATTATTTTATGTCTCACCCCTGCTGAGCTTTTTGGAAGAGTTCTCTCAGCACTGATTGCCTGAACTGAACAGGTAGACTGAGGGTTAGATTATCTTCAAGGAATATCTTCACTAAGTCCTGTAACACAAACACAGTTGGAATAGTCAATGGATAATGCAAAAGATACAGATAAAGTAGGTTTTTTTATCTGGTAAAAGCGATCAAACTAACAGAAGCAGCCTGCACCCATACGTAACACTAAAATTCATTAAACAACCATAAAGGGACCAAACAACAAGAAGTTCTCTAACATCAGAGAATCAAAGGAAAAAACCAAACTTGCACATCTCAGCAGCAATGTTCCCTGAAACCCGAAGAATTAGATTCTACCTGAAAATTCCATACATGAACTAGTAGAAATTACTTACGTTGTATGGAATCCAAGATATTTTAATCTAATATTACCAGATTATGTTATATTCCTATATACGTGTGTTCTAAAACAGTATGTTAATGGTTAACTGGAACACTTAAATTTATTAAAATCCCTATCAATTCAGGTGGAATCATCCACATGGAATGATTAAAAAACCTCAAATATATGTGGGTTTATTTAAGCACCCTACCTGATAGTTGCCAGATTTCATACAGCTATGGATTTGACTGTAAGGAGTTGCCTGTTGAGATGCATCATCAGAAGATGAGGTAAGAACTCCGCAAGCTTGACAGTACCCAGCTAACCGTTCTTCATCAATGGTAAAATGAAGTGATGATGAACCATTCTGAAAAGTAAGAGTCAATCAAATCTTAATGGCCAAAATATTATGAAATATAAGCTTAATTCGGAAACACAGACACTCACAATTTACCCAAGTAACAGCAAAAAACAGAAGAATGTGTGTGTACAGGCTTTTTTTTTAATAGCATACTTTTATATGTGCTCTTTACAGCTTAGACCATGTTTTGTCTATTTAAATAAAAAATCTGAGTTTTGCAGTTTTGGGAATATAAATACGAAGCAAAATAAAAAAGGAAGCATACCTTAGTTGTAAATTAAAACAATGTGTTTTTGAAAAGGGCAGAACATAAACGATCTGATTTCCAAGGGAAACTTAGATTAAAAAAAGAACAGGAAGTGCTGGTTACCTTCCTCAAACACACATCACCACAATCAAAATACCACAATGGACACAGAATGTACTGTTCAGTTGAGTTATATTAGCACTGGAGATGTTATTTTTGCATTTCTTGCATCAATACAATTTGTGTAAGAGAATATTCATTACAAAACGTAAAACAAAGCAGCAATATATGGCAGCTGATTAATATAATTTAAAACAAGGTACAATGTGAAAAAACAAAAATTGTTGTCAAAATCCCATATCGTGGTTTAACCTCAGTCGGCAACTGAGCACCACACAGCCACTCACTCACTTACTCCCCTCCCGTCCCCCCCGGTGGGAGGGGGG
>NW_008794963.1:2412232-2421625 GCF_000699145.1 Aptenodytes forsteri | reverse complement strand
AGCATGGGAAGCTGACAAGTCCTTGACTAGTGTAAGCACTACTTAGTAACAACTAAAACATGGGTGTGTTATCAACATTGTTCTCACCCTAAATCCAAAACACAGCACTGTACCAGCTACTAGGAAGGAAATTAACTCTATCCCTGCCGAAACCACGACATCCCATGAAGTTTCTTTAAATCCACGTGTACCACTTACAGTTATTAAATTGCTAAAGAAGGAAGCAATAATTTAGACAAGTTTTTTTTTTTAAGAAGAGTTGAACATACATGCTAATAAAACACTCATTACCTTTGCAATCAACTCCTTTGTTTTGAAAAACTTTTCTTTAGCATTTTCATGAACAGCTGCATTTGTAGATCCTTGTTGAAAATAGATTGCACCCAAATCATAGCAAACCTGCAAATAGTATATATTAGTGTTTTATATCAATATTATATATAAAATCTCAGAAATGTATATAACATTTTAAGTCAAGATTAAGTATTTCAGCTCAAACCTCACACGTACTTTAAACTATTCCTAGTTTTATCTAATGTTCTGACATACACCACATACCTTTCCCCACGTACTTCAATTGTTTCCTCTTTAACTGTGATCTCAGTATGAGTAATTCTGCACAAGCATTACAAAATTACAGGATGATTTCCATGTAATCATCAAGAACAATGCAATAAGCTGTCCTTGCCATATAATGGTTTAGTCCAGACAGGGAGTAGGGGGAAGCAGCAATATTTACAGTGTTGAAAAAAGTTCCAATAATGTAAAAATGAAGTCAATAATATCTCATTGCATTAAAAAAACACAGGAAATATTAACAGAAAAACACTGCAATTTGTCTCGAAAATATTACGTAACACTTTGTCTAAAGAGATAGATATAAATTGAAAGCTTTAGTATAGAATGTAAGGTACCTGGCACTGTATTTCCTCTGCACTGATTTTCAGTCCAGCTGTGGAACTCTCTGTTTCTCCATTCACCATACCAGGCTCCATGGCTAATAAATCCAGAGTTCTTATAGTGTGGACATAAAGATCTTTGTTTAATTTAAGTGCTCCTTCTAGGACCAGGATGGAATCAGCAGCCTGCTCTTTCAACTGTAATAGTTCAAACGCATTGAAAAAATTAACCTCTTGGGTTTGAGTTTAGCTCTGGGTTTAAATTAACACTAGAAATGTAACAGTACAGTAAAAGGATAGTAAAAAAAAAAGTCCTTATACACCTGTGTCTTATTGTTATGTAGAATCTGCTCCTGTATTTCTTGTACAGTAAGAAATTTGTGACTTCTACTTCAGTTTCAGGTACTCAGAGAAACAGGATCAAACCATTACTTCCACTTGAAACAAAACATTTCGCTCTGTTTCACCTACACCTTTTTGTCCATTTTTGGAGCATTAAGTTATGCAACAGTCAGATTGTAAATTTTAAGTTATCATTTCACAGCTGAAACAAAACCAGCTTCTATGTGAACAGCAAGATTTCTTCAAAAATTTTGATGAATTGGTAAAACAGTTAAACATCGTTCACGCTCACCTATTTGAAAAAGTATGAAAAAGTAAAAAATTGTAGAAAATGTGTAATACAAATTCTTTAACTGATTCCAAGTAGTACAAGAGTAGGAAAATGAGCTAGGCTGCTTATGGAAGTAGAGGGTTTGTTCTTCCTCGTTCTTGCCTCTCTCAAAGGGAAACACTTCAGGCACAACTAGCATTCTGTTGAAAGCTACATACAGAAAACACTCAGCTACTAAATCCTTTTAAAAAAAGAAAACGTTTTAAGTGTTGAATTTTGCTGCCATATGATTTTGCAACTCAAGCATGGTATTGTCTTAATTACTAATCACACACTGATTTTGTAGAGGCTTGCTCAATTCATATACCTCCAAGGATGGGCTGATGAAAGAATACTTCAATCACACAAAACAAATTCCATCCTACATGCAGTGCAGAGACAACACTGTCCAAAATGCACACAGTGGAACTGTAGCAAATACTAAAAGTGACAAATATAATATAAATGTACTGAATCCAACAAAACTGTGATGCAATTGTTTATTTCTTGTCCATTCATATTTACGTGTAAATTCAAGCAAAAATAAGAGGGGAAAAAAGTCTCACCACTTTCAAAATATTTTCAGTTAGTTCCTTTTCTTGCTGCATCTGGTTCATCCTGGAAAATACAGAGAAGAGGTCAACATCACAATTATAAAGCAAACCTGCATGTTACTTTACTTAATGTTCTAGACCACAACAATGAATTCATAATAAGTTCTGCTTAATTATATTT
Source organism: Aptenodytes forsteri (assembly GCF_000699145.1). Classification (NCBI taxonomy): domain Eukaryota; kingdom Metazoa; phylum Chordata; class Aves; order Sphenisciformes; family Spheniscidae; genus Aptenodytes; species Aptenodytes forsteri. Next base: position 2,419,339 of record NW_008794963.1, on the reverse strand, counting down.
TAAACATCATTATGCAGGACCACTGACTGTTCTTATCTATCTATATATGAAATACAGAATTATATAACAAAAAGGTAGTTTTGGATGAGAATGTGGTTCAATAAAATGGAAGTTACAAAGTTTCCATTGCTTTTTTCCTTCAAAAATCAGATTGTTAATATTAGAAAAAATATCATGAAGAAATCAGCTTCCACAGCCTCAAGTCTCTTGAAGCTTCACTATTTAATTCTTCTAGAACATCCGTCAGGGATAAAAGTGTGTTAATGTGTTTATGTAAAAGTTACAAGTATTTTAAAATTATTTCCCCATACAGAATTTTTTGATTCAGGATCAGACTCTGATACACATATGGCAATACAAGATTTATAGTAAAATGAGTAGTTAGTAGTGGTATTTTAAATCAACATACTTAACAGACTGACTCTCTCAAACAAGTATGGCCTAATGCTAGAGTATAAAATTAACATAAAACAATGAAAAGTACCTCTGAGATATTCCCAACTTTATCAGAGAAGTTTATAACATAAAAGTCCATTCCAAGGACAGGTTGTAACTAAAGCCACACAACTTCTAGAATGCAAAATAAATACTGACTTTAAATTACAATTTATTGCCTAATGAGGCAAATGAAAATACTTCATTATTTCTCAGGTTATCATACATAATGTGGCAAATTGCTGTAATAGAACAACTGTATTAAGCAATATACTGTAAGTTAAAACAGGATGCAAGAAATGTACCATGTTTAAACCAGAGAATAAGCATTCTGCCTAGGCAAACTGCTATCTCCCTTTCTCTCATGATTTTTCATGCCTCTACGAAGTCAGAGATGACATACTAAGAGTGGAACGACAGACAAGTACATATATGCATCAAGCATGTCTGACAGGAAAATAATAATATACTTGAAATAAATGCAAGTCTTCCGTGCTATAACTAGCCATTTTAAGCAACAGTATGCTATTAACATGGTTTAATCCAACTAGAAATTAAATTTCTAATTACAAAATACAGGTATAATTCATTTGGACTTTGTGTGTAACTTACACATTTAATTGAGGTGGACCAGGTTTCACTTGCTTTACAGGAAAACTACTTTGAACAATGGTCCTTATGGCCCTACATAGGGAAGAAAATTAAGCGAAGAACGGTATTAGCCTCAGAAGTGTAATAAGCAGATTACATGCCTCTTAAAAATATCAGTTTATCATTTCAGATACATTATACCATTAGAATACATCCTCTACTCAAGAGCACCTCGTATTTAAGAAGTGCTAAAATAATAATAAAATAATAATAATAAAAAGCTAAAAGGCAGCAAAATTCTTATCTTTATAAGGTGACAGTTCAAACCACTACCTTGATTATTTTTTTAGGGAACAAAACCAACTGTAGACTTGCTTTTCAGACTCGGCTCCTCACTATAACCTACCTACAGATCACAAAATTATTATTACTTTGAGACTCTTTCTCCTTCTATGTACAAATATATAGATAGAAGAAAACATTGTTTTGTTCTATCATGATTTTAAGACTATTGCCTTAAAGTAGTTTACCATCTGTTGTAGAGCAGTATTGCCATTGCAGTGGTTGGGGGTAAGCTGGACAGGTCTACATCCACATGTTTAGTTCCTGGGGGAACTTTGCTGATACACAGAAGTTCATTCAGTAACATGTTCAATACAGGAACAGACAAGCTATTAAAAAAAAGAGAATCAGATACTTCATACAGTAATCCTACTCCTGTAATGTTTAAATAATATACACTACTATTCAGTACTATATTATTACTTAACATCCCATGGAAGTAAGGGTAGTATGTTTACTTAGCCTAATGAAATGCTCTGTATCAGATGGCATTCTAGATCAGGTATGTAAAGCAGTTACCAGTATTAGCAGCATAAATTAAGCTGAAGTAGAAGGTTGCCCTGACAGCTGAACTACTATTATGCACCACTGCATTAGTCCACAGAGACACATCCCCAGAATAATCCAGTCACCTATAACAACAGGTCCCAACTAATAAGAAATTCGTTTCAAAGTATTCCCAGATCATACTTCCAGAAGGTAAACAACCACATTTCCAGTGCAAATGGCATTTCACTCACGTAAAGGGAACATTTCTCTATGCTATTACAGCTTATCTCCCTTTCTGCAGCATCCACTAGCAAACAGTGAAGTTAAGACTAGGAACTGGAATAGAACACTGTAGAGCACTGTAAACTGTATTGTGTAAAATATACGTTAGCTGGGACAGAATCTTCCTTGATAAAATGAGCAGGCATGCAGGCTGGACTGCATCACTCCAAGCTTTTGAAGTATAATTTAACACAACTGAAACACTATTACTAATTTAGACATTACTTGAAATCAGAAGTTATCAGCTACTGCCAAAGTACCTTTGATCTTGTGAAAAAATTGCATTCTTTGCAACCAGCATTGAAAACAACCAGTGAAACTACACTTTCAGCAACTAAAGCCAGAATTCCTGTTTAACAAATTTTAGGTCTTGTGTAACATCAGACTCCAGGTCTGTTATCAAGCTATCATTTTCAACTAACAAACTCCGTTTTCACTATGTGAGGTCCAGGAATCTTGTTTTCATTGGCGAGAGTAGAACATCATTCAGCTGTTTATAACAGCAGAAGTTTTAGAAGAAAGCTGGGCTCAAGCTGTTATTTTATTCCTTTTTAACTACCGTGACTGAACCTTTGGGTATAATCAGTTAAAAAACAAAAGGATGTTTCTTAATTAAGAACAATCTTAGGCTTCACAAGCCAACAGAACAAGAACTCTAACTGCTATATAGAGATGCTAAATTAGTAGTTGAAATTACTTCAGGTTGGTTCTCAAAAAAAACCCACCACAGATAGGACAAAACAATCCTATCAAAACCCAGAATTAGCCCAATAGTGTCATACAGTAGGGCTGATTTTTGAATAGGGATTATACCTGCATTTTAAGAAGTAAAGGTACTAACTGACATAAAATACACCATGAATAAATGTCAGTATAAATTCCTCCTGCAAGAAGGGAAGCAACTATAAAGAAAAAAAAGCCCTCTTGTACACATTCACATACATCTGCTTTCAAAGCTAAAGCATATATAAAAAACCCCTATTGTATACCAGATACTTTTGTCCATACAATATTTTCATAACTAACCACAATAAAGGTTTCTGTTCATTCTCTGCAGTATCTTGCAAAGGTACTTTGGCAAGCAGTAATCCCGCCTCACAACACTTCACTAAGGCAGATAAATATGACATAGCTTAACAGATGACAAAATATTATTCAGGGGAGAAGGGGGGTGGGGGAGAAAAAAGAAAGAGAACTTCCTAGGTAAAAATCAAGAACATCTCATTCCAAGCCCTTTGACTGCTCATTATAACACATTATAAAAAAAAAATCCACAGAAATATTATAATACAAATGAGAAATACAAATAAAAGTATACAGGAAGAAACAAGCCCTACCAGTAACTTGAAGGAATATTAAAAAAAATTCTATATAACATCATAAAGACCATATGATTTTCAGATCAACTCAAGACAAATAAAAAAAAAAATCATGTTATATTGTCTTAAAGAAACTTTAACACACACAGAGTCAATGTAACTTTTATCTAGCAAAGAACTTTCTTCTTCCAAGGTGTCTGCAAGCTAAATGTTTTGTTTAATATCTTCATCAATGATCTGGACGAGAGGATTGAGTGCACCCTCAGTAAGTTTGCAGACGACACCAAGTTGGGCGGGAGTGTTAATCTGCTCGAGGGTAGGAAGGCTCTGCAGAGGGACCTGGACAGGCTGGATCGATGGGCCCAGGCCAACTGTATGAGGTTCAACAAGGCCAAGTGCCGGGTCCTGCACTTCGGCCACAACAACCCCATGCAGCGCTACAGGCTTGGGGAAGAGTGGCTGAAAGCTGCCTGGCAGAAAAGGACCTGGGGGTGCTGGTTGACAGCAGCCTGAACATGAGCCAGCAGTGTGCCCAAGTGGCCAAGAAGGCCAATGGCATCCTGGCCTGTATCAGAAATAGTGTGGCCAGCAGGAGTAGGGAAGTGATCGTGCCCCTGTACTCGGCACTGGTGAGGCCGCACCTCGAATACTGTGTTCAGTTTTGGGCCCCTCACTACAAGAAGGACATTGAGGTGCTGGAGCGTGTCCAGAGAAGGGCAACGAGACTGATGAGGGGTCTGGAGAACAAGTCTCTCTACAACTACCTGAAAGGAGGTTGTAGCAAGGTGGGTGTCGGTCTCTTCTCCCAAGTAACAAGTGATAGGACAAGAGGAAATGGCCTCAAGTTGCGCCAGGGGAGGTTTAGATTGGATATGAGGAAAAATTTCTTCACGGAAAGGGTTGTCAAGCATTGGAACAGGCTGCCCAGGGAAGTGGTAGAGCCACCATCCCTGGAGGTATTTAAAAGACATGTAGATGTGGTGCTTGGGTTTAGTGGTGGATTTGGCAGTGTTAGGTTAACGGCTGGGCTCGATGATCTTAGAGGCCTTTTCCAACCTAAACGATTCTATGATTCTACACAAGTTGCAACTGGGGCAAGTATTGCCCCACTAAGATTTTACACTGCTGAAGCGTAGCTCCCTAATGTGCTTAGCACTGCCAGAGTAAAGAAGTTCTCAACTGTTCTACCCCATCAGACCATTCAGCAGCTGAAATTATTTGCGTTAAAAAAATTCAAAGGAAAAATGCAAAGGTGGAGTCTGACTGTGGTTGAAACAGACAGTTCAGTGATCTAGTTAGCAGATATATGGAGTGCTTTACATCAACAAACTGGAGCAAGACCTCCAACTTCAAGCATGTCAGAATGGGGAAACTTAAGCTAGTTTTGTCACTGAAGAAAATGTAACCTAAAATTCATCTTTATGCAGTTCAGATGTGCGCATCTTAATGCCTAATACCCACTATTCTTCCTCTCTAAATTATAAACAGTATTGATTTGCGCATAGACATTGCCTTTATCAAAACCCTTTTCTAACTCATAGATGAAACTGAACTTGATTTCAGTTGTCACACCCAAGACTCTTCTTAATGTAAGGAAGATACTGTCAGAAAAGGGAGCAAGACAGATTTCCATTTCTTAAAATAAAGATCTCAAGCCACTTCAGTTTAGTAATTTCAGCATGAAGATGTGCAGACTATACCTTTTCTCTAATACATCCAAATCCCACTTCAGATGAGCAGCAACTTTAAGAGCAAGAAGTTTTAAAATACGGTTTCTTTTGTTATCCGGTGGTGGCTGGACTTGGTTCTGTTCATTCACTGATGGTTTCGAAGCTTGTTCCAAGAACTGGACAATCAGCTGTACAGGTGGCGGATCTGCAAAAAACACAGCCACTCTTCAATTTTTTTCTAAGACCAGAAATTAATTTCTTGTTGCAGCTATGAACAGGGATCTTATCTCCTTGTCATTTATACAGCTTGCATTGTCACCTGGCAGATTCTAATCCCAAAAGGTACCTTGCTTATGCTGACTCAAATCAGACTATTAACGTATCTTGTTTAACCTTCAAGTTTACTTGACCGTGGTAACCACACTCTCATACTTTTATTTATTTTCACTATTTTGTATTAATTATGTTTCAGTACTTGCATCTACAGAAAATAAGTGTTGCCTATTGAAATCACAAGTAAGTTCGCTGTTGTAAAAATATACACCTACCTGTAATTCTCCTCAGTATTTTAAAGTATATTTACAAGCAACTACTGGTACCTCTGAACACATTTAGAAGACACTTTCAGACTGCTTTAAAAAAAAAAAAGCAGCCCTCAAATCTCTCCCTTACAATAAGACAGTCTCTCCAGTACCTTTGAGCTGTTTTAAAAAACTGAAACCAAATCATAACTATAACACTCTCACTGAACTTCGTGAAACATAAAACTAGTATTAATCATTATTTTTAATTGCAAAATAGCAGTGTAAGATCCAAGCACAAAGATACAGCCTGACTATGCTTAAATTTACTTTTTGTAGAGGCAATACTGTCCCAAGTTTTCCTGTTTTGTCCACCTGCTTGTAGAATTCAGTTACTGAAAAAGATGATTCCCACTTACAATCATCAAAAGATCAGCTACTTTTAAATATGGCCACTTTCTTAAATACATCAGACAAGCTTTCTATTAATTCCAGGTCTAAGCAGACAGAGCAATTTCAGCACTGAACCTTTAGGAGGACTCTAGTTCCTGATGCCAGCAAGACTTAATAGGAGAAGACCAGCTGCAAATTGTAATGATTTTTTACAAACAGCACTTCACATTGTAAAAATAAACAACTTGTAACATTTCCATAAACAAAATTCACATACGCGAAAGGAAAAGTGATCTACCACACAGGAAAGATGGAGAAGTGAAGTTATTAAATAGGAAAGTGAATGTAAAATGAGAGAAATACATTGTTGTTTGAGCTTAACTACCGTGACTTCCACACCACCGGAGCTGCCAGTACCAGAGCGTACAAGCCGCCCGGCAGCAGACCCCCCTCCGCATCGCCACCCTTCCACCTCACAACCCCTCCGGCGGCCCCCCCGCGCCCAAGCCCGCCCTTTGGGCGGGGGCTTTTTGCCACCGCGCTACCAGCGCCGGGGTAGCAAAGCCGCGCGGCGCCTCCCTGGGGGGAAGCCAAAGGCGAGGGAGAGACACAGGAGGGCGGGCGGGAGGCGGCGCCGGTGCGCGGCCGGCAGCGCCAGCAGCAGGCCCCGGGAAGGCGGAGGCACCGGCCGAGCTTGCAGGCCGCAGCGGCGAGAGAAGGGGCCCGCAGGGAAACGAGCGAGCGTTTCTTCCCCGGCACCCGTGAGGAGCTGGGGAGCGACGCCAGGCCGCGCCCAAAGCCGAGGGAAGTTGGCCGCCAGCGGGGCCGCGCCACACGCACCGGGAGAGGGCTTCTGCAGGTGCTGCTCCAGCAGCGCCTCCTCCAGCAGGAACTCGAACCAGGAGGTCTGCGGCGGCGTGCAAGGCCGGCTGGAGGTGGCGGCTTCCCGGTCGGCCGCTTCCGCGCTCATCGCTGCCGCCTGCCCCGAAGGCACCCCCGCAAGCACCCGCAGCCGCGCAAGTCGCGTCCTCCCCAGAAGGAGGCGGTGGCAACAAGATGGCCGCC
>NW_008794963.1:2400066-2412191 GCF_000699145.1 Aptenodytes forsteri | reverse complement strand
CTCCTCGGCGCGGAGCCCCAGCCGATGGGGCAGCGCGGGGGCGGTCCTGTGGCTGAGGCCCCGCCCACCACGGCGGGGAGGGGACATGGCTCTTGCCTGCCCCCCGCCCTCACAGCCGCAGCCCCCAGGCTCGTACCTGCGCCCGTGCCTTACCTCTCCCTCCTTCCCTCCCGCTGCTGCTGATTAATTAAGTAACGGCAAATACATTTTTTAATTTGTGGTGACGAGCAGTTATCCAGAGAAGAGGGCAAGAAGGGAGTGCTCGGAGCAGGGCCCTTCCAGTGCTCGGAGCAGGGTCCCGCAGCTCAGCCTAGCGTAAAATGGCTAATCCTCCATCCTCCTCCTGCCCGTGCACACCTTAGCGCCTTATGAAAAGGCAAAGAAATTAAGACCTTGATCCATGAACAAAGGCAGATTCAAGTCAAATGGCAGAAGCAGCTACTTCTTTTCAGCAGTAGCTTCCACTGTTACTAAGATGTCCACATTTACATAGTCCATGTCTGTCTATGCCAGTCTCTAAGCTGCAACTGGCCAGGAGCTGGTTCTCAAGCTTTTCAGGTATGCCTCTTCCTAGGATGTCAATGTCTGGTGGAGAAGCAGGATGACTAGCAGAAGCTTTTAACTATTTCAGTCATTTGGCTGAATTTCTCAAATATTTTACCAAGAAAAGAGTTCACAAAGGCTGCACAGCAAGTTTTCAATGTAGATATACAATGTCAATCTCTTTTGCCCCCATCATTGCCTTAAGTGACCGGTCTGTTTTTCTTTTCCTACAGGACTGCTACTCATCTGCTCAACAGCCGCAACATCCGCAGCATGCAGAACAGGGGATACTGCATCAAACGAGTGCCTGGAATGGCCCTTTCTCAGTCTCAGTCCATTTAACTAGCTAGACAGTGACCTGCCAGCCATAAACATTCTGCATTTGGCTGTAAGTGACCCAAGGAGACAGAAGAACTTTCCTCTTTCTCATCTTCCATGAGGACAGAAATCTATTACGTGTCCTGACTACAACGGAACTTGTTACCTTCTGTCATGCATATTACTTTGTGTCTTCAGTTATTTGAGGGGAAAAAAAACCCCTACTGCTTCAACTTTCCTGAGTTATTGTTTAATGTAGGGTCACGAAAAGGATCAGGGGGATGGAACACCTCTCCTATGAAGAAAGGCTGAGAGAGTTGGGGTGGTTCAGCCTAGAGAAGAGAAGGCTTTGGGGAGACCTTATTGCAGCCTATCAGTACTTCAAGGGGGCTTATAAGAAAGATGGGGACAGACTTTTTAGCAGGGCCTGTTGCGACAGGACAAGGGGGAATGACTTTAAACTAAAGGGGGGTAGATATAGACTAGATAGAAGGAAGAAATTTTTTACACTGAGGGTGGTGAAACATTGGCACAGGTTGCCCAGAGAGGTGGTGGATGCCCCATCCCTGGAACCATTCAAGGTCAGGTTGGACGGGGCTCTGAGCAACCTGATCTAGTTGAAGATGTTCCTGCCCACAGCAAGGGGGTTGGACTAGATGGCCTTTAGAGGTCCCTTCCAACCCAAACTATTCTATGATTCTATAATGCATCCATATGTAAAATGCTCAGTTTCAGAATATGAATTACAAAATAATCCTCTGGGAGATCATAGTTAGCCTGTCAGCATTATTTGTAGAACATTGTTCAAATTAGTCTCTTTTGGAAGAGACAGTTTACCAGTAATTATGCTAAGCTTTACTTGATACCAAGTTCAGAAGAGGCAACTTAATAAAGAGCAATAAAAATGTATATGCACTTCATGAAAGTGTTCTAAGAGTTCAAGACTCAGAACAGTCGCCGTACTGAAGTTTTGGGGCTCAGCAGTTTTCATTTGCAGCAACAACATATCCTCAAATCATAGTTATATAGTTATACACTATATATATACACTATATATATACACATGCAGTTATATAGTTATACACTATATCCCTGGATGTAGTTTCTTACAAGACCATACGTATTTAGAAAGGAGGAAAGATTTACATTAAGCAAGATGTGGCTATATGTTAATATAGCTACAATATTTACAATATTTACTTTTTATGACTTTGTAGGAACAATCAATGCCCAGCCATATGAGACTTTGGCATGAAGGAGTGGCTCATACTGACCCTTTGCTCTAAATCTCTCTAATAAATATTGCTATTTTAGTATCATTCATATAAATAATTTTATGGAATGAATGCATATTGTTTTATTCAGTTCACACGGTGGTTTTGTTCAATAAATTTTCAGTGTAAATTATACTTGTTCTAATAGTATCAAAATCTTCCTTCTAGGTACAAAACTAATTTACATTTGCATTTTTTATGCCAAGTAAAATGATGAATAGTGATGAAAGATCTAATTTTAAAACAATATTTATAAATCAAAGGAAGTGTCAAGACTTCAATAAAAACCACACAGAGTACCATGTTGTACTGATAATTAAAAAAACACTGAGTAGAAAACAATTAAACAAATCTTAGCACTTCAGAGCTTTCAAGCACGCTGTAAGCACCTATTAACATTCACACATCACCCCAGGCATTGGTAGCTGCCCCTATTTCAGAAAGGTAAGAAACAGAGAAAGGGAAAGAACAAGGTGATTTACCCATGGTCACAGAGGTGAGTGTTCAAGTCAATGTTAGATTTCAAAAGCTCCTGACTCCCCTTTCCATGCTCAAACCACAGTCCTTTTTTGGGGGGTGGGAGCAGGAGGAGGCAAAAAGGAACAGGGTAGGTTTCCCATGGTTTCTGTTTTGAGGAACCAAATTTTTACAATGACTGTCCTGATTGAAAGAGTTTGGTTCCAACTTTTGCCTGGATTCCCTTCTAGCTTCTCTTCACACCTACTATCAGCTCTTCTGTTTTCCAGCTGCAGACTTTGAAGAAGGGTTCCATGTGGAAAGCAAAGTTGGAAATAAAAGCTTACTGAATATAAACTTTTCCCAAACCTGACAACTGCTTTTAAGAGTGTAAATTGTCACGTCAGCAAAGTGCTATTCACAGCTAGGATCTTTCCACTATTTCCCCCTCTTTACAGGTAATTAGAAAAAGGGTCAGACAGAAAAGTTTCACATGGTTGGGCAGCTTGTAACAGTGAGTGAGATGGTGTGTGTGATGTCAGGGGAGATTACAGTTTAGGAGGATAAGACAAAAGCTGACAAGAAAAACAGAAATTTAAAATGTTTTATATTTAACATTTGTAATAATTATTTCACAGTCTAAAATTAATGCAGAATGCAATTAAAAAAAATGCCCTACCCATTGTTACCCACCTGATAGGAATCATATTAATAGTAGGGAGAAAATAATTCAAGTTCTTGCATCCAGGACAATTATAGTACTGGAACAGGTTGCCCAGAGCGGTGGTGGATGCCCCATCCCTGGAAACATTCAAGGTCAGGTTGGACGGGGCTCTGAGCAACCTGATTTAGTTGAAGATGTCCCTGCCCACAGCAGGGGGGTTGGACTAGATGACCTTCAGAGGTCCCTTCCAACCCAAACCATTCTATGATTCTATAGTAAGTCACTGTGGTCTACACAAATAAAAAGGGATGTTATAATGCTACTCTATACAAATCCTACATTCCAAAGTTTTCAAGAAAATTCATGCTTTAAAAGTCTTTGCACTTCTACCATTAAATAACTGTACAGCGCATATAAAAAGACTGTTCGGATTATCACTTCTGGGAAAAGTGAGTATATCATACTACTGTAACTAAAAACTTGCATCAATTTAAGTACCTTATATATAAAAAAGGACATTTTTAAAAGTAGTGTCCATATGTCATGGCAATGTTCCAAGTTCCTTTAACTCTGGTTACAAATGTTTGTTTGAGACCTTATAGAGTTCTTTAAGCTTGTCAAACTTTGACCCCCACTCTTGGAGGCAATCATAATTTAGATCTTCATCACCACTAATGGAGTCTAAGGAACTAAGGCTCCCTGCTAGAGAGCATTGTCCTTCTAAGCAGTAAAAATGAATAGTGTCAGCTGGAAGACTCTGTAGATCGTTGTCTGCATCCCAGATGATTTGAGAAACATATTCCTTGAAGTCTGGGACACTGGTGACAGCTGATGTTGATTGTTTCTGATGTGCATGTTTTGAGAGTGAGTCTCTTGTTGGGCCAGTGGGTGTCCTGGAGTGTGGAGCAGCTGCCCTCAAGGAGAAGCAGGGAACGGTATGGAGAGGTTTCTTCAGTTCATCTATATTGTAAGCATTCTGGAAAAAAAAGAATGCAAATATCAGAGAGAAACAACACAAAAGGAAACAGGTTCCAAAAATGTTTTAAAGCTCAATGCAACACAAAACTGGATTCTGTGAGTTTTCTGCAAACTGAAGAAAAGAGAGGGCCTAGTTCAGAGGGCTAAGTTCAGATCATATCAAATCCCTTTGCGATGATAGTCTTCGGCTAAAGCAAGAATGCTGTGTCCAGAGCAGCTCCCTCAAAGGTGGCTACAGATGACCAGCATCGTGAAAGATACAGATTGGGTTGAAATAGAAGCCTCCCACTCAAGAGTACTTCAGGTTAAAAAAACAAAACAAAACAAAACAAAACAACCAATTGGATAAGGACAATAAGTTAAATAAAAGGTCTGGGAAAGGAAGGTGAGGAGAGGTTGAATTTGCAAAGACTGGATTGAAGCTGCATCATACCTGGTCACGTTCTCCACCTCCTTCTTCATTATAATTGAAGACATTTTCTCTAACATCCTCCCAGCTTTCACGCTCTTCAGGAATGTGGTAAATTCCTCCTTTCCGAAACCCTGAACTTCCCCACTGACTCCATACCGTGTAGGAGACCAAGAGTGCTGGAAGAAATAAAGACACATGTTTGTTATATGACATATGACACATGACATATATGCATGACAAACAAGTAGTTATATGACTCCTGAGACATTAAATCAACTCTTAATTTGACAACCAATTTCCCAGGTAAAAGATGTGTAATTGTTAATATATAAACAACTTATATTCAGGAATGTAAAGAATCATCTATGTATATTACATCATAAACTTCATTAAAAGGGTATTTTACTTACCTAAAGGAATCCATTTAAATAGAAGGAATTTTGGCCAATCTCTGGCCTTTCACCAACCCTGAGTAAATAAGATACCCAAAGTAAGTAAAACACTGTTTTAATGAAGGTTACAAGTGTAATATAATCATGGACTCTCTACTATTCTGAGATGTGCATGCAGTTTTTCTTTATCAATGAGAAACAGTTTTATGGTGTTATTAACTTTTCAGCCAAAGTGCACCTGAAACTGGACACACTGTAAACGTTTCTTTCTGCCCCACACTCTTAATGAGGCTCGCCTGTTAAGATCATAAACTTTCTAGAGAAAGATCTCTGCCTTCCTAATATGTGAATAGCACGTACTAGCTGTAGGTCCTACCTAATACAAATGTTAGGGCTCAGGGCAGGTGGGGGTTTCAGATGGAGGTGGCTGCACACAGATTTGCACACATAGACGGAAAGCTTTTATTTAAGAAAGATTGAAAATAAGTGATTGTGAAAGAGAGAAGTCCTAAATTTGCTTGAACTGGCTTCAAAGCAAGTAAACTGTAACTACGTGCTGATGCCTGCCTCTTAGCATCCTCAAATGAACTCCCAACTGGTGATGTCCAGAAAAAGTGAAACACTGATCACAACATCCAAGGGTAAAGCAGACTTGATTCAATGGACCAAGGTACAAAATTAAAAAGAAGGAAAAAAAGTACTTGCTTTCCTACCTAGGAAGACAAGGAGGCACATGCTGATTGCCAGAATTGAGCCAGAGCTGAGTCCAATGGGCCTTCCAGCCTTCATCTGGCTAATTTCACACCATCTTCCCTTGTAACCTTTGGGGCACTGGCAGGTAGTCTTGTCTGGGGATTGAGCCACACAGGTACCCCCATTCCTACAGGTCCAGTGTCCACAAGGTGATGAGGTACAGTGTCTGAGCCCTGTAAGGTTGTCAGTCACTTCTACTTTCCCAGCTGGACACCTGAACAACAAAAGCAGAAGATATCTTTCAGGCAAGCAAAGCATCTGGAGTTGTATGTTGGTTTGTGCAAAGTTTGTTACTATTTCTTTAAAGCCAATAATTAAAGTATTTTCAAGCAAACCACAAATCCACATTGAGAGTATGAAATAGATGTAAACTCTAACACAGTGAGCTAGTAGGCTATGAAAACATGCACATATGTTCTGCTTTCCCTATCCAGAAGATATGCAGAAGAGCTTCACTCCTTCCTTAAAAAAGGGATCCGTCAGCTTCTGAACAGACTAACCCTTTTTCTACAGTCATGTTCAAAACCCCTAGAAGGAAATGGATGCCCGAGATCAATGGGGTTAGCAAGCACTTAGTATAAGCTTTGCAATGTTCATCTGGGCCTTTGGGAAAGAGATGTCAGTGACCTCCTCAGAATGACCCATCTTGTCTTTTAGTACTTTAATTGGAAGATAAAGTGATTTTTTCTGGTATGTAATTGGAGAGGCTGTGCAGGAATGCTGTGAGGAGCACAGACCTGCTTTCTGGAATCCAAAGGAGAAATACTAGTGAATAAATGTTCTTCATATTGTTCTTTCAGAAGTAGACTGAAGAAAGCAGTGTCCCAAGGCACACTTAAAAAAGAGGCACACAGCCTCTTTCAGGAATTAATCACCAGGCCTCAGAAGTGCCAAATTTTGGCTGAATTGAAGGAATGCAAGTGACACCTTCTCCCAGTCCTGTGTGTATGTATGCTTGGTTTTTTTGAGCAGAAATGCCTGTATTTTGATTTTTATATTTTAATATATGTTTTGAAAACTTTCCTTAAATAGTGGATCTTCTCCAAGGAACTAACTGTGTAGGATACCAGCTGGTAGGCTTTGATTCTGGCCCTGGGCAGCCAATTTTAGAATCCAGTTTTGTGACAGTCTAATTCTGAAAGTCTCATTGTTTCATACAAAGTATGATTAATTTCAACTTCTTTACAGAAAATACATTTAAATATATATTGTATATGCAATATGTATTTTATACATACATATACACACACAATATATGTATATACTGTATCAGAATATATATATTGTCACACAGAGAAAGAGAGACCAAAGCTTTTGCAATCCACCTTTTATCAAAGGGCATTTCACTTCCTCACTGGCCTGTGATCTTCTCACCATGGAAGAAATGGTGGAGTAAATAGGTTCCATATCAGACTTGCAGGAAAAAGCAAGTTTGGCCCATGCTGGGAGATGAGATGGAGAGCAGGATTTGTCCTTGGGATGCCCCTCTCTTACCAGCAGCAGCAGAGAGTTTCACTGTTAGAAGCAAGTTGCCTGAACTAAGGTAGAAAGAAAGAGCTTCCCAACCACCCCTGGATGAAAAAAAAAAGCTTAATGTACCGGCATTCATATTTTCTCCACAGGTCTACACAAAGGAAAGGGCTGTAACAGGGCTGGCTGCTGCAGGCACTGGAATGGCATCCCATCGTGACACCTTGCCGCCTCAGAATAAAGCCAAACTCCATGCTTTTGCCCTCCACAAGAAGTGGATGGCCATTCAGCTGGACATCACGCATACAACCTGCATCAAAGCAGGGGAGTACACAGAGAAATACGTTGAGTTAGCAACATCCCCACCTCAAGCCTTGCCCCCAGTACATATGCAGGAGATGTTAGAGCATTGTAAAAAACTTAAAATATTTTTTAAAAAGATCCTTATACTGCTTATCAGTTTTATTTTAGAAGAAGAGCTACAGGACACATGCCTGTGTGCCCTGGTTGATCTACAGATTGACAATACTTCTACAGGACAGCTTGGTTGTACCAATGCAACGATTTAGCAGAACTGTGCTATGAACCAGAACAGCTCCACTAAATTAATTTAGATTTAAATATAGTCTTAAAAGTGGGCCTAATGAGAAGTGACAGAATGGAAAAAGCTGTCTTCTGTTGAGCCACAATCTCTAAGTCCCAGCACCCCACCCCAGGAAATGGACAGCGCACTGTGAATTGCCTTGCAAATCCTTCTCCTCCTACCAGGAGGTGTTGTGTCTGTTCCTTAAACCCTTCCAAGGCAAAAAGGGAGTGAAGATCGCAGCATGAGTTCCCTACCTGGGGACTCTGGCATGGGAAATAAAAAACTGAAGTGCTATCTTCCAATATCTACAGGAAATCTCACATCTTCACTAGGACCAGATACAATGGCAAATAGAGAGTTGAACATGAGCTCTGAATTCCCTAGTAGAGGAGATGGGATTTCATGGGCATAGTAGTCGCCATGGGAATTCTTACCTGGGTTTTAGACTCTCCAATACACTCAAAGATGCCCCTTTTAGGCTTTAATTGCCTCCCTTTGGGAGCTCATCATATCACGTACCTTGGAAATCACTCTCTGAATGATTGGGAAAGCGGTTTCCTAGCACAATGCTTGCCCAATCCATTTCAAACCATCTGTTTGTACCCAAGACAGAGGTCACTTCTTGATCACCTCCACCACTGTTAACGCGCAGGGTAAATTCGTTGTTGTAGCGCTCCATGGTCAGAAGAACCCACTGGCCATTGTTTATACGTAATGTCCTCATTCTCAAAGAGTGATTTTTGTCCCCCAAGCTGAAGTTAACACTAAAGAAACCCTCAACCACCTAGAAGACAAGAATAAAGATATTTAATAACAGAAATGCACTTCTAAATGTTATTACACTCTCCTGCCTCAAGAAATGGACCTGAGTTTTTAAAAAACAAGAGTACCATTTTCATTTAAGTGCTTTATTCCCAGATAAAAATTACCACAAGAAAACAGCAAGTCCAGGGATTATCAGCTTTTTTTCTTTACAGGCCGCTGTCTCTTCTAACTCAGATGAGCCTTTTTATCAATCTTCTCCCTATTGCTGTCTACCTCTAAGTCTTCCCAGCTGACCCTCCTGTTACAACTGGAATAATTAGCTTCTCTCTGGCTAATATAATCCAGACAGCTTTTTCAACGGCAACAAAAACGTAGAGACAAGTTTTATAGCTGGAGACAGATAGAAGCAACGGGAAAAGGCAAACAGGACAAAACAATCTTCTCCATTCACGTGTACACCTATTGCTGTCTACCTCTAAGTCTTCCCAGCTGACCCTCCTGTTACAACTGGAATAATTAGCTTCTCTCTGGCTAATATAATCCAGACAGCTTTTTCAACGGCAACAAAAACGTAGAGACAAGTTTTATAGCTGGAGACAGATAGAAGCAATGGGAAAAGGCAAACAGGACAAAACAATCTTCTCCATTCACGTGTATCACATGCACTCACCTGTACTTTTTGCAGTGAAACAGCTAGAATCTATGCTATGAAAGGGTAATACTGAGAAGGACAACACAAATGAGAATAGTTACCCTCACGTGGAAAATTCTTGCTCTTTATTACGTGAAAGAATAAGTGTCCTTAATCAGAAACTGCATCTTTTTCTCTTATTGGGGTACTCCATGACAAATTTAAGAGCACTGAAACAGAATGGCTTTTGGACTGCTCACCTCCAGTCGGATGTATCCATTCCAATCTGCAGAGGCCAAGCTGAGAAGGGTGCTGTGGGAGATACGGGTGCGCACCATCAGCTGGATCTGAGTGCTGCGAGTGCTGAGGATGCTTCTCAGCTCATAATGGATCCAACTGTCCCTTCCAAAAGCCCATTCTGGAAGAACTAAGCACAACACACACAAAATCAAAGCAAAAATCTCAGAACTTGCTGCTCCCTCAGATCTGTACTGCTTGAGAATTAACCAATTCTGAATGTCAGAATTTTAGTTCTTACGAAGCTTTGACAACGTAATGAAGCATCACGGAAAGCACCCCCCCACCCCCCAGGGAATTAAGAGAAAAAGAACAAACAAAGGATACATAATTTAGGTAGGAAAGGGACAATTAGATAATGTCTCTAACATTCTGTCTGTTACAAGCTACACATTCTACCCAATCACTCCTACACTGCGTCAAATAACTCCTATATTTATTTTTTTTAAGATCTGAAGCATACCTTCCAGTAAAGTAGTTAGTATTGATCTAAAGACAAAAATTTGAGAATCTGATGTTTCTTTCAGTAGTTTAGTCCTGTGGTTAATAACCCGCACTGTTAGAAAATACGGACTTTACTTCCCATTTCAGTTGGCACAAGAGAAAGCCTGGGGTCTGGCACAGAGTCAAAAGTTATAACGTAATTTTTTTCATTACAAAGAGAGATTAAGTCAGTGTTTATTATCTTAACTAGGGAAAACACAGAAATTCATTCTTTCCCCATCATCCTGGGGAATCCATCTGACAGCTGTCCAGCAGAGAGTGTGATGAAGTTGCACTTTTGCGGAAATCAAAAAACACTAAACCACCCAGACCCTGGTGCTCTTATGCGGCAGGCACCCATTTCAGTCTCGCTACCTGACAGCAATCCTAGATCTGCTTGTTCTGGGCACAGCTTAGTTGAAAAAAGAAATTTCTTCTTACCACATAAAGATATAGTCCAAGTTAGTGACTAGACAGGAAGAATGCTGGGTCGCCAACAGCTAATCTAAGGTCACTGTCATGCAAGTAGAAATCCAAGAACTGCCTAGCTGATGCTGGGGCACTTAGACTGGTTCCCAGGACATGAAATATTAAATGATCAAGAGACTTCATTTCTGCATTCTCTTTTCCTCTCACTGTTTCTGCTCTCTCTTTTCTTTCTTAAAGCATATTTTCTTTTCTCCTCTAGCTTATTCCCTTCATATTATTCTTCCTAGCCCACTGTTCTCTCTTGTTCATGATCTCTGCAACTACAGGCTGTAACTGATGAGCAGGGATAGATTTTCTTGGGACACTACAGTGATTCCTGTCCCCAGCTGCCTGCTCCTTGCTGCGAGCATGGCTCAGCCATTCATAAAGCATCAGCTGAACACCAGCATTTTGCAGCCCAATATATTAGAAGAAGCTAGAACCAATCAAAGTTTTCCTATCTATTACATCAGGATATGACTTACAGATTTCGAGTAATTACTTTCTGAGCACTTGGTTTGTCCCACAGTGGTGAGGGGTAGGAGCCAATACAGCAGTTGGGCTTGTGAACCGGCATCCCAAGATAATGCAAAACAGAAGAAGATTTAAATCTAGACAGATGTTTATAAACCAGTATCATCTGTCTGCAAAACATTAATACAAATAACTGAACTATATTAACCATTTCCGTGGTCATTATAAACACTTTAAACTGTGAAGGCTGCAGGCCTAGAACATGCCAATTACAATTCCAGTCCTCACTCTGTTGGACAGAGAGAGCTTCCGCTGAGTAATTTACTGTCACACCTTTTAAGTCTTGTGTGGCAGATGGAGAAAGGAAGAGAGGGTCTGGCTGCCTGCATAGGGTATTATTGTTCCGTATACAAGAAGGAAAAGTAAGCGCACAGAGCTGAAAGGATGTGTGTAATACACCACCAGTCGTGTCTATTAATCACAGCACATTGATTCAATGCTAGCTCACCTGTGCTCCTTCCCAACTGCTCACTGCTGCTCATCCTCACCTGTACCTCATTCAAACTACAGGACTGAGGGGGCTAATCCTCTTCCAACACTACACGAAACCCCCAAAGGGGGCACTGGTGCTCATTACAGACTGTTACGATCAACCCCATTGTTTGTACCTTGTACCCAGAGGGATAAGGCAGATACAGGGCAGGTAAAGTCCCAATAAACACCTGTAACTCACTTCTGATTTCTACTTCAGAGCAATGGCTGCTGAAAGTATTAAGACAGGGAAGATAGAGCCAACTTGAAGTGTGTTTCCCCTGTACCCTAAACATGGCTGTGGGCTACTAGGAGTTAAATAATTTATTTGCTAAATTTTTGAATTGTGCTAAAATTTTGCCCTTTCTTACAATGTCTCCGAGGTTTTCATTATTAGTCTGGTGAAGTTCCCACTGACTGGAAAAGGGGAAACATAACCCCTATTTTTAAAAAGGGGAAAAAGGAAGACCCGGGGAACTACAGGCCAGTCAGTCTCACCTCTGTGCCTGGGAAGATCATGGAACAGATCCTCCTGGAAGCTATGCTAAGGCCCGTGGAGGACAGGGAGGTGATTTGAGACAGCCAACACGGCTTCACCAAGGGCAAGTCCTGCCTGACTAACCTAGTGGC
>NW_008794963.1:2382687-2398616 GCF_000699145.1 Aptenodytes forsteri | reverse complement strand
CCTGGAACCATTCAAGGTCAGGTTGGACGGGGCTCTGAGCAACCTGATCTAGTTGAAGATGTCCCTGCGCACAGCAGGCGGATTGGACTAGATGTCCTTTAGAGATCCCTTCCAACCCAAACTATTCTATGATTCTATGATTATCCACTCTTGCATGCTTTTGTTCTCCGATACATATTTCATGCTGATTTTGTACAGGATAACACATTTGCTGGAGCCAGCCTGATATTATGTCCCCACATGCACGCACTGCTGTAATCAAGGGGCATTGCACAACCTTCAATTCATTCCAGTGACTGTCACAGGCAAATGCAATTATCCCCATTTTATAGATGGAAAATTGGGCCTAAGGACTTGAGGGTTGTGCCCCCAGGTTTCACAGAGAGAACATACCAAGCTGGCAACCTCATCACTCTTATAACCGCTGCAAGGTGACAAATAGTACCATGTTAATTAAACTACATTTTGTGATCAGTATGATCAGAGGAAGAAGGCACAATGCAGAATGTTTCATCTTTCACCACTGAGAAATAAGATGCTGTGATGAAAAGGACAAAACAACCCATCTGACCACATGCCTCCCCTACAAAGTAAAGCAGGTCTCAACAAGACCCTCATCTGTGACATTATCTTTATTCAACAAGAGTTAGAAGGATCTTTACATTGCTGCAGATCGAAATCACTCTCAGAGTACAGCATGGTCTTATTAGGCTACTCAGTTCAAAGTCATGGCAAATTTAAAGCAGTATGTTTGATGCTGTTCCCACAGATCCTCACCATTAATTTCACCCTAGAACTTGCAGTACCTTTTTCGCAGGCTGGTCCAGCATATCCTGGGGAACAGTCACAGTGAAAGAAATCCCAACCACCAACACACTTGCCATGGACGCCACAGGAGGCCATCCCACTGCTTTGACACATCTCATCCGTAAGGACACAGCCGGGAGCGCTGTTCAAAGACTCTGCAGGGTGCTCTAAATCATAGACCTGGAAAAGGACAAAGAGAAGCATCACATCAGGTGTCTATAGTTAACAGCAGTAAACCCAAGACTGGTCTTAGTAGCCCTACCTTACTATCAACAATGACATTGCGTATGCAGCCAACAAACCCTCTGAAGCGCCTTTGTGAATCGTGGTAAGGCAAAGTCTTCTTAACTCCACCCAGCTGCAGGGGCTGATGGCCACTGAAGAGCCTACTCATGCTGAAGGGAAGGGAGGGAAAGAAAGAATTAGTGGCATGCAAAATACAGCAGCTTGGCTGAATTCTTTTCCCCCCTTTTTCCTTAGCTCTTTTGAGTCATTATGTTTCCAGTTCTTGTTGTTTGTTTTTGTTTCTTTTTTACCTTTGAGATCCCACAGTCTCTTCAGAGGCTTCACAGGCAGACAGATCCATTTGGGAGATCTTCTTAACGACACTGTCATTGTCTCTAACCGAGACATTTACGCAGTGGTCAAGAATCAGCTTCACTTTCTAGAGAAAAGCATTATTTAAAACAATTGCATCTGGGGGACGTGCATACATTTTAATTACACATTTTCTTTCACTTAGCAGAAGGGGGGATAGTAACTAGCAATTACAGTGCAGGAAACTTTATTAAAATAATAAAATACTTCCACATACTAATCTGGAAGGTTATTGCACATGGCGTATAACTAAGGAGCCACACAAAAGAAAGATCTGACTCTATCATGACCATGCCAAGTCACTGACACGGCAGAGGGAAGATGGGATTTTCTTGGAGTTCTCTGCCAAATCAGAACCCAGAGAGATAATCTAGCAGAGCAGACGGTCTGCCAGGCTCCCCATCCCAGATCCTGACATGCCCCCCAGCTTGTCTTATGGGGGAGAGGAAGGGGGAGCCTAGTAGATGCCTTCACCAGTGTTACATCAGCAAGCTCTTCCCTTTACACAAAAGCATATCTATTTCCTTTGTGCTGCACGTCTAAAGTCACTTGGTGAGACAGGGTTTCCCGCTCAGAGAAATTAAGGATATTTCACTCCATCAGTCCAGGAAGCATTTAGCCCCTGGATTATTACAGCTCTGTAGTCTAAGCGATAGATAGGATCATTAAACAAAGAAAATAGCAGGGCCAGTTTCAAAATTGGACGAGACTTCTCCAGGCCTTGTTCTGCTTCACTGCTTCAAGACTGAGGGGACGAGCTGACAAACTTCAATCCCTGCTGTTGCAGAGATGATGGAAGACTGATTGATAAGAGCTCTACAGAAGGGAGGAAGGATTTGGAAGGAATAACTAGGTACATGAATTAGTGCTTCCACAGGATTGTCCATATTTACACTTGCCTTTCCATCATTTATAATTTTAATATTGTGCCAGCGGCGATCTGCAACATTAACTTTTTGTGACAGCTGCAGGAAAAGGTCACCAGAGCTGTGGCTCACGGTCAACGATGGGACACCACCAGAGAGCTCTGCAAAGGAAAGACTCTTATTGGATACGCACTAACCATGTTCTCACTCAAACTCAGTTGAAACGACTGTTGCAGTTAGATTTTAGTTGGAGGAGTTCTTTAGACAGCTTAAAAAAATCCAACTTCTAACAGAGTGACACAGGATACAAACTGGGCATACTCACAAATTTTTCTGCATTTTCCTTATTTTCCAAAAGTAACTTTCTGAACCTTTTTTTAAAAAAACCCTATCAACTGTAAGTAGAATCTTACCTTCACACAAACACAAAGAACAAATAGTCTTTAAGTTGCTAACCTAATGCAAGGAAATCTTCCCGTTCTCCAGGCTGCCCTCGTGCCACTGGTCCATGGTACAACAGAAGGCCATCGGCAACTTCAGTGATAAACTCTAAGGAGATAACTTTCTGAACCTTTTTTTAAAAAAACCCTATCAACTGTAAGTAGAATCTTACCTTCACACAAACACAAAGAACAAATAGTCTTTAAGTTGCTAACCTAATGCAAGGAAATCTTCCCGTTCTCCAGGCTGCCCTCGTGCCACTGGTCCATGGTACAACAGAAGGCCATCGGCAACTTCAGTGATAAACTCTAAGGAGATGCGGCTCTCAAAGCAAGGCTTAAGAGGAGGGAACCAGGCATAGCCATGGCCTCTGAAGCTGTGTTTTGTCTGTTGGCAGTCTGGTCCATGGAAATTTGCAGAACATTTGCATCTATTAAAAAAATAAATAAAAGCAAAAATCCACCATCCAAGCAGAAGTCATGAAGGGCTTTTCCCACAGCAGGACTCTCCACTTTAAGCACAGGGGCCCATGTTGCCTAGGCCATAGTGCGGGTTAAGCACTAGCAAAACTCCCGTCATAAAATGTTCCCTATTGACTTGTTTGTACAAACACAATTTAGCTTTAGTTCTAAATGATAATATGCCTATGCAAGAATAATTCTGTGAACAAATGATGGAGACATTGTAATATACAAAGCACCTGAAAACCTCTAATCTCTTCAGCAAAGATAAGAAACCCACTTTTCACTAGGCTTAGTTATCAGCTTGTTTAAAGACTTTATAATGTTGACAGGGAAAGCAAAGGAAGGCTGTGGGAAGGTAATACGATCCAGAAAAAGTGAGAAAAGGGATGACAGTCATAGATCTTGATAACTTCACTCTTATTGCAAGCTACTTACTGGTTTATTTCCTTTACACTATCAAAAATAGATGCTTGGGGTTCTTTCCTTAATACTCTGGGGATTCTGTAGAAAAGAGTTATCATGGCATGACAATAACAAAAACGGTAAGGGGGAAACTAAAGGAGCAACAGAAATGGGCAGGAGGACAGGGAGGGAGAACAGCTGGGCCCCTATTTCTTAGTTTCTACTTCCCATAGATTGCTAGTACCTAATGGGAGCAGAGTGACAGGGTAGGATGCAGAAAAAGATCACTCAAAAAAACCCACTGAAAATGGAGCAGAAGTAAAGAAGCCTCAGAGTTGAGCAAATGATAGGTGGAGGAGCCTACCGAGAGTTTCTGGGCAGCAAGATTTCCCTGGCTGATTACATCTGAGCAGCAATGTCAGACGCAGATCTTTACTATGACCAGGGCTTCTGCAGCTTCGTTCTGAGTCCTATCACCCCTATCAAGGGTTCTTAGAAGAGGCTGGCTAGTTGTTTCTGCTTTCCTAAGTTGGGATGACCGTTTTTAAGCAAACATGCTTAAGTCTTGCCTTCTGGAAGGGGACCAGGCTCATTCTGAGCTACTATAGTCCCATCATTTTTTTCACCTTCATACTATTTTGTCTATAAGATGTCATTTCTGGAGAAAAAATGAGGCAAGGAATGTGGGGAAGAGGTTATTAAGTGACATAAGTGACATGATTTAAGTGTTTAACAACATTAAGGTAGGTTGCACAAAAGAAGAGCATTTTGCGGGATGATATTAAAGGAACCGGTACAGCCTACAAACTTCCCAAGGTTTTCCCGGAGACTATGATGAACCTAAGTATCTACCTGAAAATAGAGGTTTGTTTGCAAGACCTATGCGTGAAGTATAACAAAACTCAGATCTGCCACAGCGAGAAGACACGCAGTGACATGTCCCCAAGCTTCCAGTCCTCCTCCTTACTGAGGAGACTGAGCTAGAAGCATTTTGCTTGCACACCAGACAAAACTTTACCAACCTGTAGCCCAAATCAGTATCCACACATGTGCCATCATTGAGACAAGGGTTTGTCTGGTATGAGGAGCAGGAGAGATGAGGACTCTCCCGAGCTGCACAACCACACAGGGCACGACTCAGGACTGCCACAGACACCAGTGAAATGCTTCCAGCTGTGGTTATTGTTGGCACATGACTCTGTTCATGCCTGCTGATGCATCCGCTGCTATGAGTGCAGTTTGCAGTCACGCATTCATCAATGCCAATCTGGGTTATATTTATATCCAAGATCTTTTCCAGCTGTGGAGAACAATTAGTTGCATTCATCTGACTTTTCCACAGAGAGGAAGCTCACAACGACAGCCATGAAAAGCCCAAGTCTTACTTATTGTCAATATTAGTTGCTGTGCCACTTCCTTCCAACATCTACCTCGCTCTATCCCACCAAGGGCAGCTCAGCCTGGCATCTGTTAAGGCCAAAGCCTTGGTATAAGTCAATTATAGTGTGAGTAAGCACTTAGAAGACAAAAAGATTGTCATATTGATCATAAGCTGAGTGGATAAAGAAGACAAAAAGATTGTCATATTGATCATAAATTTTAATCTCTGATGGCTGTGATGGATTATTTACATAGCATCTGATCTGTATTTTTAATTCGCACTTCTGTCTTAAAAATATTGGGAAGGGTGGACAGGCATTGGGCAATGAAGAAATACCTTTTCTGGCAAGAGTGAGTTGGTACTGCAGCACTGATTCTAAAATAACGCTTATTTCAGCCTCTGTGTACCAACAGACACATTTCCAACAGAGTGAGTCATTTAACTTTGATCAAAACTTTTTTTTTGCAAGAGGGGCGGGAACTTTACTAAATTGTCAATGCACATTTCCAATCTGGTTTTCCACTGGAGAATGGTTATTTTACTGCTTTGCCCTCTTAACTCAGAAAGTTGGAACTTTTGACTGGTTTGTGAGTTTCAGCTACAGAACATTTCTGTGTAGAAGGCTATAAATTGAAACATTAAGACACCATGTAGAAAGGCAACAGCCAAACACATCCTTTATACAGAGTTTAACAGTCTTTCCAATAGGAAAAACAACTTCACTTTCCTAAAAGCTCATTGTGTTTGTGTGACTTAATATGTACTTATAGGCTGGCTTTTAAAACACTCATATGTGAAGCTTTTAATATAAGTGCTAAAGGACTGTTTGAGTTTACTGATAAAAATGATCCATTTTTCTCACACATTAATTACTCCCTCAGTCATTCTAAATACGCGCATCCACTAGGCAATGGATATTATCTGAATAGACACAATGAGAAGATGCTTTAGTTTCATACGTAGTATGGATACTTACCCATGCTCTGGAGGCTGCTACATTGCCATTAAGTTTTTCTGCTTTATAATAGGGTGGACCATAAACTGCAAACCAAACATCAACCCCTTGGGTTTGACTTGTGCTATTTAATACACTGAAAATGTGAACGTTTTCGAGTTGGACTGATATAATTTCTGAAAGCAGCTTCTTCATCTGGTAGTATTTACTCTGTTTTTCAGGGGACTGGGATATGAACTCCTCTGGAGTGATATCTGTAATAAAAGTTAAAAACCTGACAAACACGTATCTTGCAACTGTTGTAGCAATAAGAGAGGAGCACCACAGAATAATATTAAGGCTGCAGAAAATGCACTCAGCTGCAAACTCAGGAGTATTCTCACTTTTAGGCTCTGAAATTTTCCATGCTGGCTTCTGCTCAGGGTTTGTGTTCTCAAGCTTTTTGACTCTTATTAATTTCTTTTTTTCATTCTTTTAAATCAGAAACATGTTTAAGAAGATTTTACTTTTCCACAAAGACTGAAACCATTTGATGAATTTCAGGCAGACACTTGTTCAAATTAAGTTTTTTCTGAAATATAAATTGCTGTTTTGTTAAAAAGTTGGTGTAGAAATCTTGCATCTTTGTCTTCTGCATCAGACAAGCATTTCTTGCTGTCTTTTTCTCCATAGATGTACCTTCACATACAGTGTCAGAGGACCATACAAACAAAGATGCATTTTCAAACCCTTACCTAGAAAACTATTAACTCTCATCTCATGTTTAAGAGCATGAGAATTCTAAGTAACACACCAGTAACACGAAAGAGGTAGATTTCAGTATTACGATCCTAACATACTTCATCCCATTGCTTACCTTTTATTCGTATAGAACCAGCATTATGAAGGGCATCATCTTTGATTTCCTTCACTATAACCTTTACAGTTGAGACAACATCTGGCCAGACTTCATCAATTACTCTGACTCTTATGTTGTATGTTCCTGGTGGGGTTCCTTCTTTAATAGTCAGCAAACCTGAGTTATCATTAAGGCTAAAGTACCTGTAATAAGAGTTAAGCCAAGGAACAAGCTATGAGAAGTTCAAAAGCTAAGTAGCAATTATCATCGCCGCTGTTTTTTCTGATCCACTTTATTTTGGGAAAGCTATCAAAGAAAGCAGATGTGTTCCCTCATGAAGGGACAGGGCAGAACAGAACTTTTTTACATTGCCTTCTGTTGGCTCCTAATGACTCTTCACCAGTATATCAAGAAGGTTTCTTCCTGCTTTTATGCCATAGGAACCATGTAGGAAGACTCAGGCTACTATAACCATAACTTTGGAAACAGTGCAGACTCCCAGTTTAGATACATTCATTGAGAGTGACACCTCTGTCAAAACCTCCGAATGGCACATGTACATCTCAACCGCAGTCACAATCCAGACACTTTGGTGTGAACACATCCAATACAAGTAAGGTCTTAAAACTAGTGGTGACACAGAAACATCAACTCTCCAGGAGCATGGAGGAAGGAGGATGGAAGTTAGTGGGTATTTTTTCTGTTGTGGCTTGCTGATACTGATTATAGGTATGACTGTGAACAGGAATTTGGAATGGTGTTCTAGCCCATCAAGCAACAGGAAGCAGACCGGTTTGGCATACAACATTATCTACTGCAGCCTCACACTCAGAAGGGCTTTTGGAGAGCTACACACAAGCATCTAACCAACAAAATGCTTTTGCACACTTGTTTTCAAAAAAAGGCAGTTTAAATACTTTTTAGGTTTTTGTGTGTGGGCAAGATTTCCATACGTTTCACCCAACTTCCATGTTTCTCTCCAAATACCTTGATGTTTTTCCTTCAAATTGGTAGATTTTGTGATCCCAGTCGTCATCATCAGGGGCATGGACCTGGCCCAGTACAGTCATGGGGAGGATACCTAAAACAACATAGCATATAAGTGGCACGGTCAGATCTCTCACACATACACAAACAGGCTGGCCATTCAAGTTTTACTGGTTTAAGTCTAAAACCTCTTCAGAAGTAGTTATGATGGTTCTTGAGGTAAGATGTGCACCAGTCTGCAAATACCACACAGTGTCCTGCTTATCGGGTGTTTGCTGTATGGCTACAGCGATTTAATTCAGCAGGTGGCTGCAATGAAAAGCAGACGAGAAGGAAAAAAGACAAGCCACCTCTAAGGAAAGATGTAAGAGATACTCAGAAACAACATCGGAATTACTCATTTTCACTATTTTGGCTGCAGTATCCCACCAACTTACAGAGTGGTTTAGGCAGGGATTGGGGTTTGGCAGGATAAACAACCAAAATGCTGACTAGGTTATAAAGGGTAAAAACCAATAGCAATTTGGATGAAATTACAGCAAGATAGAGAGGATGTCCAAAATACAGTAACCAGGCTTATTTTGAGTAGATGGTGAGACTTTGGGGTGAGATGGAAAGCAGCATGTATTCTGCTGGTTTTGCATCCTCTCAGCAAAGCTCACAAATTAGTATTTTTTTGTTTTACAAAAGCTATTTCTGAAGGAGAGATCCACAGGTATCTGAATTCGTATATCTACTGAGTAAAGAATCAAGGATACACAAAGAGGAAAAAATGTGGGACTTCACCTTGTGAAAGGGAACAGCACAAACCCTGACAAGTGAGGGACTGCATGCAAAAAGGAGAGAAAACTGTACCTCTCCTGCAACTGTGGCAACATTCATTGGATATTTTGCGGGAGACAGTGTACAGGATGCCCTGGTGTTTGTCTCCCACATTATATGAATGTAACATACAACATGATAGTAGCCTTTTGATTCGGTCTCTCCTTAATATTTTAAAAAACCAAAGAGCTGAAGACTTGAATAGTCCCTCCCAGAAATTAACAATACGGATGAGTTTAACCTTTAAAGAGGCAACTAAAAGGGAATTCAGGCTTAATGAAAAGATCTGGTACTTAGGCTGCAAGCAGACTTTCTCAGCAAATAGCAACCAGACTTGGTTTCAACTTTACAATAAGCTGAACTTGAAAGCGAGCACACAACAGGCAGAACGTTTCAGTACAAATAAACAGTCAACAGAATCTACACAGTAGTTTCTAGCGTGCCCACAATAGACTATTTAATGTGCTATCAAACCATAGGATACACAGCAGAGTAGAAGAGGAAGGAATGACCTGAGCCTACATGGATGCAAGCATCCCAAAATCTTTTTACCTGTGTGGTTTATTTTGCTGTTGGGCTTATTATGTGGGGCTTACCACAAGAGAACTGCTAGCTAATTGCCAAAGCAAGAAGGGAAAGGTGGCTTTTCTTGCGCTGCCTGCAGCCAACATTCACAGAAAATTCCCCCATAACAGCATTTGTCAGCTGAAGGCTTATATGAATGTCTCAGGAAGTTTACACATGAGTTCAGCTTAAGAGTATTCACTAAAACTGAATTCAATCTGGAGGAGGAAAAAGATTTAAGGAGGAAGAAGAAGGTTCTCAGCATTCAGACTCATCACTTCTTAGCAACATTATGAATTTTGTTAATTTTTTTCCCCCTGAAATGTTAATGCTGCTGGAAAACTGCATCTGAAAACAAGAGACCATTACTCAAGTTTGATAGAAACATGCATGGAATAGCAGCCAGCTATGCTCTTCTTTCAAGGCTGGCTCAGTTTCTTCCACAAACCAAGTGGCCCAGAGTCCTGTGCCCCACACACCTACTGCTCTCCAATGGGGCTTAAGCAAACTTCAGTAGCACCTCTATTAAGATCTTAGCTTATGTGGAACAGGACAGAGTCCTCCTATGAATCTCACAGCTGCTCCTTTGACCTTACTGTCACACTTGGAAGCAAGCATCAGGGAGTGATTTACCATTATAGCTGTAAATGAGATATTCCATGTAGCCAGCAGAATGCGGGTGGTCATTTTGGTCCCCAATATTCACGGTCAGGGTGTTGGTGGAGCTCATTGGCGGGATCCCGCTGTCCGTGATCAGGATGGGCAGGTAGAACACCTTGTGCACTTCTCTGTCAAAGGTACGCAGCGCGGTGAGCAAGGCACTTCCATTGTGGAAGTCCTGCAAGTTGAAGTTAGTCAGACTATCGAAATCACTGAGAAGGTGAAAGGAGAAAGGTGCTCCGTTAGCAGCAGTGTCTCGGTCCTTAGCATACAGCAATGTAGAGGTCTCGTTCATTTGGACGACCTGTGGAGAGGCTGTGTTTTCCCAGACCACTGGGTTATAATGAGCCTCAAACTCTGGCCCGTTGTCATTTACATCCTGCAGAGTCACTAAAACAGTGGCACTGCCAGTCAGAGGGGGTTGCCCCATATCAGTGGCAATGACAATGAGCTGGTACTGTGTCACTGCCTCATGATCCAGCAGTCCTGCAACCACCACCCACCCATCACTAGCCATAGAGAACTGGCCACCTGGGTCAGACTTGTTTAGCAGGTGGAAAGAAAACCTTCCGTTCAGGCCAGAATCCAAGTCAACAGCAGAAACCTGAACAACTTTGGTGCCAACTGGCGTGTCTTCCCCCAGTGCAGCCAATTCATAGAACTGAGGGTAGAAGACAGGAGCATGGTCATTGGAGTCCTCCACATAGATCACGCAGTGAGCGATGCTGAAGAAATCCATATCCTCTGCTTTCACAGTCAAATTGAACACCCTTTCATGAGGCTTCTCGAAGTCAACCCGCTTTCGTAGCCGGATAAACCCACAGTTGTTGAATTCATCTGTCTCTATGGAGAACTTGTGGTCGTTGTCGCCATCAAGGATGCTGAACGTCACCATGGCATTTTCTCCCTCATCTCTGTCCACAGCAGACACCACTGCCACCTCAGTATTAATACTCGCATTCTCAGAGACAAATGCCGTGTAGATCATTTGCAGGAAGACTGGAGCATGATCATTTACATCGGTCACCAAAATAGTGGCGGTGCCTGTCCCAGTGAGCCCTCCTCCATCTCTGGCCTCAACCACTACTAGGTACTTGTCTTCCTTCTCCCGATCCAGGGACCCGAGCACTGTATAGATGGTGCCGCTAACTGAGTCAATTGAGAACAAGTTCAGATTAATTTCATTTCGGACATTCTGAATGATGCTGTATGTTAGCACAGCATTCATACCAGCCTTTGGGTCATCGAGGTCCACTGCTGTCATTTCCATGACGGGAGTGTCTGCTGGAGAATCCTCAGGGACGTGGCCCATGAAACAGCCATCCAACACACAGAGGAAAAGGGGTGCATTGTCATTCACATCCCTCACTTCTATGATCACATCTGCAAAGCCAGTCAGTCCTTCTCCGCTCTCATCTGTTGCAAGAACAAGAAAGCGCCACGTTGATCGCTTCTCACGATCTAATCTTTTATTTGCGCTGATCTCGCCCGTGTTCTCATTGATGCTGAATTCACTACTGGCCCCCTGTCCATGCAGGGAATAGTTAATGGCATTTTGATCAGCCGCTTGGTCGGGGTCTGTGGCAGAAACCTGGAACGAGCCACAGCAGGTAAGTGTTTATGTAAAAGAAAAGGGGAAATCACTGTTCTTTTATTGATGGCAGTTGGTATTGTGCAGGCTAAATAAATAGCATGCATTTTAACAGCAAACATTTATTGGTTTGAGTCATTCAAGTCACGTACTCTTTCAACAAACATCATGCACAGCCTAGAGAAACAAAAAGATCATGTTTAAACAGACTAATATATTCTACTTTCTAGTATATTTTGGAAAGAGGAAATAACTGGAGGAAGAACCAAGTGGAAGTAGTAACAGATCTGCTGAGCAAATGTTTCTTGTGAAACTCTTTCGAGCTGGAATACAAAGGCAAACAGGGGCCGTTTCTCTCTGAGTGAAGAGAAGGCTGCAAAAACAGTGTGGCCATACATCCAAGCTGATTATCAGCACAGGCCAGAGAGAATGCCCAGCTCCTGATCTGCATCCAGGGATTGTTTGGGAGACTGCTAGCTGGACCAACCAAGCAGTCCTCATGCCAGGGACTGCTCTAACAACAAAACGATGAAGATGATCGAGTTCCAGAGTCAAAGAACAATCCCTGGTAATGTTTATTTGGTAGTATAAACGTAGCCAAAGAGTCTGTGACTTAAATGCAAGAGGTAAACATGCCAACCTTGCTATGCTTATACAGTTACTCAAAATACGCTAACTCTGCTTTGTAAAGGAAAGCCATCACATTTTTCAACATTTAGAATCATAGAATCATTTAGGTTGGAAAAGACCCTTAAGATCATCGAGTCCAACCGTTATTTATGCTGGTCAAGGGAGCAAGTCCATCATGCAAATTCAACCAGACTTTATTCTTTTCTTTTCAGAAAGTTGCTAGCTAAATCCTAATACCAGGGCTCACCCACCCTAAAGAAACTATCTTTTTGGATTTGTGTGAATGGATGGGATTGACCAGAACAAAAAGTCAGGTTTTGCTCTGCTTTGTGCAAACTGCTTTACCTTTAGGACAAGTACAGGCAGATCTGTGAATTCCTCCAAGACACTGCCCTGGTATTCGTTCTGAGTGAAGGCTGGTGCTTCGTCATTCTTATTGACAACATTGATGATGATAAGAGTGTGGTTTTCCCATTTTCCATCAGAAGCTACAAGCTGGAGCTCATAACGTTGTTCTTGTTCATAATCCAGAGGCTGAGCAATGAAGACAGTTCCAACCTCAGGTTCCACATCAAAAACTCCTTTCACATTTCCTGATGTGATCTGGTACCTTAGTTTAGCATTTGCACCTACAAGAGAAAGCAAATGACCGCTGCCTGTCCACTCTCTGAATGCTCAATCCAGCTATACACAGTGGACATGTAGCCAAGAGAAACCTTATTTGCCCAGACTGTTACAGCGTGTGTGGGAGATAAAACGTAAACACAGCCACAAACAGAATGATCCATGTATGTAATTTGAAGGGTTTGTGTATGGTAGATCGGGGGTTAGGTCTGCATTTATATTTACAAATATCATTTGCAGTCACAGACAAGCACCTGTTTATTGATAATGAAGGAATTGTGTGTCTCTAATTTATTGTGCATTCATTTGACAATAATAAAAAGGTAACATACTATTAAAACACTAGAAGCTATTTTTGCTCAATGTTTCCTAAGCCTCCCATTTCAAATGCCAATATTCCTTAACTTTTTTTTTTAACCACTTGATGGTGCTAAAATATAACAGAAGTCCTCTATTTTGAGCAAGAATTCGTCTCAGAACATTCCACCTGTACAACAGCAGTTGTTTGATTGCTGCAAAAAGTTTAGGAAAAATAGAATTGTTTGGTGCTTCATGTTTACTTATTGGAAAAGGAAAAAAATACATGACATTGCATTCCAGGATAGAAAGTCATTTCCCAAATTATACAGGTGAACTGCTAGGAGTAGAAAGAACATTCAGCATTTTAAGTTGTGAGTCAACTGTGGATGAGAAGACTAGAGCAACATGGATGGCAAGAAAGTGAAAAGGCTGTACTCAACATTAGTGCTTGGAAGAGATTGGCTACCTTTGCAGCATGAGTTTGAGCATCACTTGCTAGTCGCCTTTGCCAAACTCTCTCAAGTGCAGCAGCCGGTTTTAAATGGCCTCTTTACTTCTCCATCATGGGCACTAAGAGGCACGGGCATTACAGCACTGCTACCGAAAGGAATGGTCAACTCCCACCTGCTCCCAGCAACACGTTCCTCTGGTGCTCATTCGGGCTCTGTCACCAACACACCAGCTTGCCTTCTTTTCTCCAACGGGTTTGTTTTTCTCCAGCAAGTTGAGCTGGACCAACTCATGAAATGAGCAAAAAAGCCGCAGCAGAAGCAAAGACAGGAACTGACTGCTGGTGCATGATATTGGACTGGCTCAGCCCATCTGGTCGCACCACACTGTAGGGGCAGTTTCACACCATCAGAGCTGATGTAAATGTGAGCCCAAAAAGAAGGTCTAGCTTTCCCTTTTTTCCTGCCTTATTCCTGCCTTCTCCCTGTCTTCACTTCTGGCCATGTCATGCCCCATTGTCCACTGCTTGTCAGATTCTTCCACAAGCATATTCAACCCACTAACTCACCAAAAAGCACACAGGTTTGGTTTTCTTGCAATAGTAGTAAGCAAAACTGACTCCCAGGGAGATCTGGAAAGCACAGGAGTCAGCACAAAGCGAGCACATGCTCAGGAGTGAGTGAGTTTTTATGTTACCTCTTGTGAAGTTACAGCAGGGTTGTGACTCCAGGTGATTTCATTCTGCCCCAAAGAGATTGCCAGCTAGCTTAACCTTTGCACTGCGAGCCTGAGCACCTAACAAAAGAAAACGCTCCTGTGTGCCCAGAACTTCTCTCCTCACTTTTACAAATGCTTGAAATGCTTACTCATCTCCTGAATGCAGAGATCTGTTTGCCCATGAAGGAAGTAGCACTACACACAACACACAGTAACACTAAGAGAACTTAGAAAAGTCCACTCACCCTCATCTTCATCATCTGCTGTTGCTGTCACAACAGGACTTCCAACATCCCTGTCCTCGTCTATGCTGACCTCATACACTGGCCGAGGAAATGCCGGAGCGTTGTCATTCACATCACTGACAAAAATCCTTATGTAGGCTGTGTCTAAGAAGGAGATGCAAGAAGAACATGCGTACTAGAAATGGCAGAGGTGGAATACCATGTCATATTCCAGACAGCTCACATACCCCCCAAGTCTAGAAAAGTTAAAGAACCCAATCTCTGATATCTTTTACCCAATATATAATTCCTTACTAGTTTTACCTGTGTTGGGCTGCCCATGAACACCAGGTCTAGCAGATTCTGAAGAGTCCTGAGACTGAACTTCAATCAAGTAAGAGGCTCTTTTCTCTCTGTCAAAAGATGCACGGGTAGAAATAATTCCTGTCTCAGGCTCAATGGTGAAGAATTGGTAATCCTCACTAGCATCTTTCAATATTAAGTAGTGAACCTAAATAGGAAACAGTTAAGAGAGGTTGCATTTTCCACTTTCATTTGTATGTCCAAGTGCTGTGACCTCCCCCTTCCCCAGTAGCCTCCTGGGCCTGTCTGCAAAGTAGCAACACTCTGAAGAAAGACAGTTCACCTAGACATAATTTTCTAAGTCTTTTGCCCATTTTGATATAAAAAACCAGAATTCTTAAACAGAAGAACATCTGTACCAGTGATATCAAGGCCCATCAGCCCAGTGTCTAATCTCCAACAGTGGCCAGTAGGAGCAGTTAAGAAAGATCATGAATAACAGGACAGAGAATGTATGGAATGACATCTTCCCTGGTGTCTCCCCAGCTTCTAGCAACCCACTGTGCTTCTGATTAAAAAAAAAATGGGGCTAACTGAGAGTTTGTGTCTCGATCAACAGGACTGAATAAATTAAAACCTCCACTGATGAAAGCTATCCACATTTTTCCCTTTAACAAAGGTTTGGCTTCCTCCTCTGAAAAAAACATTTCCACCCCCACTGCCAAATCGTGCCCAGAGCACCGCCAGGCAGTTCTACCACACAGGTTGCTCTTCAGAAGTTGCAAAATGACAGTTACAGAACAGCAGATCTCTACTAGTCAGAGTTCCCTCCCAGAACAGCTAGTAGGATTTTTGGAAAAGGCTCAGGAAAATGCACAGAAAATGAGCAGTTTCCTTCATAACACTGCTTTTTCCTAGGGTTGGGTCATTATGACAATGATGGTCAAATGTTGGTTTGACCAACCATTTGACCAATGATGGTGAAATGCAATGTTATTTAATTGACCATATTTATATGGCCGTGTTTAACTGATCATTGTCCTGGTTTTGGCAGGGATAGAGTTAATTTCCTTCCTAGTAGCTGGTACAGTGCTGTGTTTTGGATTTAGGATGAAAACAATGTTGATAACGCACCCATGTTTTCGTTGTTGCTAAGCAGTGTTTATACTAAGTCAAGGACTTTTCAGCTTCCCATGCTCTACCGACTGAGAAGGCTGGAGGTGCACAAGAGGGGGGGGGGGGGCCCAGCCAGGACAGCTGACCCAAACTGGCCAAAGGGACATTCCATACCATGTGACGTCATGCT
>NW_008794963.1:2360522-2381484 GCF_000699145.1 Aptenodytes forsteri | reverse complement strand
TTTTATTATTATTATTATTATTATTACTATTACTATTTTATTTCAATTATTAATCTGTTCTTATCTCAATCCACAAGTTTTCTCACTTTTACTCTTCTGATTCTCTTCCCCATCCCACTGGGGGGTGGGGGGAGAGTGAGCAAGCAGCTGTGCGGTGCTCAGTTGCTGGCTGAGGTTAAACCACGACACCACAATCACTGATGGTCAATTAAATAATGAGCTGAAGAGGCGAGAGTTTGGAAGCATGTTCTGCAGCCACCTCCACTTGTCATGGGAGCAACCCTGAGAATCACGCAGCAGTGATTTTGTCACGGTTGCTGGATCAGGATGAGCTGCTATGATGCAGGATCCCAAGATCGTGAACAGCATCTTCTCTGCCTGCATCCCATATTATGCACATCAGGCATATGTTAGACAAATGCTTGACAAGTGCTGTAAGAAGTGTTTGTGGCTCATTACCCTGTCATCTGCTGTCTGCGCACTCTCACTAATTACAATACTAAAACTTGCCTATTGGGAGGAAAAGAATTGGATGTAAGGTCAAACCTCTCCATGCAGGCCAGAATCCAAGTCCGTAGCTAACACCTGAACCACAGATTTGCCAACATCAGCTCCTTCTGGCACAGACACCTCATAGTTAGAAGACATGAAGAATGGAACATTATCATTGACATCTGCAAAAGGAGGTGATGGGGATCACGGTGAGAAAATGTTTGAAGACTTTTTTTTACTGTATTTTTTTCCACAGTTGTAATTTTGCTTGGAGAAAGAACTCAGATTGTTCATAGGAAGAAGCAATCCTGCTTTGGGTCTTCCCATTTTCATGGCAGCTGTCAGGAGGCATTTTATAGACATTGAGCAGTTTCTGGGAGACAGTGGCCTAATCTCAGCTAAGATACTAGCTAATGATTTGACCAGCTATCTTCTTATAGTAAGTCCACGAATGCCAGGACCAGGAGGCCTTCCATCCACAGTCTGTAAAGAGCTGGTTATCTACAGCAGTAGTTAATTTCAGCATTTTATTAAGGGCTGACTAACATACAAGGGAAATTAAAATTGCAGAGTTGACAAAGAACGTGTGTAAAACAGTCTTTCCTGGCCTTTGCAGGACAGTATAGCCAGAGTTACGTTAGGCCATAGGACCTAATGATTATTTAGGACACAGTTGCACATTAGCCTCCCCTCATGTAACTACTGGCCAATGTCCAAAGGAAGCATGCTGATCTTGCCACTCTTGTCATCCTGCTCTAAGCCATGGGATCCCCCTTCCCACGAGCTGGATCACGTGGCCCCATGTCAACAGTGCTCATTTTGTTGCCCTGAGAGAGACTGACTTTCTGGAGAGAAAAGGGCTAGCTGTGATCTGACATGCTCTGCAGCTGTGTAATCGCCAGATCCAACACAAGGGATGTGGTGGGATTGTGCAGGTGAAGGAAAGGAAGGGCTGCCCCTGTAGCGGCCGTCTGCAGTCAGGTCAGATGAGGCACAAGGCAAAGCCACATTAAGCTTATATCAGTGCTGCTCTTGCTTGTCTTCCTTGCCTGACCCCTGTAGAGACCTAAACTGGAAAAAATGTCCAGTGTTTTGAAGGGCAAAACAGTTTCTGACACATTTTCTCCGTAAAACTGCCGTGTAGGACCAGGTAAGCACAAGGGATGAGCAGGAGAACTATGGCAGCACTGACTCGGATCCATTTAAACTGCTCTGGAATCACGTCCTCTTGCTCAACCCATGACAAATCAGTCTGGTGTTCCTCTTTGTCTGTAAGATGACTAAACTCAGAAATGCTGCATAGTCCCTGTATCTTTTTGCACTTTTCACAGTTTACAGCCACATTTTAAGAAAGTCATTTTCCTGTGTTGTGGCACAGTGCCAGAACAGAGGAGCTGTAATGACAGTTCCTCAGATCCATCTGTCTTTATGAAGAGCAGACAAAATTCTTATTATCTCATTCTGCAAACCCTTAAGCACACATTTAGTTTTACTACTGCCACATGACTCCATTGATTCTGACACACAACTATTTGTAAGAAAGACCAATGTCTTAAATTACTTTTTTTAAGTTGTCTATGTGGGCTGCCGTAAATCCCAATTTTCTCTCTCTCTTATATGCATAATCGTCTGTGAAAACTTCTTTTCTAACAGGCTTTTTTCTTTTCATATTTTATAGAAGAGAATATGTCTTGTTAGAGATAAGTTTCAGCAAATTCACTGAGCAAGGTAAGGAAAATAAGGTGCTGTAAAAGACTTCCTTTTCTGTGTGCTTGTGCATAAAAATAAAGGACAATTCTGCATATGAAACTTTCTGGTGGTTATTTCTGTCTTAAAGGTGTTTAACTTGCTTTTTTCTCCCACTAATGCATACATATGTGTGCAAACCTTTTTTTCGTATGAAATACTAAGTTATTGAAAAAGGACTTTTGCTTGTGAGCAAAATGAAGTTTCTGCCAAATTCTGATACCGGTAACGGCACTATAGGAAAAATCTTTTGGGACAGGGTCCATAATCTACAATGAGGCTCAGACCCTGACTTGGAGCACTCTCGCTCTACAAACCTGAAGGGTTTTTGCATTGGTGGACTCTGGAAGACAGGACAATGCTGCGATAAAGTGAAGCAGGGAAGTTGGATTCCCATTCAAGTTACCACCTAGGTGTCTCATTTCCATGGTGGTGAGCGAGACAAATGTTTTTGCTGGAGACTTCACTTGTTCATATTTTCATCTAAATGACTACATATCAAAAGTAACTTCACTAATGCTTCAAAAAGGAGGGATTAAAATCAGATTTATAGTTCTATGTGGATCTATAGTAGAGCCTTACGAAAAGATCCCACTATAAGGAAAGTTGGATCAAATCTTTGAAAACTGTACCTATTGTCAGGACCCTTGCATTTTCATTTCTACAGTTTTAACCTCAATGTTAAATAGAGAATTCTGAATGTAACAACAACCCCTAAACAGATTTAGTTTCTGTTTGATATCTATCTGAGCTATTTCTCTTTCTACAGCACAGAACATTTCTAGTAATACTCGTCTCCTTTCAACAGCTTGGGGACATTAACTAGATTTTTCCTCCTATCAAAAGAAAATCCTTGCAATTACACTTATAAAAGCAGGCACTAGTGTTGCATAAACATTCACACAGCCTATTTTTGCATTATCACATTTCCTCATTTTATAGTTGCTCTTAGAAATTGTCTCAAACAGACCTTTTTAATGACTGCATAACTTCCTTTTACAGTATAGAAACGCACAAAGCATTCTTAGGTGGCTTGGCATTTCACGGATGTTACCTTGATTCATGGTGTTATACTAAAAATAACAAGAATATTGAGCTGTTCTAACAGCAGCAAAGCTCACCTGTTATGTTCACACAAACAGTGGTAAAGGAAGCTAAGGGGGTCATTGCTACGTTTTGCGCCCGGACTGTCAGGGTGAAAAACTTAGTTGTCTCAAAGTCAAGTGGTTCAGCGACTAGAAGAGAAGCAGATCCATCAGCTCTGTTTGGCTTCAGATAGAAACGAACTGGCATGTTAGTCTCTGGAACTTGACCGTCCTCCAGATTATATGTAACTCTGGGATCACCGAGAGGGGATGTGGCTTTGATGGTCTGAAGAAGAAAAGAGCCACCACATATGTTCATGAAGCACGGGGTTGCAAGTGTTAAATGTTCAGTTTGATGGCAAGAACATACATGCTTGTATGTTCTTCAAGAACATACATGCCTGTACAACTTGGTTAACAGACAAAAGAGAAACAGTTTACAGAGCTGAGTTTCATTTTACAACATTTAGGTTTGATGCAGGTCTTTAATCAGCAGTAAATTTACCTGCCTGTAAATGTGCCAAGCAAGAACTGCATCACTGGCTAAAGTAAACCCCTCCTCTCTCCTCCTTCCAAAACAAAAGCAATCCAAAAAGAGACCGTTTCTCCACTGAGTAATACATTTTACCAGGCAAGATACAGACAAACCTAAATTGTTTGCAAGTGCTTGGATATTACATGCAGAAGGAGGAAGGCAGGAATTATCTGGCAATTTACAGAAGAGACTATCCTTAAAAAATAAGTCTGTATAGGTTAAAAAGGAATTGGTTTGGGTTAGAAGAGCCCAAAGCAAACTACAGCCGTTCCATGCTGTAGTGCTAAACTGAGAAAAGCTGTAGGAAAGATGCAGGCAGGCAGCATGGTCCACTGAGGATGGAGCAGTAAGTGCTCAGTAAGGAGCTGACCCTTGGTGGAACACTCAAGGACTTCCCACAGAGGCAGGGCATGGGTCTTGCTTCTGTGGGAGCACCCTGACGGCCGCTGGTGTAAGAATTCACTGGGAAAACTGCTGCCAGCTGAAATGCCAGCCTATTCTGCAACAGGTACTCCTGACAAACACTAACAGGGTACACAGCTGTGAAGGCTGATAAGGAAACAGCACAATGCAGTAAGGCTGCAGAGTGGGCATCCACGTACTTTTGACATGGAGACAGAGCACAACAGAGGAAGAAGCTGAAATGAAAAGAAGAGGGAGGGAAGTAATTGCACTTTTAACATACCACTATCTTGGTGTCACGAATGGTGTTTTCAGGGATGGTTACCCAGTATCTGCTCTGCTCCCACCGGGGCGGCTGGCTGAGTGCATTAGTGACAGTTACTGTCAGCTCCACAGTGCTGCTTCTGTTCCCTCCATCTGTTGCTACAATATAGCGACTAACACGTGTTGTCTATGAAAGGAAGAAGATCGAGGATATTTGCAAACCATTTTGTACAAATCAAGAGATTGCAGTTAACCCTCTACAATGGATTTGAGGGGTCGGAGGTTACTTTCTTCCAAGCATTACCTGGGATAGCAGGCGGTTCACGTACACCCAGCCTGTGCTGGGGTTGATCTGGAAGTATTCCAGTTGATGCTCTAACATTGAGTATGTGACAGCAGCATTCACACCTTGGTCACTGTCATGAGCTGCAACACGGAGGAAACTCATCCCCACTGGAGTGTCTTCGCTGAGGAAGTCTTTGAAAAGACAAAGGTATTGTCAGCAAGTCTTGCTCTGGTTTACCAGGCTGTGTGCAACAGAAATACTCCTGTAAAACCTCATAGTCCCCTTCATGGGAGATTAAAAGTTTCTGTAATGAGGCAGGTTATAAAGTACCATCACTAACAGAGTGTCTATAGCTCTCTTTTAGCTTCTCCTTCCCTTTCCCCTGACACGCTGGGTTGTTAAGCAAGCTGCTGGTGAAGCAGGTTTACTGACTACGCCGCTGCCAGCACTCGTGCCTCTCCACAGCAGCGCTGGCAAACCCCGCAGCCACCCGCACGCCCACTGCTTCAGATCACAGCCCAGGCTGCTGGGCTCAGCTGCTGATAAAAGCAGGTTGGCATCAAAAGGAACTGTGTGTGAACTGAATTAATCCTGAATGTGAGCAGCATCGCCAGCGGGAGGCAGTAGGTAATTGCAAACCATGAAGACTCAGGTCATGGTGAAGATGCCCCTAACACCCCAGTGTTTTGGAGAAGCTGCCCCGGGCAAGGGCAATGATCATTTTACACATGCCCCTTTCCTTAGGTCTCACTCCCTGTTCCTAGCAATCCACCTGAGACAGAGGTGGTGTCTTTGTGCCCGTAGTCCTAGACAGACCAATCCTTCTTTGAACCCGCTTTTATAATCATCATCTAAAAATCTGGTGGCAGAGTCACACAGTTGAAGTACCTGTTGCACAGAAGAGTAATTCATTTTGTCTTCCTAAAGCCTGATTCCTGGCAGGTACACCAACAAAATGATGGGAAATTGTGAGCAATCATTTCCTACTCCCCTCCTCTCTGTGGATATATGCGATAGAAAGCTATCACATCCCTGCTGGCTGCCTCTCTTCCACACCCCAGTCTTTAGATTGCTCTGATCTGACTTTGGTCCTGCTCTTCCCTCCATCCTCAGCCATCCAGTCCCAATTCCTCCTCCAAGCAGCCATGGGTGCTTGCCTGATCGTGTTTTTGAGCCATTTCCATGCACTAAGACTCCATCAGCTCAGTGTACTGAAATGGCCCTGGCAGTGGGAAGGCTATCACAGTTAGGTTTAGACAACCCAGTC
The DNA here is from genome assembly GCF_000699145.1 of Aptenodytes forsteri. Lineage (NCBI taxonomy): Eukaryota > Metazoa > Chordata > Aves > Sphenisciformes > Spheniscidae > Aptenodytes > Aptenodytes forsteri. Next base: position 2,375,407 of record NW_008794963.1, on the reverse strand, counting down.
AGTCTATTTAATCACTTCTTGCTCAGAAACCATTTCATATCTTTGATCTCCCTTGTATGTGTCTCCTTTAGCATTTTCAGCGTGGGACAATCAGAATTGCATACTATTTGTAAAGTGCAGTGGTCATGTTTTCTGTTTTGGTTTTCTCCCTTAATATCTACAGTCTGTGGCAGCAGAGCAGTAAAACCTTAAACCACCACAACCGCTTGCTCCATGAACAACAATTTGAGCTTTAATTAGCTTCCCTCATCCCCCAGGACATTTAATTGACCTAGGATTCATGTCCCTGATATGTCAGTAACAGCCAAAGCCACTCTCAGAAGAGATTTACTGGCACTAAAATAGATTAATGAAAATGGAATTTATTGCTAAGAAACACTGCAAAACATCCTTTTTTGTGTTTAAAATTATGCTTTTATAGTCAAATCCTGTTAAATCGCATTGTAAGAAAAAATACAAAATTACTTGGAAGGGCCGTACTCTCTCATTTCATGTAGTTTTGCTTGCTGCTGGCATAACTCTATGTCATCCTGAAGCAAAGGCAGCCCTTTGGGATGGGGAAACTGCAGATAATGAGGTCACTTTACGCATAGCACTTTTCCAGCATCTATACATAAGTAATCAATGTTCGTACGTCACAGAATTAAAAATAGCTTCCTCTCTAACAAGATCAAATGCCATTAGTCATAGGTTTCTATTCTTCTCGGAAACTGCTGGTTCTTTATTCCTCTGCAATAGGATGTTAGTCAAATCCCTGATTTAAGCCATGCATCTTATAATCTGCCTGCAAAACAGACATTAAAGAAATGCTTAACTCCCTGCAGTAGGGATGGTATAGTAAGTGTTAGAGTGTCATGGAGTTGTTGTCACATGCATCATCAACCCTTTTTTGCCATTTTGAGGCAATTATGCAAGAAAGGGCCTGTTCTAGTGCAGCAACTAGGGAGCACGCTCGTCATTTGTGGGTGACATCAAATGTAGAGGGTTCAAGTGTACTGAAGTGCAGGATTCTACTGGAGGAGCATCAAGTAAAATTAAAGGAAAGACTAATGAAAAGTACGTCATGTGGGGATGAAAAAGGGAATGGCACCAGGACAAATGGGAAAAGCTAGCTCAGCAGCACAGTTACAGGAGGCATCGGGGCTCCCAGCCAAATGCAGGCTAGAAGCCAAGGATTTCGGGCTGTTTGACAAGAGATAAATACCACTCCAGCCTATTCGAACAGAGGTGCTGTGTTAAAGAGACACAGATGACAATTGCTCTTCTAGATAGGGTTGCTGAATTCCCAGCTAGGATGTCATGTTTTGTTTTGGGACATCAAGTAAAAATTCAGTATGCAGAAAAACTGGGCAGGGAAAAGCCGCAAAGGGAAGGGACCAGATCTGCCTTATCTGTAGGAGTGAAGACTGTCAATGTTTTTAAGAGTATTGCAATGAATAAAGAGAACTGATCAATTCTGTATATTTCCACTGACGATGGATTAAGTGGTAACTGGCTTAGTGGGCAGCAAAGGAAGACTGGTCACCTGAAAACCTGACCACTGTTATAAGGAACTACTAACCAGGTTCATGTTGCGGTACTGGGACAGGTAGTTAAGAAACACTCACACTGATAACGACTGTTCTCAAACTTGGGATCGTTGTCATTGACGTCAGCAATAAGGACGGTGATCTGACACACGCCGATCAGTGGCTCCTGTGCCTGGTCAGTAGCAGTAACAGACAGCATATACTCCCTCTGCTTTTCCCGGTCAAAACTCTGCGTGGTTGTGATGACTCCTGGGAACACAGACACCTCCTGTTCTGCGTGTCACAGTCTCGGGACTGGATTTGCAGAAAGGGACCTGCACATCTCCTGCACAAGAGGAAGCTCTGACCGCATGCAGCACAACCGTCAAGCTTAATCCACACCAACCCTGCAACACGTGTCTTGGACAAGACCAACTCCGATTCCCCTGTCTCTCCTCTCCTCATGTCACATGCTGCCAGCAGTCAACAGCTTTCTCTCGTGCTGCCCTGATAAGGAGCTTCAGTCCAAGTACCTTGTTATCTCACTCCTCATAGAGCAGAGGACTTTCTCCTCCACACCGAGAGGCCTCTCTTAGGTTTACTCCAGTGATAGTCCAAGTAACTGAATATTTCAAAGACAGCTCATTATTACTTTGGGGAAGAGTCACACCACAGAAGGCACAAGTGATGTGACCAAAGCCATGTCTACTACAGGAGCTGGAGGCTGCCTCATTGAACAGATTAAAACTGGGTAGAATCACATAGCTCAGTTCATAAATCAAACAATTTTCTCCAAATTTTCAGTTTTTCCTCTCTACTAACCAAGTCTCTCCCTGTCTCAGCTCTTTTCTTCTGGTTGGGAGACTTCAAATTGGCCTTCTTGAGGCCACTTCCAGACCTATGTCTCTACTATGCTAGGAACCAGGATTCTGCTGCTCTGTTGTAGGCCCTTCCAGTCTCCTGCACAGTCCTGGACATGCAAATATCCCATTTTACTGTTTTGACTATAGAAATATCAACGACTTTTATAACTTCTTCATCTGAAATGCAGCAAGACTGTCTATCACTGCCCTGTTCTGGTATGAGGGTTTTGACTCTATATGCACTGCACTGGACCTCCTATTTGTGCATGAGATGAGAAATAAACCGTGGCCACATTGAAGGGAAGAACAAACTCAAGCTGTTAGAGTGACACTTTCTGCTCTGCATTTTTGTAACTACACCTGATCCTATAGGAAGATAATTGATACAGAATAGCTTTTTGTCTTCTTATTGAACTGGGGTTTGTTTCCCTACTTAATTTGTCATTTAAATCACTATAATCTTAATTTAATCTATGTGCATGGCTATCCATATACTCTGAACTTTTTCCAGTGTTTATTCTATAAGCTGTTACAGCTAACCAGCCCTGCAGTTACACTGTTAAAGCATGAACCCACATGGACACACTCATACAGTGGCATTCTCATTACAATACAACGGCATTTTCATTTTATCTCAGTAACCTGAAAGCTACTGACCTGTGTCTGGGTCAATGCTGAAGCCTAGGGAAGCTCCGTCTCGGTGCATGAGCCCATACTTCACCTCTCCGTTGACACCGAGGTCTGCATCGCAGGCTTCTACCTGTAGCACATACGTGCCTGGAGGCTGATTCTCCAGAACCCAGGTGCTGTCACTGTAGTAAGTGCACTAAAAATAAACCCAAACATCCAACCCTATATATTACACAGAGCCACATGAATTTGCTGCGCGGTGTCAATATTTTCTCCAGCACATCTGAGAAGAACTCAGAAGAAAATCACTTCTATTACTTATACTCACAAAGAAATCAAGCTCTAAGGGAGAGGAAGGAAAAAAGGAGAATGAAGTACATACCCTCAAAGTATGAAGAAAGCTGGCTGCGTGTTCACTTACAGATTCATTCTGCACTGCAAACACAGTCCCTTCAGCCCGCCGGCAATCACCGGTAGCCAAGAGGAGTCTATAACCCAAATTATGGATGGGAAAAGAATATCTGTAGAAAGACATCTTACCTCTCTGAAGACAGGCTTGTTGTTGTTTATGTCATTAACTCCCACAATAACCTCAGCAAAACTGCTGAGAGGGGTGGGTCCCCCGGAGGCATTGTCATCTATCGCAGTGATATTCAGTGTGTATTGTGGCCCTTTCAGGTTGGGTGGTGGGTTTCTGCGGAGTTTAATGATACCTAAATTTGGAAGCATAAAGTGTCATTTTATTTTACCGTGTAAACAAACAAACAAAATCAAGTGGGCATCGCATTTCTCTGCCACTGTATTGTTGGTTCAGTTTGTATTTTGTTTGCAAAGCATAGGAATCAGTCATCTTAGACTGCACAGTCCTTGGCCCAGGATCCCAAGTTTTGGTTGATATTTGGAGAAAGGCCATCATATCAAAGAGCTAATTCTCATTGATACATCCCCATTTGCAGATTATATAAATATGGTGCTTTCTTATGATTTTTGACACATAGGTGAAGCAGAGTCAATACAGATTAGACAGTAAGTAACTGTGTTCTAAAACCTCTTTCCTTACCTTTCTGACTATCCAGTTCAAAGTTGCCCTCCTCATTGCCTCCTGTAATTAGATATAGCAGCCCATCTCCATCAGGGTCCTTTGCCCGAACAGTAGCCACTAAGGTGCTGGGACCAGCATCTTCCGAAAGGAAAGTTCTGTAACTGATGCACATAAGGGAGCAATGGCAGCACATTTAGTGTCAGAATAACCATCACCACGTTAACCATCAGCCAAGGATTTTAAATTAATCATGAATGTAATTTTTTTAAGCTTTGCGCATGCAATCATGGAATCTTTAATCAGTTTAAGATGAGACTTGATCATCTTTGTCCAGCATAAGGTATGTATTTTAGGATTGTAATCCTGCACTTTTGGTATACGTAATTTCCAAGGATCTTTTGGAAGATATCAACATGCACCATACTACATTGCACTGCAAACCAGGATCACTTGTCTCCTAAAGATGAGAAAAAGGACTGGTATCTGTCATGCGGTGTTTCTTATATCCCTGTATACTAATGGAAAGCGTCAGATACTACAGAGATGAATGTAAAACAGTATTTCATTTTGTAAATAAATGTATGCATGTTTTGTATTTAAAACATGTCCATACTTTAAACTTGTGCAAAAAATAGAAATTATATTCATTCAGGAAAGGAAAGAAGGCATTTTAAACAAGCAGGGCCTCATGAAATTAGCTTACAATACAATCTGCTGATGATAAAATTAAGTTTTAATGTTTGCTAACATAAGACCGTCTTTATCTGTCATATATTTATACATGGACAATCACTTTGAGACCTAGAAGTCAACACAGTCAAAATCATTCCCTAGAGTTAGGTCTTCTATTCATTCTGTTCTCTCTCTATAAATATAAAGTTAATATGCTGGTATCACAACTGGTGTATTTTTTTTATACAATCTAGAAACGAAAGGCCAACTTCTAAAGCCTTTCTTCATACAAATTACCCCTCAATTTCACTGGTACTTATAGTTGCACAGCACAACAAGTTACCATTTAGCCGAGTGTTGTTAAGGTTACACGTGAAAACAGCATCTGTGAAAACCAAAGCAGGCGTTCAAGCTGGCTTACACGGACTGGGAGAAGACAGGAGCCTCATCATTCACGTTGGCCATTCGAATCCGCACAGACGCCGTCCCTGTCCGAGGGGGTTGTCCTTTATCGACAGCTATTACCACAAACTCATACATATGGTTTGCTCGCTCAAAGTTCAGCCTCTGGTTAGAATTGATGACCCCGTGATGCGTGATGGAAAAATCAGTGCTCTGGATGAAGTAAGTGATCTCAGAGTTGGAGCCAGAGTCGCAGTCTGTTGCAAGCACTATTAGAGAACACGTTTAGCAGAACGGTCATGCTGCAGAAGAGGTTTGGTTATGCCATTTCCTACCAAGTCAACTTCAGAGACTCTTTTTTTTTTTTTTGAGAACAGATGTCACCTAAATCTGTTTTATCCATAAAAGCCTTATTTTTGTGGTAAGAGTCTGGGAACTCAGCAGGAGGCTGGGAGTGAAAAAGCCAAACAACTCTTCCCCTCCTCCAACCCAGCCCGAGTGATCGCAGCAAGGCGGGTTTGCAAGAGAGCCGTGACCCCAATACTATACAACGTGCTTTGTACAAATAGCAGTCAACACTGGTAATTACCGCACAATCAATATGCATGTTGGTAGAACATTATCAGTCATAAACTGTGTCCTCACTCTCTCCAGGGATGCCATTCAAATTTAATTAGCTCCCAGCTATGTTATAGCTAAAGTACTTTTTAATTACCTGGCACTTCAAGGTACAAAAAGTGATTAAACATTCCTCCCCAGCAAGTGTTTATTCAGTACGTTGGGTGTCCCATCTGCTCAGAAGCAGCAAATCAGCAGAACAAAGAGCTAGAGCTCACAATGTAGTATCAAAAGTGATTTTTAAGAGCAGGAGCTCACCTCTTTAATTACCCTGCCATTTTTCTAGCCAAACAATGAGGCTTGCGCTCACACCCACCCTGGTATTGAACAAACTCCTTATTCTACCAGGAGGATGCAGATGCAGCCATCGTGGTAGTACACAGCCTTTTGGAAGCAGAACAGTGATTGCAGTGCATGGACACCCTGGCAGACAGCTACAGCGTCATCCAAAAATGAGACGAAGAAACAAGGACCCATCATTAGCAGAGTATTAACTCAAAGGGCTTAATTCCCCTCAAAGGGGAAGAGAACGATTTCAAAAAGCGCACTGAAATGCTGTGCTACTTAGTTGCAAAAAACTCAACTACCTCTGCCTGTGGAAAGTTACTCATCTGGGTTTAAAAGGACATTTAGGATGGTTGTAACATTTTGTTTAAAATCTCTCAAAATCCTACTGTGAATAAATGTTTGGGTGTGCTACACACTACAAAGGCAAGGGCTTTAGAGTTAATCACTCTCTTGCTGTATTTAAAACCTAAATATATTAAAACCTCAAGAAAGATTGAAATGAAAGTGGCTTAAAACGGTTAAATTTAGTGGTCAAGTATTGTTTTTAGAGAGAGATGCAGAAAGTGAAAACATATTTGATTTGAAAACTTCTGATTTAATCTGCAGAGTCATTACCAAGATATTGTAACCATTCACAAAAATACATTTTACGTGCTTAACGATCATACTTTTTTCCCCCCAGATGTTTCTGGCAAATAGGGAACGTGATACTTGTACATGACAAAGATGTGCCTTACTTCCCAACAGCAACTGGGAATTCCATTCCCCTTCCATTTCATTCCATCCTGCAAACTGATCTGCATTGCAAAGGTATTTTGAGGATCATATAGCAACCACAAACAGGTCTGTGCTAGCTCTACCCATGCTCTAAGCTAGTTTAGTGCAAGCTAACTCCAGCTCAAAGCCTAGTATGTTAGCACAAAGTTGCCGGCTATAACTCTAAGCCTTGCTCTGCTGGCACAGTGGTGCAGCTGAAGGAGTACGCTAACCCCTGCTGAGAGCATACCTCCATGCTTTTCAGATCATAGCTTGTTTGCATCCAGACATCTTAAAGCACATGCAGTGAGCATAAATCTGCCTGTAATGACTAAGGAGACAGACTGACTCAACTAGCGTAGCATCAGCACTACAAACATGACACAAGCCAGACTTAGAGTGTGTTAAAATAAAAATGGTTGACAACTAAAACCTACATTTACATCATCCACAGTTTTAACAAATGACATATATCACACGATCTTTTTCACTGCCATTGATAGCAAGCCAGTCAGCCACAGAATGGCAAAGGCTGTCTCAAATTTGCATTTATTTTTGTTTGTGGGACATTCTGAGGTTGCAACATCTCACCCCTCAAGGAACTATAGCCAGGGTAAGAGCTGCTTTTTTTTTTTTTCCTGAGGCCGATACTTGCTTTGGCAGTCAGAGTTAGTGGCACAGTACTCATCCAGCACAGGGTACAGGTGACTGCACATACGGCTTCCTTGCAGCCACTACCAACGCTGCTCAGCCCTTCAATACCAAGTGAGTGTTCACCCACCCATTTTCACTGACTGTCACTATACTTCCACCTCGCATTTTCTTTTCTAAGAAGGCTCTTTCTCTTGAAATGTGCCCCATACGGCAAGACAACCAAACGGGATGCAATTGCACAGCTTTGCCGTTCTGCTTGCTTTGATCAGCTTTACAAGTGTCCTGGAGAGAAGAGCATACATCTCTTTAAGGAAAATCACATGCTTAGGAGTTTTGGGAGTTGATCATTCCGATCAACTTATTTCTTCCCTAGAGCCATTAAACCAAAAAATGAGCTACAGCAAGCTCTGAACTCTCTTGCTAAGTGTTTAGAGAAAGCAGTCCCTGCAGCCCTCTTACCAGCATGTGGCTACGCAAGGGAAGCTAAGCTTCTTATCATCACTGCAACCTGCATGTGTTCAGCTTCAAATTCAGGAAATTTACATTGTTGTCTTCAAAAAACACATCTTAGACACGTAAATTTTTGCTAAGTCTTGCATTGGCACTTACCTATTTCTCACAAGGTTCATAACCCTCCTGAAGTCTCAGCCCATTCTTACCAGCATGTGGCTACGCAAGGGAAGCTAAGCTTCTTATCATCACTGCAACCTGCATGTGTTCAGCTTCAAATTCAGGAAATTTACATTGTTGTCTTCAAAAAACACATCTTAGACACGTAAATTTTTGCTAAGTCTTGCATTGGCACTTACCTATTTCTCACAAGGTTCATAACCCTCCTGAAGTCTCAGCCCATGTTCCCATTACTACCCCAGTACCGGCCCCCTACTTTCAGTTTGAATACTTACAGCAAGCCTGTAAGCATTCTCCCAGTTTTAGGCAGAACACACCTGTGGCATGCATCACATCATGACAGACTATGTCAGATCTCGAGACATCTTTGAAGGCATTTAACTGACACCAGTAAAATAGGTTGGAGAATGGACTTTTGTTCCTTGTCTGTTGGACTCTGAAGACTGAGACAAGAGGTGCAGCATCATCCAATTTCACTCCTTATTTGTGCAACCACAGTATTTCAAGAGTGACCTAGAAGTTTTGGTTGGAACTTGGGGCTTAAAATTATTTCCAACAGCTCTAATCTTTCAACAGGATACTATTCTAGCCTCTAAAAATGTTGTCTGTGCACTCAGGCTTTATGTGCAAGTGATATGTGGCCATGTTAAACACAACAAACTTGGAATGATGACTAGTAAGCCACAACCATAAATATAAAAGTTCACAGGCTTTCCAAAGGTTTCTCCTTTAACACTTTGTAAGTCAATTATACAGCATTAATACCTATTTGATAAAACTAGCTGCCCATTTAAAAAACTTTTTTTTTCTTAACACATTAAGAAAAGAAAAACTAGTTGCAGCTGCTTCCAGGACACAAAAAGATGACCAGATGACCAAGATGAGTTAAAAGACAGCCACAAGATTTAAAGGAAACAAGCTCTGGCAATCCACTAAGTCACTGCCTGTCAGCTGCCTTAACTGCTCTTGGGATACCACAGGATCCCTCCTTGGGCACAGCTGTGTGACACAGCACAGTGGTCCTCACCTGAAGACACAACTCTCAGGATATCTAAAAGCCATCTACAGCTCTCCAGGAAGGCTGCCATCCACATCTTACAAAGGCAGTGCTCGCTGTGGAAGAAACAGCACTTCCTCACGGTAAGAATCATGAACATGGAACACAAGTCAGCAGGTCCATGGCAAGACTGAAACGAAAGGTACCGGGATGGTCCTCACCTTGCAGTAGAGACGTGCCAACAGGAATGGTTTCGGGAATGTTGTCTCTGCTGTAAATGGAGCGCTGGAATTCAGGAGAACAGTCATTTTCGTCGGTGATATGGACCATGACCTGAGACAAAAAGACAGGCTGAGAGGAGATTTTAGTTTCTACACTTAGGAAAATGGGCACCTCATTCTGGACACTGCCTGGGCAGTCATTGCTTTTGCTGCTGTCCCATCCTTACACCTCTGATGCTAAACTTTTTCTCACGCTACTCCTGTAACACATAGAAGTATTATCTCCTCCACTTCCAAGCAGATGGGAGGCAAAGCCAAAGAGAAATAACAAGAGGTATTTCGCAGAGCCTAGATCTGAGCCCAGATCAGAGCCCAGCCTTCTGCCTGCACCATAAGGCCTCCTCCCTCCCGAGCATCTTCACAAGTTTTCTAGGCTATCCCTGTGTGTAACTGGTCCTGCTAATGAGGTAACAAAGATTGCAGAGACAGTAGGTAGGAAGCAAAGTGATCCACATACCTCAGTCACACTGCTAAGAGCACTCTCAACTTCCATGGCTTTCAGTAAGAGGTGATAGAGGTGGTGCTCACTCTCATAGTCCACGGGGTGGGTCAGGCTGAGCTCTCCGCTCTCCTGCCTCACCTTGAAGAGCCCACTGGGGTTCATCAGCAGAGTGTACGAAAGAGGCTGGCTCTGGAAAGAAACAGCCTCAACAACTGCTACTCTGTAAAGAATGAGAGAATAACCCTTTGCTTCAAAACAACAATAACAAAAGCTGTCTCCTGAGCACCTAGAAGAGGAAGATGAGGATGTCAAAAGGTGAATCTCTCACTTTGTCAATGCTGGGCTCAGCTTTGTATTTAGACTGGACATCCCCCTGCTACAGGGAGCCCACCTACCCTCTCTTCTCTCACCAAACTGATCCTCTGACATAGAAGGGCTGGGATAACAACCCATTTCAACCCCTTACTAACACGAAGACATCTTTTTCTTCCCCTTTGTACCCTTCCAAATACTTGACAGCAGTTACTGGTTCAGCTTCAGTTACAGAGATTACTGAGCTACTACACTTTTGACTTTCTTTGAAGCTGTATATTCAGAAAAGGAACTGGTTCAGAGATGGATGGGAAACCCATGAAGTACAGGGCCTTTCCAGACCCTGCTGTCCACTTTGGCAGGACGCGAAATGAATGTTTGCCTCCCTACTGTCACTTATGCTTTGAAGCTCCATCTCTCACAGCAGTCTCTGGCCAGAGTGACATTATACTTTAAGCCCATCTGAGTGAAAGCTCCAGCGAAGGAGACAAATTTTCTTCCTCCTCCTCATTCAGTCTCTTTTAAGGGGTAAGTGGCACATCTCCAGTAGTTTTTCCTACTTCATCACCTTATTTTGAGGTTTCCTACTGCTTAAAGGCCCTATGGCACGGCTCCACCTGCTACTTGGTGCCTTAAAAGCCCATATTGCTCTCAAGCAGCTGAACAGTAACAATAAAACCAGAGCCAGCTCGGCAGCATCTCCCCACTGTGGCCTGGCTTAGTTACTCTTCACACAACGGCAGAGCCCCTTGGAGACTTAGCTGTATCTATTTGCGCTTCACACAGGCGTTGTTATCTCAAGAGTCTGGCAATGACTTGCCATTCTAAAAATTTAAATACAAGTCAAACAGGATACAAACAACTCCAAATCTGGTTAATTAAAAGGCAGTCTTTTTCAAGCACTCATTTATATCTGAAGTTCTCCAGGAGATGCATAGCCAGGAGTTTGGCTGTTTTAATTCACGATGCAATGCAATAAGATCCCAAGAGCATTAAAATAATAATTTCAGCAGAATTCCAGCATCCCAGACTACACCATGTGCCACACTGGAGACTCTTAAACACCAGAAAAGGCACCATTTCTTTTAGAAAACACAACGCTATTTTTAAAGTGTAACAGGCAAACACATACGCATAGGCCTGAGAAGCAACAACACAAAAATTTCACTTTATTGTGTTCTGTGAAGTTCCTCTCAGACTGTAGGGAGGGAGTTCACCTGACGAAGTACAACTTACTTTTCTCCTGCTGGAGTATTTTCAGGGACAAAGACACTGTAGGACATGTTAGTGAACTGTGGAGGTCGGGAGCCTGCCAGGATGGAAATGGAGGCATAGGGGCTTTTGTTGCCATACTCATCGGTGGCTTCCACAGTAACCATGTACTCCTTGTTCCACGTCAAAGGCAAGCCAGTCGTCATGATAATGCCAGTATCCTTATCTACTCGGAATCGCTCTTCACCACCTATAAATATATGCACAAAGCTGGTCTGAAAAATGCCCCATAGCAAGAACATTTGCATCTTCACTATTTTAAGGTAAGCTATCCTCAAATCATCTACCTATGTCCTTGCATGCACTTCTTTTTTCCTCTGCAGTTTTGCACCTTATCTTTCACTCACACTGTGCTCTGTTGACCAGTGCAGTGTAAAAGAGATGAGAACAGGTGAGAAATGGAGCCTTAAGATAACAGTAAGCCTGCAATCAATTTCAAAATAGAAGTAAAGCAAAGAAAGTGGCAGCAAGAAAGATTCCCATCCACGTAACTGTTTTACTTAAAGCACCTCCAGCTTCTACTTGCTGTGCCTGCTGTATCTTTAATGATTCCCCAAGGGAAAAATCTATCAACGAAATGATAAAATGGGAAATTGTTAAGAAAAATCTGCAACTTAACTTAATAGAATTTTACCATTTTTTTTCAGAATAGACCTACCTGCAATGAGTGTGTAAGTTATCCCAGCACTGGTGTTTTCATTGTTACTGTAATATGCGACAAGCTGGTAGATGAGAGTGCCTTTTCGGGCATCTGGATCGACACGTGCCAGGTAGGGGTATGGGTACATGCCCCAGGACAGAAGTTCCTCTTCTGGGGCAAGGAGTGTCACGTGGCAGAGGTACCAGTCGTTATCTGCAAAAGATGCATGGATTTCTAGACAACTTGTTCACAAACTTTAGTCGGGAATGTTTAAGATCTTATCCATTAGTATCTGTAAACAAACTGAATTGCCCATCACATTCATGCTATCACGTGCACAAAAAATTCAGTACAGATATGGAGTTTGGCAGCTCGATGTGTATTAAGTGCAGTTAACAACTAAATAAAAATACTTTCAATAATAGCTTTTAATTAGTTAGATATGCATATTAAATACTATGTCAGTTACACCACTTGCCATGACACAGTTTTAAGTGCGTACTTATCCAGACTCAGGTGAAATTTGGCCTTTTTATTTTCAACAAATTCAGCATAAATGTTGCCAGCTTTACCAAATCAGGTTTAGGGCTTATTAAAATATTTCTCTTAAAAATCAGTGGAAATGGTAAGCAATCAAAACCCCCTAAAATTCTTCCCGCTCCAACACTGATTTGTTTAGTTTTCTCAAACCACCAGATATTCAAGGAAAGGCATATGTGCCTTCCCCTTCTGCCCCCAGCATCCCATCTGGTTGCATCTTAGGTGAGTGAAACATGGCCTTTGAAATGGAACCCCCCCAAGGCAAAGCCTTGGGCTTTGCTTCTACAGGGAGAGGCAAGCGAAGTGGCAGGTCAGCCAGCAGCTGCAGTGAGAGAGCAAGCCCTGTGTACTGGCAGGGGAAGCACAGCACAAACTGCTCTCTACTGGGCATGGAGGATCTGGGGTTGGGAGCAAGCACCTCTACCTGAATCCCTGGAGAAAAACGGCACATGTGTTGACTGTGCCTGTATTGTTTTGTGGCTAAGAAGTGAACTCCGATACCTACAACAACTGGTGCAGACGATTGCATCTGCGCAACCTTGGACTGTCAGACTTGGGAGCAGCCTGGAAGGACCCACACCACTGAGTGTCTGGCCTAGATCCCCCCTGATCTCTGACCGATAGCATGGTCTGAGGGCGTTTGAGTAGCAGGGTTGACCATCAGCAGAACAACTCCTGGGATCACCCCAGATCTGCTCCTGGGGTGGCTGTGCCACTGCTAGTGCCAGCCCAGTAAAAGGAGTGAACCCCTGACATGCAGAAGGGCTGTCCACAGAGAAGAAAGAGAAGGAACCTTCTACTGCAAAGAACCTGTAGAGATTTAATCACAGTATTTTTACCTCTTGGGACACCTAAATTCAAACCTTTTGAACTCACAGCAACTTGCTAACAGATGCTAAAGGTACATATGAGCTTCTTGAAGAAATTTTCCTAAGCACATTTGTGTTCCAGAGGTGGCCTTGAGATTTGACTTCAAATCAAAATGAATATATTATTGAATATATAAAATAAGTTCAAATTAAAAAAAGAAACTAAATGTAGAAAGGGGGGGAGTAGAAAAGTACATATGAAAAATGCACGTTGTCTGCCTGATAAAATATGATCGTATGCTTGAACAAACTGGACTGAGGTTGCAGGTCTGTGAAGGGCTACACCACTATGAAAAGAAACACCCACCCAGGTGTACGTATGTCTCATACAGGAAACCCTTGATCTCTGCCTTCAGGAAGGCCACATTTCACATAGGATGGAAGAGGACAGCAGCACGTGGACAAAACCAGCACTAAAGGCAAGAAGTAAGCTAGACATTCCAAACAATTTTTAACTGTGGACCTCAGGGATCCGATACTAAATATAAGACTACACACAGATAGAGACATCTGCTGACACACAAGACCTGTATTTACGAGCAGCCTTACCCCACAGTAAAAATACGTGCTGGACAAATTTACCAGAGGTAATCATTCCCAGGAGAGAAAAGACTTCACTGCAGTTTTGTGGGTTTTTTAAAGTATGTAAAATAATTTAAGACATGGTTTCTTTAGCTAGAGGAAATTCTTAGATTACGTGGTTTCTGGTTTTCTAATGTACCAACATTGCATACATGGGAACATTTGTTAAACATGCTCCTCTAAGATTTTTTTTCTCTGTATGGCTCAGTGTAACACAAGGCACAACCCTCAGCACGAGCTAGTGACTCACAAGAGCAGCTGTAAAATACTGTGGTCAGTATTTTATCCACAGCCAAGAGTGAGGGCTGAGAAACACATGTTTTAATTAACCCAGCTATAGGCAGTGTCATTTTGCTAGGGCCAAGTAACAGAATGAAAACTTGTAGGCATACATCATTAAAAAATATTTTTGTTCATTCATTCGTCTAATTCAGGCAGTTCTAATTTCTGCAGAGATGAATATCTAGTCAAGCATTTTTCCCATTTAGTGAAACCTAGAGAATGATTTCAAAGAATTATAATTATACGGCTTATTCCTTAACATTGTCCCATGTAGGTGATCCAAGTGTTAAATATCAATCAATAACAAAGTCCTAATCCTGCTGTAAGAATTGTAAAAACCACCACCATGTCAAAATGTCAGCCCTAAACCAGGACTTCATGCTTTAAAAAAGACAGACAAGGGAATAAATTTCACTGAGTTCAGGACACCATGTCAGGGGAAATATTTGTGTTGTTCAAATTTACAATAATTTTCTGGACTTTTACAAAAACTTCATCTCCCCCCTCTCTGAAATGTGTATTTAAATAGACTCGTAGAAGCACAGAATCATTTAGGTTGGAAAAGACCTCTAAGATCATCGAGTCCAACTGTTAACCTAACACTG
>NW_008794963.1:2346740-2360175 GCF_000699145.1 Aptenodytes forsteri | reverse complement strand
CCACACTATTTCTGATACAGGCCAGGATGCCATTGGCCTTCTTGGCTGCCTGGGCACACTGCCAGCTCATATGCAGTCCTCACTGAACCTTGGTAAAATTGTGACACTAGCAAAGCCTTAGATCACAGAATCACAGGATGGTTGAGGTTGGCAGGGACCTCTGGAGGTCATCTGGTCCAACCGCCCTGCTCAAGAAGGCCTACCTAGAGCCAGTTGCTCAGGACCGTGTCCACATGGCGGCTGCCTGGGCACACTGCCAGCTCATATGCAGTCCTCACTGAACCTTGGTAAAATTGTGACACTAGCAAAGCCTTAGATCACAGAATCACAGGATGGTTGAGGTTGGCAGGGACCTCTGGAGGTCATCTGGTCCAACCGCCCTGCTCAAGAAGGCCTACCTAGAGCCAGTTGCTCAGGACCGTGTCCACATGGCTTTTTAATATCTCTGAGGAGGGAGACTCCACAACCTCCCTGGGTAACCTGTTCCAGTGAACAGGGTTCCAGTTCTGGGGACTGCATTTCAGGAAAGATGTGGACCAGCTGGCAAGTGTCCAGAGAAGAGCAAAGAACACAACCAGAAAACATGGCCTGTCAATGTCGTGGTTTAATCTCAGTCGGCAACTAAGCACCACGCAGCCGCTTGCTCACTCCCCCCCACCCGGTGGGATGGGGGAGAGAATTGGAAGAGCACAAGTTAGAAAAACTCGTGGGTTGAGATAAAAACAGTTTAATAATTGAAATAAAATGATAATAATAATATGATAATAATAATAATACACAAAACAAGTGATGCACAGTGCAATTGCTGGTATGGAATGTCCCTTTGGCCAGTTTGGGTCAGCTGTCCTGGCTGTGCCCCCTCCCAGCTTCTTGTGCACCTCCAGCCTTCTCAGTCGGTAGAGCCTGGGAAGCTGAAAAGTCCTTGGCTAGTGTAAGCATTACCTAGCAACAACTAAAACATCGGTGTGTTATCAACTTTGTTCTCATCCTAAATCCAAAACACTGTACCAGCTACTAGGAAGGAAATTAACTCTATCCCTGCCGAAACCAGGACAGTCAAGAAAGGTGGAAAGATGTGGAGATTTTCAGGAGACTGCAAGGGACATGCTAACAGTGCTGTAAGATGCCAAAGGACTGATGCATGAAGTCAGTCGGCTGTTCCCTACCCCATGAAACAAAAAGTAACAAACTATCATTCCTAAGGAAAAGATTTGCATTAGATGTTAGGGGGTGGGGGGAATCCCCCAGCAATTTTTGAATTATAAGGATAACAGAGCACTTGATAGCGGCTGGAGAGGTGAGAGATCATCCATCAATGAGATCTTTAAGACCTGACTAGACAAGTATCTGCCACCAACCACTTTGTTATAGCAAAGCCTGCCTCTAGGCAGGGGCACGGTACCAGCAAGACTGTTAACTCCTTTCCATCATGCTTTAATTCCTCTGCCCTTCAGCTTTTGCATCTCACTGATTTCTGAAGCTTACATGTTCACGTGTCACTCGTTCCCCAGCAGCCTGAGGGAATTTCTAGCATAAACTTTCTTTGGACCTTGTGTTTTTCTTTGGTGTTTGCTTAAAGGTAAGAAGTGAGGGAAGGAATGAATGCCACTCTAGAAACAGACAGCACCACTCATGAAAGGAAAAACACAGGATGAGGCCAAACCTGGAGGGCCATAGTACAACAGCAGGTGGTAATAAACTTCAGATATCAGGTGGAACATCTTTCTGCAGCTGAGACCTGGCTCACTCCTTCAGCCCCTCAGCATCTATTTCTGCTTTTAGGGCTTGAAGGAGCAGAGCTGTTCTCTCTGTGCAAGTAAACAAAACTTAAACTGAAACAACCTGCAAGCATGCTGACAAAACAGCCCAGGTTATCTGCATACAGACATCAGAGCTCTAATTCTGGCAGAGAGTGAATGGAAGTAGTGAGGTGGGTGTTGGTCTCTTCTCCCAAGTAACTAGCGATAGGACGAGAGGAAACGGCCTCAAGTTGCACCAGGGGAGGTTTTAGATTGGATGTGAGGAAAAATTTCTTCATGGAAAGGGTTGTCAAGCATTGGACCCCCAAAAAAACCAAATTTTTGGCGGGTCCCTGGAGATATTTAAAAGATGTGTAGATGTGGCGCTTAGGGACATGGTTTAGTGGTGGACTTGGCAGTGTTAGGTTAACAGTTGGACTTGATGACTTTAAGGGTCTCTTCCAACCTAAATGATTCTATGAAGAAAAGATTGTTATAAAGGTCAGGTCTAAAAAAAGCAGGTTGAACATGCACCGGAGACTAACCGGAGGCCAGTCAAACAGCACTATTCTGCCCTATCATTCAGAAAAAGCTGTTCAGAAGAAGCACTTCGAGCCTTTGCTACTCAGGAGTACAAACATTTCTGTTCTGGTAGCTGTCTCCTCTTTGCACAGGCACCGGGTGTGAGAAACTCAAGGATTTTAAGGTGTTACAGACACATGGCAATCAAATACTATGGAAAATTATTGCATTGACTTGAAACAAGTCAGTGAAACAAAAACAGTCTTGATAAAGCAGCGTTTTTTTCCAGCAATGCACTGGTTTTTCAACTGCCATAACTGTAAAGGCATTAACAGATCAGGCCTCTGAAATCAATAGTGTTTTATTTTGTTCCACTGACAAAACCGCAGCATCCTATTAAATCAAAATGCAACATCACCCAGTGATGTTACAGCTCACACATTTTGTCAATATGAATCATCCACTGAAAGGAAGGAAATAATCAGGAAACCAGGCTCTATAGCCTGTGAAACAAGATTATCACCAGGATGAAACATCTGGCCTCTGCATCATGCATTTGAAAAAGAGTCTCGGTATGATCAATCAAGTTTTGCTTGAGATACCAGTATATTGCCAAGGCTTCAGCTCTACCCCTTGTTTACATATAAGAAAAGCATGTCAGGGATGGCATGAAAGGGATGTCAACCAACCACCAGCCAAGAGGAACCTAAGTAAAAGGGTTAGGACGTAGCAAGTGCAAGGATGGGGGAACTCACCACATGGCCATCCATGCAATGAAGAGCTGCTAGCTTTCTGTCTTTGAGGGCTAAACACACTTCAGCAGATCAGAGCAGATATAGCCGCGCCATCCTTGGACAAGAGCATGAAAGCAAAGGAAGAACTGGAAAAGGATTTTAAACTGCAAGTGGCTGTTCTTGCAAGCTTGTATCAATTCCGTGTTCCTTTAGTCATTTATTTTCCTCCCTTAACGGAAGGAGGAAATATGATAGAAGTAATTTTCTTTTCCTGAGATGAGGATTAGAGCTGCACTGACTGATGTGGGTTTGATGGGACTAATGTTGGGAAGCTGAGAAGTAAAAAATGTGCATAAAAAACGTTAGTTATGTTTTGCTTATATCCCCTCTGGCAAAATGAATCATTTGAATGTAAAAGAGACAGCATGGTATGCGAAGACGTTTCTGAAGTACCCGGCTTGAAATAGGACATCAAGGCGGGATGCCCACACAGCCCCTCCTTGCACTGTCAGGCCACACTGTTATCCCTCAGTGGCAGGGCAAGACAACAGGACCTTTGGCTCGCTATTGAACCCTCACCAGAAAATCCACACCTGAAAAATGGTTACTATCACAGCTAAGAAACCCTTGTCGTCCTCAGGACTGAAACACAAAATTAGTTTCAAAGGACCTGTATTTCCTCAAATTAAAAATAATGTAATTGCCAGAAAACATCTGATGCACTGAATAAGTTAATAAATTTCTATCTCAAATATCATACAAAATTATATTTGAGATAGAAAACATCTTGTGTATATACATACATATAAATATAACTTGTCCTAGAAGTCCCATAAATGCTTGTCCTATAAATTTGCAGTTTTCCTTATAAATTATAATTTTCAAGAGTAATTTTTTTAAATGTAATTGGATATACTGAAGACTATGAAAAGATCAGCGTGTTTTGGTAGAAGCAAAAGGAAAAAAAAAGGACTAATTTATTTAGGCTTAAGTTGCCTTCAGGCTCCAGAGCCCCCTGCAGACAGGGCAGGTATGGAGGCAGTAGGGTAAAATGCTTCGCGGGCAGCAGCTTGCACAAAAACATGACGGCAGGTAGCAGCCATCCCAATGAACACCGGCAACTTGATGTGTTCCCACATTAACACCGCACTTCAGCGTGGGGGATGGGGGAACCAGCACCTATTTCTGAGATCTACGGCAGAGACCAGACTCTCTGCTTGCCACAAGAAATGTTTTTCTTTTTTTTTTTTATGTTTAACATTACAGTCACCAGGGGTTACAATGTGCAGCTCACACTCCAGTCTCCCAAACATATGACAGATCCGAGGAGCTTCAGGAAAGATCAAGGGAAGGAAAACAAAGGGGATTTGTGCAGGAAGACAAGAGAAAACACAAGACTAATTGGAAACTGTAATCCTTAGAGTTTAAGGATACTATGCTTCACACCCCAACACAGAGTGATTTAAAGATAAGCCACTGACAGTGATGAACACTTCCCTTCCCTTAGCTAGCAGCCCCATCCCCTTGATGAGGCTCCAGTGAAGAAGACAGAGAGACGAGGCCTCCTGCTCTTCTGGGGGAGCAGAGAAAAAGCCCCGGCAGTCATCGCTGACACCTGTGCGAGTCAACAGGACTAGAATTGGGGTGAAATCCCCCAGCAGAGTTACTTAAACCACAGGCATGATGGCTGAAGCACTGAGAAGCAGCTTGTACGCCCCTCAAAAGCTATAGACAACCAGTTCCCCCTACTGTCATCGAATACTGGCATGATACTAGATGAAAATGTCTCCTTGTTTTGGTTGTTTTTTCTTGGGTTTTTGGTTTTGTTTTGTTTTTTTTTCTTTCAAGCACTGTTCACTTCTCTGACTCAGTTTTTGTAAGACAGCTTCGCATAAACGACCTCGCAAATCATAAACACCAGTTCATCAGCCTTTTTCATAACCAGATGCTCTATGGTTGCAAGACACACTGGTGCCCCAGTTTCTAACTTATCCTTGACTAACAACAGATATTCTTAAAATTAAAGCTGCTTTTGAACATTCCAGTCTTTATTTTGTAGTTATGGTCAGTCACGTACTCCAGTACTACCTGAGGATCAGACAAGACTGGGTCACTGTGTGACCCAATATACCCATCTCATAAACTAACACTAAAACATCCCTGTCCTCAAAGCACCTGCAATCCAGTCCTCATCCACTACACAGCATCCTACAAACACTGAGGTATTGAATCTGAAAAAAAATTAAAACACATATGGACATGCCTCATGAAAATTCTTCCATGTGTATTTTTGTGCCTTTCAGAAATTCCCCCAAAACTAAAGTATACGTAGGAATAATCTACTTAAGAGTGTTTAAACTTCCAACAAAATGTCTTATAGCAGTAATTAATCTTTACCCAGAGTTCATCTTCACTTTTAGAAATGCCTCTTAGCCTAAAGAAGTGATATTTACGCAGTCACGCTGTCCGCTGTGCCCCCTCTCTCCTGCCCAAGTGGCTTTTGAATCTGGCAGCCAGTTTGCTCCTCAAGCTTTATGAAAGTCAGCAGCTGTCCAGAAGAGGGGGATCCCAAATAAGGGTGCCCACTGAGGGAAAGGAAAAGGGAAAGCAGCTTTTGCTTGGTCTCGACGAGCAGACAGGTCAGCAATGCCTACAATGCTCATGCGTCTGCCCCAGCTGCCACACGTGCTGTCATGCCTCCTGGGAGAAGTGTTGGGGCAAGGAGGAGCTCTCGCAGAGGGGAGAGCCTTCATGGCACAGGTCACCCCTCCAGAACTAAAGCCTTAATTTTCTGAATTTCTTTTCTCCAACTCCCGTAAGAAAAGTTGTACAGGGCAGTTTTAGTACAGCTAGTCTGCTGTCATGGAAATGATGGGTCGGCTCCACCCCAAACGCTGATGAGAGATTCCTGAGGGTGAAGTTTCTGTTAATTAACAGAGTCGGTTTCTCAAAAATACTCCTAAGGTTTGGATACAATGCTCAGGGGTATCACATCCCCTTGTGACATACTAGTGTAGCAACTGGACTCTGTTGGACTAAGTAGAGAGGGCCATGTCTTGAAGGCAGGGTAATATCCTCATTATCCCATTTACAGAAACAGGTCTCTTTACTCCCTTGAAAGCCCACAAACCACTACATTAGCTTGTGGATCAACAGCCCACAGCCACAGAACAGCTGGGCAATGCGACTGTACCAACTGCCTCATCTAAAGCTATGTCGGTGGGTTTCAGTTTTCCCTCCTTGGTTAACCACTGCCAGCAAGCTCGACAGACCATTTGCATTATTTTCATGACATGTTTCTTAATATACACCAGCACTTGGACATGTTTTCTACTCATACACCACCTCTCCAATTTTAGGAGGCAAGGTCTTGCTTACCTCAATACCACCTGTAGACTTATCCAGTGGGATCATCAGAGCTAAAAGGCATTTGCAGGTGCTACTGCACAGATGGGCAGCAGAGACAAATCTTCAGCCAATTTTTTCACTTTTTGTGGGAATGCAAAGCTACAGCGGGTACCTCCATCACACTGGGTATCTGAGACACCTACGGCCTTTGTTGGGCAGCAAAGACATCTCCACAGGCAGATGTCCGTACATCACAGGAGAGGCTTCAGGCAGATGCAGGAACAGGACTGCAAAATCCATTGTATCTTTTCTTCTACCACATCATCCTGCCCTAGCCTTTAAAGCTTGACTGTGGTGTAATCCTCTAGTTTTTAAAATGTTTCAATTTTTTTGTTTGTTTCCAGAGGAAGGCTCTGAAGCACTGTCAGACCTGTGATTACAGAAGTAGCATCTTTGCCTCCACCCTTAAATCCACTGTATCTGCCAACAGCTGCCCGTTACCACCTAACCACGAGGATTAGGAACCCTTCACAGCACCGCAGAGAAGGTGGGAAGTACAATTATTTACAGGATCTCAAAAGCTTCCATATGACAGGATTCTTCATAAAACAAGTTTTTTACTACAGCTTGCCATGTTAACAACCTACTAATCACCATTAAAAGATGCTATTAAATATTATACAATCCATAATTATTTGCAGGTATGTCAGTTGGTGAGGAAGTCAGACCATGCTGACATAGTAAGAATAGCTGAGGAGTCAGCAGCGCAGAGGACATTTGGGGGATTTTTTTTATCTTTTTTTTTTGGAGGAAAGTATTAAATATTATACAATCCATAATTATTTGCAGGTATGTCAGTTGGTGAGGAAGTCAGACCATGCTGACATAGTAAGAATAGCTGAGGAGTCAGCAGCGCAGAGGACATTTGGGGGATTTTTTTTATCTTTTTTTTTTTAAGGAGGAAAGTGTTGTAAGACACAGCTGCAATCTTGGCATTTAAAAGTTGCTTCTCTTTGCAGATCGTTCAGCTTTTACTGTTGATAGGAAGGAGAGGCATGTTCTTTGGGTTTGTTTCCATCCCTCACAACTTCATCTTCCACTCTCTGGTCAATATTGCACAAAGCAGGTGAAACAATACAGACAAAATAGACATTTGTGTGATACAGCACACTCCAAGACTGTACTTAGGTCACTGAAGTGAAATTACCTGCAAGGTCTCTTGTCTGCCAACAAAAAAGAGGCTCAAAACGTATAGTCACAAATTCTAGGAAGATTCCTAAACATTTTTTATAAGGGCAGCATCATTAAAGAAACCCAACATCCTTCGAGGAGCCTACGACTGGACAAGCTCCCAATCGCTGCCTCTGCCTTCCCGTTGTCCCACGCAACACAGCACCTACTCTTCCTCATTAAAATGGCACTTATTAAATTTAAAGTAGTTTGTGTGGAGCATAAAAGATCCTCTTCCTAGGAGGCAGAATCCGATTGCTGCAGTGGTTAGGAATCACCTCGCTTCCAGTCCCAGTCTTTCTGCGGAAAAGCTACAGGCATTTGTTCTTGTGTCAGCATTGTCCTTTAACATAAGTAAGCCTCTTCTTGAGGTTTGTTCAAATGGTTTTGAAATAAAAGTTGCTTGCTGAGGCTTTATGCAATAAGAGCTGTTCCTGTGACCATACTTTGAGTATATTAACTTCTTTCCAAACACTTAAAAATTTATCGTCACCAGCAAAATACCAGTATTTTTTTCAGCAGCAATAGCATGTTTCATATGTACAAAGAGATGCCAAAAAAAGCTGTAGCAATATTTCTTGTTAACACCATTGGATGCAACTGTAAGAGATGCACCTCAAACCCAGTAGCACGTGCACCTTTGGTAAAGGTGGACAGCAGCATTTAGAGGTGCGTTTGGATTAACCGGAGCAGCAGCCTCCAAAGGAGCAGTGTGCTGGTTCCTGTGCTGTGTCCTAAGAAATGAAAAGGTAGAGCTGATAGCCTACCTTCCAGTTCTTCTTATATACTGAATTTCTAAACAGATCCTCTTCCCCTTCCACAGACATATCCCTCACTGCTTTGCTACTTCTCTCTCACGAAGCAGATGTCTATTCCATATGTGTAGCATTTGTTTACTCACTCAAAAGCTCAGCCAACCCATCTGATGTAAAGCAAGTGCGTCCGTAGTCGTATGCACAAACTGCTCTTTACTCTGCTGTCACCAAGCACTGCTTTTAGGTCCTTCCATCAGCAACGCGCAAGACAGGGAAGAGCATATAGTTACAGGAGCAGGACCCCAAGTCCTTTCCATCAGCCCGCTTCCTAAGGTCCAGCTTTCAAAGGCTTTTCTTAAACTTTCTGCTTAACTTTCTCTTAAATTTTGGACAGTTTCCACTAGCACGCCAACCTCTCTGCTCAGGCTAAAACTCCAGTACTGTTGTGATACGCACTAGTCAGGGTCTGACTGCTTTAGCAAGGAAACACTAATGCCTGCACTGAAACGCCCGCTGAGAAGCCGCCACCGCTCTCCAGCAAGGACAGCTTTCAAAGCCCATCAGAGATACACGAATGGGAGCAAGTTCAATTCCACTTCAGAGTCATATTCCCAAATGAGAAGGCTACATGCACGTCTGCCTAGGGATGCTTATATGAACAAACTCCTTGTGCAAACACGGTATGTGTGAATTTTGGGCCTCCCATGTGTAATGCAGGTGTGAAAAGGCGGCCGCAGATCAGCCAGCTCCTGCCTGTACACAAAAATTAAACCCTGCTGCACACCGCACAGTGCTCTTGGAGCGTGAGACAACACTGAGAGCATGTAGGGATATTTCTGGCATGGTACAGCTTTCATCTGGGTCTAAAACAGATTTTTAAATGCCTTCCTGCTGTTGTAATGTAATGAAAACTCAGAAATATGAAATCACAGACTTTATAAAAGGATTTAAGATGTTAACATTAAGAATAAAGGGCTGAATATTTTATTTTGAAGGTCTCCTATTGCTATTCTCTTTAACTTGTTATGATAAAGACTTTCTCATCATTTAAATAGCTTCTTATGTACCTTACTAAGAATACTTGGAACACAAACTTTGCATTTACCTCTTCAGTTTTTAAGCTTTTTGTTGGTTTCTCAGCTATAGACTTTATCAGACATTCTTACCATTTATTTATTGCCTCTGGGTCATTATATATTTTTACATCTTTTTTTTTTTACAGTAAGATTCTTCCAAAGATACATACAGACAGCGTAACACAATAACCCTCATCCTGGAGCTTGCTGTTTTGTCTAATGATCCCTGGCCATTAAAACGGTTTCATGGTTTAAGTGAAGCAAGCTTTTTCTCTGTCGGCACCTGAATTTGAAGGCATAGCAATGGTATCCACAGATGGTTTTAATCAGTCTGATACCAGGAGGGGGAAAAAAAAAAGCAGCATATAGTATGACCTCCAAACCTGATTGCCAGGTCAGATTTCTGTTTCTGGAGTCAGATTTATTTTGTTCTAAAAATGTCAGGGGGAGCCAGGAAGCAATGGGCCATTTCTGGCTGCATAAAAAAAAACCCCTAATCTATATCTTGATTTGAAATCATAGCCAACATATATGGATTACTTGTTAGTTTTTACAGAAGCTGTATTATGTGGATTGAAGGGCTTTCCTTTCCCAGTAGGCATCCTGGTGGAAGTTTTTTAAGAAAGTGCAAGGGACTCAAACCACGTAATGTCTCCGTGTGCAGTCTAGGCTCTATTTTCAGGAATTTCAAGATTTGACAGATGCCTTTTTAAAATGTAGTTTTCTTCCAGTGAGTCATAAGGGTTCAATACTGATCATATTCTACCATAAGACACCATACCCGAGGAACAGCATTATGCTACAGCCTCCTCAGTCAGATTTAAGACCTACCTCCTTGGAATTCAGTTACAGTAGTAAATAGTTGTTATCCCACCTGAACGAGAACAGGGGACGAGAGATCCATCTCAATTCCAAAACATTCCAAAATACTGAACAGCCTTACAACTCTTTTATTCATTTCAGTCGTAAACTAACTGCTGGCGTTTACCTCACTTCAATGTCTTAGGGCATCCCAGAGTTAAAGGGTTGCTAGCCTCAAGCTTACTCTTCAGAGCACTGCAGACATGCTGGAGGGGGAAGAGATTTGTCTTGCTGGGCTTTCGAGTCTCCCTTGTCGTTAAAGAAAAATAACCTTTTGTAGACTATGGAGTGACTTCTTACCAAGCGTGTTTTCAGTTTGATTGCATGTGGGCTGTATCTGCGGTGTCAGTGTGTGCAGGAGCATGGAAATCACCCAGTGGGTCTCACTATTCCAAGCCAATGCAGCGTGTGCTCAAGTAAGACCTTTGTGGTAGGCTCTTAAGATTAAAAAACCAAAACAGAGCTGAAAGTCTGCTAGAGTCAAAGCACGGGGTAAGAAATTGTGTTCCTTCACTTTTTGAAACACGATAGACAAAGTCCTAAACATAAAGCTTCTACACAGGGTGCACCAGTATGTACCCCAGCTACAGAAAGGACGGCCTTCGGTGGAGGAAGAGGAAACAGTTGTGTAACTGCACACGACCCACCCTGTGTAAGTCGGTAACAAGTATGAGAACCTCTGTAGGTGCTTGCAGGTGTGGGCAGGTGTGCATGAACAGAGGCAGACTTGGAAGGGAAAGGGAGCTACAGCCCTTTCAACCCTTCCCCACCTCTCCCAGCTCTTCCACGCTCAGGCTACGCACTGTTCCTCTGCCTTCTGATGGCGTAATCAGTGTTTGCAGGATGTTAAATGTCCCAGAAGAAAATGTGGATGAGGAAAGGGCGGGTCAGTAGTGCCTATCTTTGTGTAAGAGTCTTGTCTGAACTCCAGATCCCAAATCCACAGCTGCGCTCATGCAGAGCCCAGAACAGCAAGACGGAGGCAACCTGCCAGATTCCTAAAGAAGATGCTAACCGCTTTGTGTAGGTAAATAAGACAATTCACAGAGTTGTGCAAACCTCTTTGCGATGCACAGTCCATGTACCAAGTGTATATTCAATGGGAGAACTGCATTTTCACAGTTCCAGCTACGGTGTCCCCACAGAACAGACGGCAGCCCCATACGCATCACTGCTATGAGTACCACTGAGCAACAGGTAGGATTCATATAGTTACCGTACTCTACGCTCAGCTTATTTCAGTATTTCAATCGTGTACATGAATACCTTGACTTCCTAGGACTACAGTTGCAAGAAACAATGCTCTAAGCTACTATCTGACCTCCTTTATTATTATTTTTTTTAAGTGCCAAAAAAGCTTTGCTTTTCTTGAAAAACACAAAACCCCAAGACACACTTCACTGGAGAAGCAGCACCTGTGAAATGCCTAAGTCCATTCACGACTATTACGTAAGAGATGGCAATTGATAAGGGTCCAATAGTTTTGTTTTTCAATTAATGAGAGGATTAAAAGTTTGGCACATGTTCCATAATATTGATTACTATGTGACCCGCTGTTAATTATATTTAGTAAGAGGCACAAGGAGAAATGAGGAGCAAACCAAAGTTAATTCTGTTTGGCTTTAGACAGTTCACCAGGTTTCTTCAGATAAAAAAAAGGATGCTCAAAGCCTCCCACTGTTTCATCATCTTCCTGTAAAATAAGCAGCCAGAAAAAGATCCCAAGTTTGTTACTGTACAAAGTTATGAGATAGTTTTGATTTTAAAAGTAGCTTAAAGGAGTGTCTGAATGACCTTGTCCCACTTGATCATCGAATTCCTTTCTCCCTGAGGCTCATCTCTTGTCAATACATTATCAGCGCATAGAGAGTGGTAAAAACATGTTGTACAGCACCAGACTGGAGAGGACAACATGATTAATTGTTTGTACAACACTGCTCACAAGGTTGTTTGCTTTCATTAAAAATAAGCAAGACAGTCAAGCAACACGTCACCTTTCCAATTCCATCTTTAGCTTGAATGAGAAGTTCTACTTTCAATGTTGGGCGATTTCTTTAAAGTTAGTACCTAGAAATACTGTGCAGCATTTTTATTATGTTAAATGTTTCTCACTTGCATAACACTGCCCATTCCTGCAAGAATAAGTCTCTCAGACAGGCGGCTCTGGGATTCTCAGACCGCACACAGTGCAGGATGGTAAAGGAGATCACAGCCCCCGGCATGCTTCAACACATTTGTTTTCCTCCCAGCTCTATGTTTTGCATTTCCTGAGCATTAGGCTGTAAAAACTATTTGCAGAAAACTGTAAACATTTCCCCTGCAATGAAGTGGTAAACATCTAAGAAAAAAACAACAACAACAAAATACAAGCAAATGATAACTGGTAACATTACCAGAGACCTGAGCTACGGTTACAAACACACTATCAAATACTCTGAATAAGATGAAAGTAACACATGGAAAGGATGGCTTTAGTAACCATAACGTACCTCAAGCTTAACACGGTTCAAGAAGTTTAACGTTCTCTTTGCTGTTATTAGGAGAAGCACATACAGTATACAAGCTGTTGATGCATTGAGGATTTACACAGTGGTATAACGTTACCTCCACTTCGTTCTCTACACTGACTCCTATGATTCCAGATTCAGGCTTTTTTTTTTATTTTTTGCTTGTCCCAAGCCCACTGACATCTATTGTGCAACAGCTTCTTTCCCTTCCCATGCACTGCTCTGCCATTGCTGTAGCTGACTTCCAGCATCACTTCAGTGGGGTTCAGCAAACAGTCGCAGAGGGATCTCCAAGCACAGTGGGCTTTAGCTGTAGGTCTGTAAGCATGCATCCCCAGGGCAATGTCACCTCTCCCTTCCCAGGTCACAGAGGACAACAGTGAACTGAAGAGGTTCTCTAGTAACTCTATGATTCTGTGAACTCCCCCAGCTATAAGGCAAGCTGTCGGTTGTGATGTGCCCCCTTTTTTAACAAGCTTTAACTGCTTGTTAACCCATGTGCAGACCCCTGGTCCTACAGAGGTGAACCTGCTGTGGCAGGAATGCCCTACAAGACAACAGCACCAAAACACCGTTACCCACGTTTTCACCTGTTCCTTCAAAGACAGGAGGTGAAAGCTGTGCAGGCGATACCAGAGAAGAGCCGGCACACCCCCACGTCAC
>NW_008794963.1:2340869-2345447 GCF_000699145.1 Aptenodytes forsteri | reverse complement strand
CAGCCGCCCCGTCTCGCCCGGCCCATCCCGCCGAGCGGAGCGGAACGGAGCGGAGCACCCCACGGAGCGGCACTGCGCCTCACTCCTGCCGCGCACACCCACGCCACGTGGAGACCCGGCCCGCCCGCGCCGCCGCGGCCACTCAGAGCCGTGGGCGGGGACGCGGCGAGCCCGCTCCCCCGTGGGTGGAGGCGGAGCCCCGTCCGTGGCAAAGCGCGTAGCAATTCCTTGCAAGTTCCTAATTTCCCCCCATTCCAGAGCTGTCTTTCCGGGCTCCTCTGCCGCTTGCGTGGAACGTGTCTAGATGCTCCCTCCTGCTCCTCCGCGAGTGAGGCGGACACAGGAGGAGGAGGAGGAGCAGTGCTTCCCGGGGCGGGGGGCGACTTCGGGGACAACGGGCAACCTCCTGCTTTCCAGAGCGTACGTGAAAAACTCCAGCCAAGCTAAAAGAGCAACCAGTGAAAGAAACAGAGGGGAAAACACTATTGCATAAAGGAGAGAGGGCCTTGGGATACTTGAATCATTGAAAAATAGTTTTGACCAAGCAGACATTTTTCTGATGCGAGCAGGGCCTGTCTTGGAAGCGTGGCCTCTCAAGAGCGTATATACAGGTTGCTGCTCCTTCAGGGAAGATGCATTTTTGGCAGAAGGGGGAAGAGCAAAACATGTCTCAGCACAATACATGAATGATAGCATCAATTACCGCATTTAAAATATTTTTGTGAAAAGAGTAGCGTGTGGTGCTCTTGAGAGCAATACTGAAATGGTCCTTCTGAACTAGGCGAGCAAACGCATCAGTCTGCTAAACATGCGTAAAACAATCTGGGCGTGGGAATCGTTGCACTGGTTATAACGGGATCGATGGAAGCGCGAATCCAAGCCAGACCACTCCAATGCCAATCACTCCCCACTACTCACCCAACCAAACATTACTCATTTTCTCATCGCTCCAAGCGCAAGTCCCAGCATCTTCCATTCCTGGTAATAAACAAGAACAACAGTACCTCCCTTCGCATAGTGATGGTAACAGCTTAGGAACGGCGTTTTGCCGAGCCTCCACATCCAGCTGGTCAAACCGTGCTAGTATTTTTCCATTAGAAATGCTCCCTGTTGCTGTTTTGAACACAGGTTTGCTAGTTTTACTGGAAGGCTGTTAGCAAGGCAGGGGTGTTTGTTGCCAGCTGTGTTGTAACTTCAGTGACAACGTATCTAGGCTGGAAGTGAAGCTTTGCTCAAGAAAGCCAGAAACCATTTCAATCAGCTTTAGTCAAATATTACGGGCAACAGTCAAAGGTGACAACCAACTGCTAGATCTGCACCTCTGCCACCTGGGGAATTACCAGTTTTAAGGAGAGGTGATCACTGGGTGACCACATCACGTTATTACAAGCTGTCATCCTTCATTTTTACCCTCAGGTGAAGGGACGATCGTTTCTAAAAACCGGCACAATGTGAGATCTCAGACTGGGAAGGCAAAAAGTAAAACCAAGTATTTTTAAGGAATGGTTTACCAGTAACAACAGGAAAGTAACCATCAAGATCCATCCATGGTTAATGTGCTGTAGCAAGCTTTGAGTGTGTCACCTTTACTCTTTGTGCCCTACGTAAAAATAAAGTGTGAATAATTCCCTGCCTCACAAAGGCACTAGAAAGCTGACACCACTTAAAACTTACAATACTTAATGAGCCAGCCAGACCACCCGAACGAGCATTCCGTTTAGGACAAGTTTAGATCAGTCCTGAGATACAGCGCAACGTACCCTCTTCTGAAATGCATTGTGTCCTACTGGCCTCACACAAACTCTCAACAAGCAAATTACATCCTCTCAAAATCAAGTGCTCAATTTTAACCTACATTACAAGGTGCGCTACCCTTTCTATTCTCTTACATTCACACGCACGCATTTAGAAACACAGTTTTATCTACAGCCTGTCAAGACACGAGCTGGATTTTATTCACAGTACTCCCT
The DNA here is from genome assembly GCF_000699145.1 of Aptenodytes forsteri. NCBI lineage: Eukaryota > Metazoa > Chordata > Aves > Sphenisciformes > Spheniscidae > Aptenodytes > Aptenodytes forsteri. The sequence goes on along the minus strand of NW_008794963.1, from coordinate 2,343,477 downwards.
CACACATATGAACCCCCGTATTGTTAACAAGCTTGTTAACACATCATTTTGGTGATGTAAATTCAGGCTTCTGCTGCACGTCACTCCCATTGATGGAATTTAGGGCTCACCTTACAGAGCAGGACCAGCGAAAACCTTGCCAGCGTGGATACTTACTAGCACAATTGTGTTATTTTCAACATCTGATTGCACAAAACCTGTGCTATGACAAAACAGATATATATACACACACTTGTGGACACACATCCTACCCTACAATTTAAAGAGATGCAAACACAGTTGAGGTGTACCTTGACTGTGATTACCAGCTCTAAAATTATGTGACTGCATCCCAGCCAGGCACGGCTGAAATATTGCTCTTACTGGTGTCAGGCAGTTGTATGTGCATTAAATACATGTTTTGAAATGGATTGTTTTTATTTATAATGGGCTGTTCAGATGTTTTTTCAAGCTACAACAAAAGGACCAAACTGCATTATTTTATTGGGAATACGAAAAGTATCGACGAAAAAACTAAACATCTCAATCAGACTTTTCAATGAAAACCATTTTTCTTCTGGAATTGAGGGCAGGGAGGGAGCTCCAGTTCAGCTGACAGGGATTGGGGAAGTCAAAGCACAGGCTTGTGTTTGGGGCTCTTTAGGGTCAGTGGATGATATTCTGTCCTAGTAACTACTTTGAAAACTAGGAAAAAAATTCTCGACTGTTCACAGTTGACTCTACGTGCTCATCAGGGATCAACAGGCAGCTAAACAGTTCAAGGAATGGTAAGCAACTCTCAAAAGCTGTATTACATATGTATACACGTACAGTAAATATTGAAATGCTTCAAGACTGACCATTCCGGAGCAACCTCATCTCCTTCTCAGGACACTGCCAAGAAAAAGGTATGGCTCTTTCCGTGTAGCCCTATTTTCCAAAGGAACTTGACTCTTCCTGTGAAACTGAAGCAGAAACCACAGAGAGACTGATACAGCATTAATCTGAGAGGCGACCTGAGTAAGGATAGCAGAGGTGGCTCTTGGCTCTGATAGGAAACAACACAGAAAAGAAATAAATATAAATTAATTAAATAAGCTCCTTAGATATTTTCAGGACACTGTCAGCTTCTACTGCCAAAGGATCACAGTGAAATTTATTTTTAGGATTCTTCTCTAGCAAACCTTATCTGGTGAACTGAGGACTGTGAATTGCAACCACTAAGTCTAAGAATTGCTATCCTGAGGCCAAACCATCAGCAAGCCCAACAGCCCTCCTCTGGCCCTCTCTCGCAGCTGGGAGAAGTCCCTCGAATGCAACCAGCAGTTCAGACTACAGCTCAGATCAACATAAAATGAGCCAAATTGGAAGGAGGTAAAAAAAAAGCAAAAAAAAAAAAGCTGCAGCATTTAACCAGGTGTTGATAATGCTGAAACAGATGCAAATTACACCGTTAGCGTGTGTTTCAGAAATAAGTTTTCATGATGAAATGAAAACAAGACTTGATTTTAATGTACCTTTCTAAAATTGCATAAACGGGTCAATCACTTCTGCAGCAGTGATTTTGTATTATTTTCCAGAGTTGAGGCTAGATCAACCACGGAAACCACACGCGCTCTTTCCAGCATCCAACAATTACTCCGGGGAGACCACAGCTTCTGCGCTCAGGCTCTCAGACAGCGTAACATGATGCAGTGAAGAGAAGGCGGCTGCATTCTTGCCCGTCCTTTGTCAACTTTCTTCAGAGGGGAGAATGGCTTAGGGCATCATGTTACATTCACCCTTATCTTACAGAATCTGCTGGTACTTATTGCAACAGTGTTAAAAAAAAAAAACAAAAAACCAGCCTTAACATGTTTTTGGTCTTTCTATACCAGTCAGTATAGTACCATCAGGAGTCAAGGCTTGACAGCAGGCATCACAGCCAAAACTTTGAAAGAAGAAGAAATTCCATGGCATTGGAAAGCTGCTCAAAATCCCGAAGGTAAACGTATATATTGCTGGTGTGTTATAACCTACCGAATAGTTCAGTATTACTCTATATCGCTTTACGTTTGTATATTCTATATACGCAATTTCATTCATAATGAGATGCATCTCATCTCATTACTATTAAAAAATGTCTGTGAGGTTTGTTCCCTAAGCAGTCTGGAAGCATACAGGAATTGAAGTACGCTAGTCTGGGTCACAGCAAAAATTGGCAAATCTGGGAAACTAGGTCCTAGAAACAGATTATAGACCTACTATTCAGGGGAAAAAAAACCCCAAACCAACAGTAATTTTACCTAACACCTCGCAAACATTGATTATAATCAGAATATATATTTCATACAGATATATACACACATAAAATACATATACACATTTTTATATACACCTATTTATAGACACATATAAATTCTATTATATATAATAGAATATTCTGTATTTCACAGCTGGTAACCATGATCTCCGTTTAGGATAAAGACGTGGAAGAGTCCTGGTTAACGGGGGAGGTCCCGGACAACTGGAGGCTTGCCAATGTGATGCCCATCTACAAGAAGGGCTGGAAGGAGGATCCAGGGAACTACAGGCCTGTCAGCCCGACCTCAGTGCCGGGGAAGATTATGGAGCGGTTCATCTTGAGGGC
>NW_008794963.1:2326786-2339791 GCF_000699145.1 Aptenodytes forsteri | reverse complement strand
TCCCTGGAGGTATTTAAAAGACGAGTAGATGAGGCTCTTAGGAATGTGGTTTAGTGGGCATGGTGGTGTTGGGTCGACGGTTGGACTCGATGATCTTAGAGGTCTTTTCCAACCTCAATGATTCTATGATTCTAAGAGTACACAAACACCAACATATATTTCCTGGTGCCATGAAGCTCCATTCCAATTTCAGCTAAGCAATCACAAAGCCTGGGTGCTTGAAGAATTCATGGATAAACTTGAATACTCCAACATCACTGCATTTCATCTTTCTAAAATAAATTGTTTCCTGACTGCTCTAAAAGGAAGCAGTCTGATGAGTTGTTCAAACCCATTAAGAATTAAAGATGTAAATACGTATTTTTTAGGTGCTGTATGATTGATTTTTGGAGAAGCACTTTATCGGGTATCTCTATCGTCTTTAGAATTTAACTAAAATAATGTCAAGGTTTTCATATCATTATACGGTAAATTCTTACGAAGTAGTCTGCATTCAAAGATTTCACTCCTACTAATAATATCTTGTAAGATGATAGAAGGCTTCAATACATGTAATCATGATCTATAAAAATTCAAGACAGATGATACATTAGTTGATTTAAAAAAAAAAAGTCAGTAAGCATTTGATGTTGCATAGCAATTTATTTCCAGGTGACATGCTTGCTGTAGGAGGATCTTTAGGCAGAAAGTCAGAGTTCAGTAATTCCGTATGAAGCACCTCATATTTTGCCGCTCACCCTCATACCAGTATGTCGCAACAGGTAGTCACAGTCAGCATGACACACGGATCCAGCCTGAGCAGGCTGCTAATCCTCAAGAGCTGGAAGAGTATTTATGCTGCCCCGTCAAGACAGGTATCTGAGCTATGCTGTACGGTTCTTCACTTGACTGAAAATTGCATATGCAAATAATACAACAGAATACAAAAAATCATTTTATTACCACAACAGAGGAAGGAGGTTAATTCATTATGAACTACATGTTTTTTGCGAAAGGGTATCAGACTTCTCAAAAGAAAGCATGAAAGGGTTTGTGTCCCAAACAATCCGTACTTTCTGGACTTGGCTTTTATTACAATCCGCACCGCGCCCCCCCCCCTCCCGCAAAAGTTTGTCACAAGAGCAAAATATTTACTGTATATACATTATTTTGATAAAAAAAACTGTCCAAGACAACAAACAGGATAAAAGGAATTGGATTCCTTAGATCTGTTGTTATATATCTGCACATAGATACCTCCATATGCCATACACACTACTGCTAAATGTCACTGTTAACAAGTAAAGCACCACGAATATTCTTCTGCATTACTCAAGTAACAAAGTTTGGAACGCTGAAAGGCATTAAACACCCACCTCTTCTCCACCAAATAAATAAGTAACCCTAAACATCACTTGAAAGGCAGAATGACATACGTTTAACTGCACTGAAGTTGAAAACATTGCCAGGTTAATTTAAACATCCAGTTGAGGTACCAAACAGTTCAGAAGACCTTGAAGCATCGCTAGCCCTGCATTTGGCATAGTAAGAGTGCAGCAACACAATGGTGATACCGTCTTTTTAGCTGTACCGATGATGTAGAAATGATTACTAAAATAACACACACTGCATGTTTTAGAATTTTCACTTTCTTTTTTCCCCCTAAAGTTAAGTTTTAAAAAGAGTACCAGAGGCACAATTATACAGATTTATGTTGAGGTATTATTTCACATGAAATATTGCTTGTGTTGGAATAAACTCAGCTTTTCTTTCATCTCTAATACCATCATACTCTAGAGTCCACCTGCCCGTCAATATTTAGGAGATTTATAGATTCAACCACCATTAGTGATAACAGAAGTCACTCATTACATCTCCAAATCACAACAGTAAAACAGACCTCTCTAAATGCAAATACGACACGCGTGCCCATGCATTCACAAAAACGGCCTACGCTTTCTCCTGTTAGATTTTTGGTTAAAGAATACGTTATACGTAGTTAATGGCAGTCACTAAGAAGTGTTTCAATGACAGCTTACAATCCCTGCGACCTGATCTTGCAGCTCCTATTCATGTGAATTGCATGGGAAAGCTGATGAAGGGTCACAAGACTTGGACATTTGCAGATGACTTTGTAAAAATAAGGTGGCAAGAACAAGAGTTGGTCCCTAACCTTCCACCTTTCAGTAAACAGTAATGCCACCAGAGCAAATAGTTTGAAGGATTTTCAATGCCTGTTAAACCTTTTGGCCCTCTTTCTTCCATACTTGTGTATCTCCTCCTTACCCCCCCCCAATGGAAATTGTATTTAAGATTGTATTGTATTAAATTGTATTTCCATTTATTTTGGAAGAAATAAAACCAGTATTTTTTTAAATAATATGAGTAGAAGCTTACGTTCTGAAATGCCTTTACTTAATTAGTCTCAGATATCTCCTGGCAAATTGATCAACTGAGTTCAAGCATGTGGTAATTTAGGAAGCGAAAGAGTGTTTTTTTAAGATTAAGACAAAACTGTACATGTCAGTTTAGCTGTGGCTTGATTAAACTTTAATCCACAAGTCTAACGGTAACAGGTGAGTGCCTGAAAATACTATATTCAATTTATTCTTTCAAGGTAATTTTTTTGCATTTCCTAAGATCAAGCATATCAGAAACTGGAAATGTGGAGGAAATAAGCCAGCAAAATAGCAACACGAATTACTGTGCAAATTCTCATTCTTCCCAGTGAACAGCTGTTAATCAGATGGCTGGCATACATCCTAGCTGCACCACTTACTGCACAAGCATCCTCGGAGGCAGGGGTATTAAGACCCAATGAAAGCTCTACAAATCAGAGGGACAGAAATTTAAAAAAAAAAATCTTCACAAAAAGAAACACAAACTGAGTTTTTTGTTTGTTTAATAAAAGCTTGCAAGGCACATGTTTCAACTGAATTGCAACTTCTACAGCAAAACAGAGCAAGATTTGCAAAACGTTCCCCCAGCCCTTTCAGGGAGTTAAACCTGTGACCTGGTTGAAAACCAAGCGAGGGTTGTGTGTACAAGTCTGACGTAATTATGCCCTGTTATTGTCCTCCTGAGGGATATCATGAAACTTACTGTTTCTTTTTCACAGAAGGTGGAGATCAGAATAGACAATAATATTTTTGCTAATTCATAGCTAGATAAGAAATTAAAGCTTATCATTTTCTTTGTAAGATATGATTCTTCCAGTCACTCATTTTAAAAATGATGCCTTTTTACTGGAACAGCAGCAATGTTTCTCCCACATAAAAGGCTCCTTCTGTTACTTAAGGCTGCTGTGCCAATGGTGCTGCAGTACAATTTTCTCTAATATAAAAAGCAAGGTAAAAATCTTAAATGATTCTCCTAAAGCAGAATCAATTGAAGTATCAAGAATACATCTTAAAAACTATGACAAAACTAGTAACAACAACTATGTCACAGTTCAAATAAAGTTCGACATGTTCGTTTAAACATGTATAAAGGCCAACGTGCTACAAGACAGTTTTCTTCAGATGTACGGATAGCCTCGTTGGTGTTTTTCTTAACATGTGTGCTCTACATGTAAGTATTCAAACTACGTTCTATGTGGTAACACATACATACAGCATTGTGGTAAAACACAACAGGCAGTCAAGGATAGTTAAATATTGCATCTTGGCATGGCAGTCTAAGGCATGAAGCCGTAAGCTATGTGACTTCATCCACCCAAGTGCGGTTGTAACCCTGAAGTTTGCTACCTGGAATACCTTATTGCTGTTATGAAATGGTATTCATGAATGATTAACTTCAGGCGAGTAAATGACTGACACACGGACATATAATTCCTTGACAGTGATTCAAACAAACTTAAATTGTATAAGGAACTCTAAACTTATTTCCAAATATTACATCTACATCCATACTAGCACATACAGAAAAGGTTCCTGCAGGCGTGCCATAGCTCAAGTTAATACACGAGTTTCTGCTGTTATACGGTAATTGAAAAGTCTGAAACAGTCCAGTGCAGTAAAACAGATGCACTTGTCCATAAGCAAATAAATGCAGACTGCATTTGGCCACACATACACACTACCCTCAACACGATGTCTGTATCCCCAGAAAGAATATTTACTTTTAACTTGTAACTCGGTTATACTGATAAATGTTTCTCTCTGATCACATCCAGCACTTTTGATGGATTTGTCTGAACATTGGTTTCAAATAAAATGCATAATTTAACATCTTGTCAAGACTCGTAGGCCTAAAAATGTAACTGAAAGTAAAAAACAGATTACAGACATGTTGACTTTTACAACAATAAAGCTTTTTTCTTTTAAGTCACTCCAATAGTGATAATAGGTTTTAAAAAAAATCTTAGCACTACCGGTTAGTGTAAAGTAAGCAAATGTACCTGCATAGAGCAGATAGGAATCACGCATATACACCAACATGCTGCAGTTCCTAATAATTTCAGAGTTAAAAATCTCTGAATTTGCATTTTATCAACAAGTGTGGTAAGGATTGTTTTGCAGCTTTTATTTGCAGAATGGTTCTGCAGATTTTTCAGTTGAAGGTTCATCCTATTATGCCAGATCCTTCATTAAAGACATCTGGGCTCCAAAGAATCATTCCCACGTGCCTGATAGACTGGTCTCTGGGCCAGGTGTTACAAGAATCCATAGTGGCAGGTAACTCCTAACAGGTGAGTAACCTCTTCCAAAACTTACGTCCTGGCTTTTTGTTCAGCTACACCTACGTAAGCAAAGTTACCGTTACCTTTTACTGGATCCTCCATTCACAACACCAGGATTAGGCCCAGAGTTGGAATTAAAGCATCATTTGTTCTCTTGAAAGTGTATCAGCCAGCAACAAACAGGATGAACAGATAATTTGTAAAGAAAAATAGTTGTAGAGGCAAAGGGGGTCATATAAGGAAGACAAATTGTAGAGGGAAGCAAGATTGCAGAGTACTTTCCCAAATTTTCAAAGATCTCAGTGTAGTTGCATAATTGATATAAAAATAGCTATGAACAACTGTACCATTATTTATAAATGGCGGTGATTATAGTGTTTTAAATTACAGTTATGGCACTCTCTTAATATAACTATCACATAGTAAGTTGAATGAAATGAGTATCACCCATCCCTCCCCATACACACACACATATATACCAGCACGCACACAGAGAGGGTGAAACAGAAGTGCAGAAGTCTCAGTAGCAAACCTAGTTGTCCTGCTACACTTGTCTAAAAACAAGTATGGCATACTGTTGTATACTGGCCCATTCTGATGGCTGCTAAGACACACGTATGCATACACACATGCACATTTAAGCATGGAAAAATCCTGAAGACAAGTTCTTTCCAAACTGAAGATCTGACCTTGTCAACTCCTACTGCTAGGCCTATGTCCAAGCACTTCCACCAACGTGTCTCTAACAATGTAGAGATCAGTGCCTTAATCTATGGAAGTGTTGTTTAAATAAAATCTTCCTTATTTGATTTATACAGACACTATAGCTACACATAAGTTGTATGAATGTGTGTTTGATAAACATTGAAATGTTTACGGTGGAAGACAGGAAGAATTAAAACAAGAAAAACACAAAAAACCCAAACACTTACTTGAAAAGACTCGGGATACCGATTGCTTTCTTGCTAGAAAATAAAAGCTGTATGACTTGAATGAGCTCTTTAAGTAATTTTTCCGCGTTTACTGAAGTCTACCCACACCAGCTCTCTAACACTAAAGTTAGAAATCTCATTTACATGAAGATTAAGATGATTTATAATGGGAAGAAAAATGCAAAAACGTGGAAGACTGTCACACTTTGTAGAGACTGTAAAATTGACATATTTCCCCATTTCCTTCAAGGATGGTATCTGTCTGTTGATCTGTAGTTCAAAGAATTCCAGTTTGGTAAAATAAAGTTGTCAATACACTGCATGTGCGCACATGTATCTGCAAAAATAACTTCCTTGATCAAAAGGAACTTTTCCAACTGAATTTCATTCACAATCAATCCTCAGAAAGAAGCTTGCATGCTTTTTCATAACTGGAAGGATATCACAGTGTTGATTCTATATACAAAATAGGATCTATTCCAGTATACCCGAGTAAAATAATTCACATATGGAGAATAGTTCATTTTGATTTCATGACAAAATCGTCCATATTTTGAGTAGGCATAACTGTCGCCTTCCTCACAAACCACCTGTCAGAAAAGAAGAAGATCTAATTAAAATACTGGAGATAAGTGGTTACAGAACGTAATTCTGTACAGTTAATTTACTTCTGTATTCTGTGAATTTCATTTATGATAGACATTTAATTTTCATACTGTACGATTCCAATAAGCTGAAAACATATTCCCCTATAATCTGTTTAACCATCTAAAATAGCTTTGGTAAATTAATACCTTTGTCAGGATAGCAGACATTAAAACCAGTGTACTTTATTCATACAATAAAGAATGACGGCAGTAGAAATTATCCACATGCCCCATTTACCCAGTACTTCACACCTGACCTGCACATAGCATACGACCTATGTAGGGAAGGAAATTTTCAGTTACCTTTTCCAGGCCAAGTAAGTTTGACATACCTAATAAAGACTGAAGACACACAGACGTATCACCCTATAAATTCCAACCAATTGACTTGGAAGCAAATTGCTTGTGCGTTTCAGCATCTACTATCTGATATCCTTGAAGAAATCCCTTCGCTACTCCTTCTGATGGCACAAGTTTACATGGGTTTAAAAAAAAAAGGTGGCAGGACAAATTAATTCAAATCTATCGGTGGCTACCAAACACAAAGATATTTCCCCTGAGCTACAGTCCTTCAGCAACAGACTGCTGTCTTGCCCTATCAATAATCATATGCTCTCAGCCGGTGTCAGAAACAAGATATCAGACTAGGACTATAGGTCATAGTCCAAGATAGAAAGTAGTACTTATCTTCTTAAACACAGCAATTTGGAAAACACATCCATAGACCTGTCAACAGCATAACAGCCTGTCCACTGTCTCACTTACTTTGGGAGTAAGTAAATGCTGCAGTCTCCAACTACATATGCACTAGCTTCCACTAGTTTGGAAAGTCTTGACAATTTTTCAATAGGACTTAGACAATTTTTGTTAGCAAGCAAACAGAGTTTTGTTTCAAAGCTTCCTGAGACAACATATTATATCAACTTTCAGGAACAAACTATGTCAACTTTCTGAAAAAAATACTTTATTCCTGTGGGCCATTCCAGTATTTTTTCTACAACTAACATTTTTAGCATCCAACCCAGTACAGACTCAGCCACAGACAGGAAGCGTAAGTGATGTTCATTACTAGCCAACCAATCTTTTTCTAAAAATATTGAACACTCAGTTGTCTACATTTAAATGCATACACCAGTTGTTTTGTTACAGATTTAGACTACAGAGATTCAGCAGAACAGATTTTAACTGAATCTCTCATCATGAATCTTCTTTTCCCCTTCTTAATCTCTCCACTATAAATAGGATAACCCTTGTCACTTTGGCAATCCTAATTACACAAAAACAGTAAATGACTGTTTTTGTGTACTGACAGTGCTGTGTGTGGCATTTATCAAAGACAGGTTCCTTGCATTGGATACTGTCTTTTGATGGTCGTCCCCCCCCTTTGACTGAAATTAACATCACAAACAACAGCCACTCTGAAAAGGACTGGGAGGTGTTCCTTAGGATGAACTGTTGAATAACTGGGTGTTAGAATTAAAGGAGGAAGAAACTCATTCTGATATATGAATCAAACAAAAACTTAAAAACCTGACAGTAAAACTGTGCTGCTGAAGTTAGGATGAGATCAGGATTATGTGTGAGAGAGAAGCATGCAGGAAGCGTGGAGATGAGAGATGCAGGGGTATGAATGGAATGGAATCCTGAAATTGTGGTTAATTGTTCCAGCTGACATCCTAAGTGTGAAGAGGGAACAGGAACTTACTCATGCAGAAACAGATCTGAGAGAAACTGAGAGATAACGTGCTGATTATCAATGATGGAGGTTATTCATACACACACACTGTTATGGTATAGTATATTGGTTACAACATGGCATAATCATGGCATACATGATTTTAGCAGCAAGGCAAAGAAAGAAAAAGGATGAATTTCAGCAATGGTAAGGAAGTTAACAGAAAACAGAGACAATATCCTCCATGGATAAACTGGCCAGGAAACCTACACGTGAAACTGACACCAGTTGTAGATTTCAGGGGAAATTAACGAGTAATCCCCTAAAAACATATCACCCCTATAATTACTCCCCCAGATGAAAGCAACTACAGAAATGAAATGCTTGCATTACAAGTTCTTTTGAAACATGTATCATCGAAAGTAGAGCTTATAAAATGCCTAACACAGATGAACAGCTTGGATTTTTCCCCAAGAATGGAATGTAAGACTATATACAAGAAACATATGTATCCTCCCCACTATCCCCCCCACAAAAAAAAAAAAAAAAAGGCATTCAAACCAAGGATAACTTGGTATAGTTAATACACAACAGGCTGTAATGTCAAACAGATGCTTAATTTCTTTTTCTTAGAAAACCAGCTAAATGAAGCTAACCTGTGGTTGCTTAGACGTAACTGGTGACTCCCTCTTTCCTGATGACCTGAGAATAAGCAACCAAACCCTAAGTGTGTTTACAGCCACTCCTGCCTTTATAAAGTCAAAAAGCTTTTGCTGGATTCCCAGGAAGCAGATGAACAAGTGGCAATGAGATCACTTCATAAACCCCATCCCATTCCCCACTTCAGCAGCAAGAGCAGTACTATCAGCATTCAGAACAGACACAGCATGGCAAGGACTGAAGTAGCATTCATGGATTTCTTCATAACTCTACAGTTTATTCAATCAATCTTTCTGCCAGCTGTGGCTTAAACTACCCATTGGAGTGCTAACCTATCCGCAAGACTGAACCGAATAGACTTGTAACCTCATCAGTTGCAATCAAAGAGGCTGTACTGAATTAATGCAGGCTGGTCCTCGTCCCAGGCAGAGTTTTAGAACTGAGTTTATCCATTTTAATATTTCATCTTTAAAGCTAGTAAAGAATGCCCTCTGAGGCAGGGCTTTACTGCTTTTGTAATAACCTCTTCAGGTGTTACAGTCTTAAACATTTTTATATAGTTAAATGGTACTTAATGATTGGCAGAAAAGCAGCACAACTAGATACTAACGTATTAGGAGGGATTAGGACAGTCAAAGAATAGTGTGGGGTAAGATTACAGGTGTATAAGAAACAGACAAACCAAAACTTAATTGATCACTTTTAAAATTTATGAGTCTTTGTCCACATGTCAATTACAATCAGAAAAGTAAGATCAGCATTATAAGAGGATCTCTTTTTAAATGAATTATTTAAGCATTCAAACATTCATTTTTTCTTACTGTTACTTACATGACCATTAGCAATATCCAATAGATCTTTAACTCTACATCCTCTTACAGGTCCCACTTCATTGCAAATTGAATCTTCAATAATCAGAAAATTGGCTTTGTAAGATGTGAGTATCTTATAAATATCCTCTGCTGACCTCTTTGAATAGATCTGATAAATCTATAAATTAAGAAAACATGTTCATGCAATGCAAAAATCAGTGATAAATTAAATACTTGGGGGTAGCAGTATTTGGAATGCCGCTCACATGTAGTGGGAGTGGCACCAAACAAATAATTTGCATTACCAGGTGGCCTGGGGGGCACCAAAGAGCAATGCAAACGAGTGTGTCATGAGGAGTGTTACAAGGTCATCTTCTTTGGAGCATTAACATTTACAGTACTCCCACACATCTCAATCAGGCACTTCAGTCTTACATGATGTCTATAAATCACTGATAATACACACACATTTATGGAATTGGATACTCACATTTTCATTTCTTTTTAGAAGATCATCATCATTATATAAAGGCAAGCTCGACACCATCCATCCAGTACAAAGCTTAATCACACCCATCAACTGTGGACTGCCTGCAAACACAGCAGCCACAGGAGCCTGTCGTCTGCAAAAGCAACATCAACATACACATCTGAGTACAGCATGCATTTCTCAAAAAAATGCTTTTAATTTTAAACACTGTGTGAATCTTTTAAGGTGCTATGGTATGAATTGGAGTGTGTGAAGATATCATTGGGTGTCTAATTACAATTGGTGTTAATGCTGCATCGGCACTAGTTTCCTTGCCAGGAAAAGCTCAGACCTGCAGCAAGATGGAGTTTGCAAGGAAGGTCTCCTGCTGGGGCAAGGGCTGATGGCCGTTCTCCTCCCCTCCTTGCAACCCATGGAGCACCATTCAGAGTGGTCCTGGAATGGATCAAACTATTGCTTTTCTGAATGGTTGCTGACTTGTGACAAAGCAAGCTTGGGAGGGAGGGTAGGTAGAAGGAGGAACAACATGATATTATCTTGTAAGGGAAAGATTTGTGATTATTTTCATTTGATCTCTAGGACCATGTATTTAATCATTTAAGAGTAAATAGTGTCATGATACAGAATAACATCTACAGTAATTATGTTTCTGGGTTTGGCTTCATTTTTTGACTATTTGTATCCCCGCATTAGTGAAAGAAAACAGTCATTGTCACACTTTATTACAGACTTTGGGCAACTTTTTCTGCAGAGAAAATTAAAAATAAATTCATTTTATCAGAGAGAAAATTTTAAGAAAATATATTATAAAAATGACATTCAATTAAAATTCCAATATGGATATCTAAATATATCCTTAAGAAAAAAAATCCTTATTTTCATTAAAAATATGAACAGCTGCTACAAATAAGAGTAGTCAAATTGCTCTTAGCTGAGTGAATCTCAATGCAATTCACCATGATTAATTATGTACTTGAAGTGTAATATATGCAGACTAATGTAAAAGCCATTAGGTACTTGGCATTATTCTACTTGCTGCCTTGAAGAGCTACATGCAATTCACCATGATTAATTATGTACTTGAAGTGTAATATATGCAGACTAATGTAAAAGCCATTAGGTACTTGGCATTATTCTACTTGCTGCCTTGAAGAGCTACAGCAGTGACAAACAACATATAATACTATTAACAGAAAGAAGAAATTGGCTGGAACACCATAATTACCAGCCTTATCTTTTCTGAAGATGAACAGGTTGACATTAAAGACTACATAAATACAGAAAATAATATTCTAAAAAAAATACAGTTAAAGGTAAGTAAGTTATTTGAACACATGGGATCTAACTTTTGGAGAAGTGCAGTTCCTAATGACATAGTTCAAAGTTAGATTGAATGAGGCCAGAATCCAGTTCTGAAACTTTTGGTGAGAAGAAAAATATATCTGTGAAAATAACTTGACTCAGTATTAGCTACGTATATGGCTCAGTATGAACTATATAACATGGGTCAGTATTTGCTATGTCCTGCCTAGCCAGCCAGATAAGAACCTTTCCAGCCTTCTGGTCAAAGGGGAAGTTTGAATCATACATGTTACACTGCATGTTTCTTGACTGAAGTCTCTAAATCCTCACATTCAGGCATTTCATTTTACTGGCTCATGCACATAAAAATTTCAGTGTTTGTCCCCCATGGAATTACAATAAACATGAATCCTCTAATCTACTGAGAAGTTAGCGTGCGAAGAACCAAGTACTAAGATGTCCACCTTTATTTGGAAATTAGGTGTAGTAATGATACTAAACATGATTTGCTTTCAGGATCTTCTCCTCTTGTAATCAATGATAAATTCTTGGTTCTTTCCATGGGAATAATACCAAACTTTAAATACACATTTCTCCTCCCATCTTCTGCTACATCATGTAATGACTTAGCAAGGGAAAACTCAGATTCATAGAGGCAGCTCCACAAAATGCTGAGATAAATATACACTGACATAAAGAACTAAAATAGAAATGTAGGTCTTCATACTTACTTTATCCATGTCATGAGTTCTACTGTATCAGGATCATAGAATTCTTGTAGTTCTGAAAGCTCTGTCATTATCCTAGGGAAAAACTGATGGAAACATATTTTTGGTTACTTAGAGTTAAAAAAAAAAAAAAAAAATCTATAGAGCATCGCATTACATTAAGGCCTTAAATAACACAACAGAAATGGGCTTCATCTGAGTTTTCCCTCCTGATTGGTATTTTTGTTTGAATATTTTGCAAAACACACTGTTTATACTCACCTGACAGCAGGAGGCCTTCTCCACAATAAGTATGTTAAACACAAGTTCTCATCTCTCTCTATTTTATTAGAATACTTACAATAAAAAAAGAGAAAAAACCCCCATGTGGCAACAACGTTCATCACCTTTAACTGGCCTTAAATGCATCAAAACCATAGTTCAGGTTTTCATATTCAAATGCATATAAATAAGGGCACTGAACCAAGAAGCTGACAAATCTCTCATGGTAAACCTGCTTGAGCAGGGTGTGTTGGACTGTTGTGACTTGATGGAAAGGTGCTGTGCAAGTGGGAAAGGAGAGATTTCCTGGAAGAGCATTATGTGGGTAATCTGCCCTGGACTTTACTCTGACTTTTACTTTGATCACTGCAGTGAAGGAAAGTACACTATACTGTATGAAGTAGGGTATCTCAGTTTATGCTCTTGAAAAACATTTTGGGAAAAGGAGGGATTCTGGGAAGTCAGACAGAATGCCAACTCCTTGAGACCAGCCCAGATTGCAAGCCTGCACCAAGCTTCCCTATCCTGTCAAGTTTGGGGGGTGAAGGAAAAACAGGTCCTTTATTAAGATGGACAATTTTAGACTCAAAGAATCATTTAGGTTGGAAAAGACCCTTAAGATCATTGAGTCCAACCATAAACCTAACACTGCCAAGTCCACCACTAAACCATGTCCCTAATCACCACATCTACACAACTTTTAAATATTTCCAGGGATGGTAACTCAACCACTACCCTGGGCAGCCTCTTCAAATGCTTGACAACCCTTTCGGTGAAGAAGTTTTTCCTAATATCCAACCTAAACCTCCCCTGGTGCAACTTGAGGCCATTTCCTCTC
>NW_008794963.1:2303851-2326707 GCF_000699145.1 Aptenodytes forsteri | reverse complement strand
AGCCTCCTTTTCTCCAGGCTAAACAACCCCAGTTCCCTCAGCCGCTCCTCATAAGACTTGTTCTCTAGACCCTTCACCAGCTTCGTTGCCCTTCTCTGGACACGCTCCAGCACCTCAATGTCCTTCTTGTAGTGAGGGGCCCAAAACTGAACACAGTATTTGAGGTGCGGCCTCACCAGTGCCGAGTACAGGGGCACAATCACTTCCCTACTCCTACTGGCCACACTGTTTCTGATACAGGCCAGGATGCTACTGGCCTTCTTGGCTACCTGGGCACAATGACGGCTCATATTCAGCCACTTTGTAAGTCCTAGAGCCATTTTGAGCATTTATCGGAAGAAGGCATGACTAGAAGCTGGCCAGCCTTGAGAGGCTGGAGGATGTTCATGCTGTTGTAAATGCTAAGTGAAAGCTACTGGATGCCAGCTCTTTTGAAAAGGATACAGTTCACAGGTTATGCCAGACTAAAGGGACAACTTACTTTGAGACAGCCATAGTGGATAGACAGCTGGAAATGGGAGCCTGCTTTTAACTGTGGAGTTTCCACCCCCATTACTGGGACAATTCAGCTGGCAAGTGATAGCAGTCTACAACCAGACATGTTAGGGTAGCACAAGAACAGCTGCCATATGTTCGTACCAGGGCTGAAAGCTGTAGCAGTATTGTTACACATATGCCTGAACTGTCCCTGGAACAGAAGACGACAGAAAGAGGAACTACTGCTGCCACCCCAAGGAGAACCAGCTTCACTTATCAATCAGAGCCCTTAGAAAAATCTAGTTAGATGAGGGACTATGCCAGACTGAGTCAGAAGGCAGCCAAGCAGAAAGATGCTGAGCTGTACACTCAGCCATTTATAGCCACGGTAACAGATTAAGAGCTTAAGGCATTTGCACTGTCCCGTTACTATTAATCAAAGTTTCCAAGCTCAGGAATGAGTTATGAACCTGGAGAGCAAACTGTTCACCACTGCTTAAAAGCAAAAGCTGGATCTGCAATGGATGAAGCCCTCTAGAGCCCAAACCCCCACACTGCTTTTATTAAAAAATAATCTGAAAAAGAATTATTTGGTCAACTAAACTAGTTTCCTCTATTGTAATACATTTCATAAGTCTTTTGAGCAACTGTAGCTTTTTTTCAGGAGAATATCTACTGCTCTGGCAGAAATGTGTAAAGAGTCAGATTACATTGCAACCAAAATTTCTATTATAAGATAGATGTTACAAAATCTGTTCAAATACTGTTGGTCAAGACTGGCTTTTATATTTGAATGCTGTTTAAAAAAATAAATATTTGAATTCTTATAAAACTATTCAAACTAACTATTTTGAAGATATGTCAGTATAGTAGAGGCTTATACTTTATAGGATATTTCATATATTTTTTGCACTTACAGAAGTTTAAAAAATAATTACTTATAAAGTCTGTCTGTGACTTGCAATAAAGAACTAAGTATTTATTTTAAACATGGAAACATCTGTAGCTTTTCTTCCCTGTATTGTAGTATATACATACCTCTACACAGTGCTCTGCACGAAGGATTTAACTCCATTATAATTTGATGGGAGCTTTTCAAACAGATTATTTGCGTATGGCCTCCCATAATTTTACTTCCATTTAACCTCACTCCCTCTCACTAAAACCAAGATTGGAGCAACAAAGTTTTCAATATCCCGAGTTTTTATTTGGCAGTATTTTCTTTCTTGAGTCAGTTTATATATCCAAAGCGCAATAGCTGAATATAATAAAGTCTTCATTTAATTTAAACACTTATTAATTACAATAAGCGATCATTAACAAATTAAATTGTCAAATACATAATACTGAAAAATGTAAACAGTTTTGTTTAAAAAAAAAAAAAAACAACAACAACAAACCAAAACATATTTTCAGTGGATGACAGCTTTTATTTCACCATATATATTTCATTTCACTAAGTATATTTCATTATATTTGCTCATCATTTTGACTCATATTGTGCCTACATACAAAACAAAAAAAAACAAAGGTACTTTTCTTACCTCTTTCCACAAGCTGAATCCAATTATTGTGGGAACTGCCATACTCAGAATAAGAGCCTAGAAAACACACATTAGAAGAAATGGATTATGGACCATTCTCCATTCCCCAGCCTTGGACTATCTGTTGATTCTGCTCATATAGTAGACTACATTTATGCCTGAAATCTTGGAATGACAGTAGGTGAAACTTCAGTTTTCTACAAGGCAAAAGGCTCTCCACAAACAAGAATTTGCCTAATTTAGCATGGAAGAACTTATTTGACCCACGATAATTTTACCACCAATATTAGGGATGGTTAATTACTGCTCCAATAACAATGATGCAATGTGCACATGATGTAGGGAACAGAAGAAAAGCAAACACCTCTCACATACAAATGAAAATGAGATAATCTGAGAAAGGAAAAAGAGTACGAAATAAGCATGTCAAACCTCTGATCTTGTTGATGTTTTTGTTCAGATTAACAATATTGATATGCAAACCCCAGAAACCCATTCTTCAGCACACCATCATTCTAGCTGATAAAATTTTCGCTTTGTGAAAAGAAGAAAATAGCTCGTGTGGTACAGGAAACATTTGGTAAGGAGTGCACAGAAGGCACTCTCTTGATAATAAGCTATTAACATATCTACTATGTTAATAGTAATAAAGCAGGTCTATATAGCAGAAAACATGAGGTATATAAAGGAATGTGTTTACTGTGTACATGAACATATTGTTACTCCTTGAGTGGAAGAACACTGTCAATGTTTCTGATGTAACAGTGTATGGCATTTTCACAAGTGACATAGTGAATCTCTGTTTAAGTACAAAATATTTATTCCTATAAGCCTCTCAAAATTAAGGTAAGTAATATCCTATCCTTATTTTATTAATAAAATAAATGCAGAAAGCTGCCAAAAATTGCACAAAGCAACTCTCAGCATATTAAGAATAAAGCCAGGGTTGGAAGCGGGGGGAGTTGTTTGCACTGTAGCACAAGCTCATCTTGAATCGCAACACTTCTCTGTAACGGCCACACATAAACAAATCTTATGCAAAGTAATTCCACATACCTTTTCTT
The DNA here is from genome assembly GCF_000699145.1 of Aptenodytes forsteri. Lineage (NCBI taxonomy): Eukaryota > Metazoa > Chordata > Aves > Sphenisciformes > Spheniscidae > Aptenodytes > Aptenodytes forsteri. Next base: position 2,323,622 of record NW_008794963.1, on the reverse strand, counting down.
ATGATGCAGCTTTATTCTCAGCAATTAATACACCTAACTACCACATTTTTAGCCTCATTTCCTAGTGAAACAAGGCTTATATCGGTGCTTACCTACATAAGCTTGCCTGTATGCCTGTACTTTTTCTCCTGCACTCCTCCTACAGAGCGCTTGACCTTCTTGGTCAATCTCAACTAAATATGACAGAGGGCTTGAGGTCTCAAAGATTCGTCAAAAGAAATTAAACAGATGAGTGAAAGAGAGAGAGATGAAAACAGCTTTGCTTCTTATGAGGAAAGGCTGTAGTGTGAACACAACTTTATCACCAGGTACCAGAGAATATGTGAAAGTGTGATATTAAGAATGAAAGACACAGAAAAAGCAGACTACGAGAGATCCACTGCTCACAGAACTACATGTTCTTTTAATGCGTTCTTCTATAGGTCTTAGGTCATTGTTGTTTGAAAAGTTGCTTGCTAGCTGTAATTCCCAAGACATTGGCAACAGCAACTCACCAGCAATATCGGGTGCACAGCTTTCAGTCGAAGCCACTTGAAAAGCGTCATCCAAAGTTCAGGAGAGCACACACCAAATGCAGCAAGCATGCAAACATAAGGTGTCCATAGATATTTCATTCTGAAAAACATTGCAATAACTTAGTTGGGACTCTTTGCATGCCTCTGTATTCAAGCTATTTATAAAAACATTCAGATTTTTTTCATATGTCAAACAGTCTGGATGTTCAAGCAATCTGAGATCAAATTTGATGGCACTGAAGGGTAAACCAAGGAAATCTCTAGCAGAAGAGCAGGCACCTGATTATCTGCTGCAAGATGTAGGAGCAAGATCCAAGGTCAAAGATGACAAAATCCTTCACAGAGTTCAGGGGAGGATGAAAGAAAAACAAAGAGACTAGTAAAGTCACTTGGCTGTTGTGGTTTTCCAGCCAAGCAAGGATAAAAAGCAGCTATTCAGCAAAGCTGTACAGACACTGTACTATAAAGGAGTTCCTGAAGAAAGGAAAGGAAAATATTTAATAAACAATTTACGATTTGCTGGTATTGTCTGCCTCTTAAGGATAGACAAGACAACTACATGGTAACACAACAGTCTGCTCACTTTAAGAATTTGTGAATATTCAGATTTTAGGACGATGAGCATAATACAAACACAAGTCTGCCACCTTCAAGCTGATTTAGCTAAGAGCCGAGATTAGAACAACAACATCTTCCCAACATTAGCTTCTGTAGCTTTAAAGACTAACACAATACCTTTGAAACAGCTTTGCTACTGCTTTAGCATGTCAAGCAAAGGTATACTTCACGCTAGCCTAGACACGAGAAGATAGGTGAGAAATCTTCCACGTTCCAATATTCCAGAACATACACTGTTCATCAAAACACTACACAAGAACTTGCTAGAATACAATACTAAAAGAATTACAGTGCAGTTCTACACTTAAATACCATAAAGAAAATGATTAAAATTTGCTTCAATTAACGTCTCGGATTTTGGCTGCATTAAAGCTTGGAAAACATGTTAAAGAGACTGAGCACAACTCATCATATACGTGTATCCAATTTGTAGTCAAAATTATCTTTGCTATCTCCCCTACTAACTCGTACCACTACATGCTAAATACATTTCTGAAAAGGGGTGAATTTCAAAGGGGTGAATGGTGTATCACGTCCAGTTAGGAACTCTCTGTTGCTTTCAAAAGAGATACATCAAAAATCAGACTTACCCTTCCAAACACATCGCTAGACAACCAAGTAAAATTGTGTGAATTACATGATAAACTATTTCTGGCCTCTCTCCAATTCGACCATCCTCAAGTTTAACTGTCTCTTTCAGTGGTTCACCACTGCAGTTGGAGAAAACGAGACATCACTTAATTCAGACATTATCTCAGGCAAAGGTGCCAATAAAAATACTTTTATGACCTTTAAGTCAGCAGTACACTGAGATCATTCTGTGTCATATCATACAATATTGTTGCACTGCTTATTTGGTTTTTGTACTTCATCAATGATCTATCAGTACCCACTGTCCCTTGTTTTAGACTGTAACCTCTCTGGAGCAATGGCTGTGAATTAATACAATGGGATCACTGCCTATGACCGTGAATCCTATTTTGAGGTAATTCAGCAACAAGAGACAGTCTAATTTAAGAGCATGCACACTCCGCAAACATTTAGATGAAGCATGCTGTACATGCATTCTAAGTTTCTTCATATCATTAGCTTGGTGAAGAATTATGGAATCTGTAGGACGATAATTGTGTATACCATTTTATGACAAAGTAAACCAACAAAAACAGTTTTTAGTCACATTATTATAAATTCCAGTAATATATTATAAATAAAAATCATAACCAAAAATCTTACAACAAATGTTTTTCTACAAACGAGACAGCAAGGCACACAATAGATAACATTTTATTCTACCATGATGTGATTTCAGGTTACAATTTTATAATAAGCCTCATGACAAATGGAAAAATATTTGAGATTATTAACTGCTTCAAAATAAATTAAAAAAAAAAAAAAAAAGGGGGGGGAGAAGGTTTATTTTAAGCTTTTCTTTAAAAAGCTGTTGGTCATACTGGAGTCACTGCTCATTACAAAGTAGTAAATAGCTATTTCAACTACTAGCAAAAAATCGGAAGATTTTGTTTCATTGTTTTGAATATACTATCACACATCCAACTTGACAAACATTTTCATTTATAGCAATATAATCTTTATCTATTAGAAGTCTTAGTCCTTGAAAAAAATCTATTGATTTTTGCTGCAGACAAGTGAGACATTTGCCCTAATACCTGAGCAGTTACACCATTCATCTTCTACCAGGAAAAGATAATTTCCTAGCCATTGAGTTTCCAAGACAAGTTACGCTAGGATCTACAGTCTTGCTATTCTTAGTCTGTAAACAGACAGCTCCATTACCCCTTCTCTCAAGGGAACTGTGAATCACTGTGAAACTAAAAATAATTGAGGCAGTTTTACTTCAGCTCTGTTCCGAGCAGCAAAGGCTGATGGACCTTATCACAGTAAACAAGAGTTTAAAAAAAAAACAACCCAAAAACCAGTGAAGCATTAGAAATCTGAAATCCTCTCAACTCCACCCATGTCATCCTTCACAGTATATAAACTTGAAAAAAACACCCAAACCCAAAACAGAGAAACAAATTCTCTAGCAACAATCAGATAACTTTGCTGTTGGAAGGGGAAAACAGACAAAACATCTTTCTCCCTCGCAATGGGAAGAGACATAAGCATATCACAAACCCTGAGCCAGAGCTCTGCAGGAATTGCACCTATGGGAAAACAAACCAATGCCAACTCCCTGTCTTGACTGGAGAGATGCTCAAGAAGCTTGTCACCAAAGGACTTTCTTTAGGAGCCTCTGGTGGGCCTTTCCACTGATGCTCACACCCTGGCAAGCTCAATGGTGCAACAAACTCAAAGCAACAAACACCATGACCATTCACTTTGACATCCATGAACCTCTTACTTTTAATTTCTTATTTTTCAGTATAAATAAGATACTTACCAAATTCTCCTAAAAATGACCTGAGTTACAGAAAAAAGGCAGATAATTAATACTAAAATATAGAAAGGCAACAGTGATGACTGTGTTAGTCGCAAAAAAAAGTCTTGGGAGGGTGCCTGAAGAGATTCTTGACAAAGGAGCCAATTCATTGTAAAATTCCTAGTAAGGCAAAAACATCCCATTAAAAACAATAATACCCCACAGATTAGAAAAAAACCCAGCACACAACCAATCACAGTTTAACCTATTCATGTCATAGGAAACTATTTGAAATTTGTCTTTGAAAAGTTATCTTTTTATCATTTGAAACTGCTTTGCAAGTACTCCTTAGAGTAACTGTCAAAAGCTTATCTTCCAAAAAAGAATCTGTGATCTGGAGAGACCAGACTACAACTCTTTTATATCACAAAAACCCAACCTCCCATATAACTCCATTATGGGGACCACAAAGCACTTTGTTGTCACAGTGAATTAAGATTTTAGAGATATTGATGCAAGAAGGTATGCTTGTCCTCATTCCAAACAGGGAGATGAAGAAGGGAAAGTGGTCATCTGAGATCACAAACAAGCCCGAGGCACTGCCAAGAATAGAATCCTTAATGCTGAAATTCTAGTTCTGTAGCCGAACCCATTTGATCATTCTTCTTTCTCAATTAACGAGCAGAAAGATTATATACTCTGCCAAGAAGCACTATCAATGTGTATTCTCAACTGGAATTGGTGCAGCATGTGATGCTGTGAATGCATTCTTTCCTTAATTTGTTTCACTTTCCTCCCTCTTTTCTTTTTCTTTTCCCCCAAAGGAAGACTAGAGAACTGAACCACTTTCAATTAGACAGAATCAGTTTAAAGATTAACAGCTGGGCATGTCCAAACTGGCCTTAAAAGACAGATCTTGAAGCTCTTGTGCTGCAAACCATAATTCCAACCCACAGTTACACAATTTTCTAGGCGTAGTTGCACCCAGTTTGTCTCAATCACTGGCTTCATTGCAGAGTTTGACAGCCTGGAAAGTAACATGTAGCAAGTCCCCGGGGATCAAAAAAAAAAAAAATTATCTATAATACCTGGTAGCTGAATAAACTGAAATCCTGACCAGAAGCAGTCCTTTCTTTTCTTGCAAAAACACTTAAGAACGTGCATGTATGTGTGTTAAAGAATGTGTCTTAGTCAATGTCATTACATCTTGTCTTCCAAAAATTCCTCAACAATTTCAATTATGTGTGATGTCATTTTCCACTTCTTCCCCGGAAAGGCTGTGAAGTAGTTTTGTAAGAGAGATGCAGTTCCCAGGAGAGAGTCCCAATTCCTGCACAGAATTACAAGTCTTGGCTTGGGTCCAGGAGGCGTCCCAGTCCTTACCAATACTCCATTTGAAGTTTTCCAGAAAACTGTAGCCATGATGTCTTCTTCTTGTAGACCAACAGTCAGCTCTCACAGATGCAAACAGTTTTTCTTAGAATCACAACAATTCCCTCTGACTTTTAAGTTGTCCCCTGTCCTAATTTCTTCCAAGACATACAGGGTTTTTTTTGGGGGTGTTATTCTTACAAAACAAAAAATACAACCCCACAACCCAACCCTGTTTTGAGACAGCATCGATAGCTCATGGCTCTTTTCAGAGCCCTTTATTTTCCAGGCTATAAGAAGTTAGTACCACCACCTTTACCCTATTATCTTTGCTTTCAAGTCTCATTAGAAACACTAGATGGGGTACAGAAAGTTTTTGCTCTTCAACGTCAAAAGAAAACAAAAATCTATGAAATGCTTTCACCCCAAGGCATGAAAAATATTGAGGTGCCTCAGAAACCTCAAAATCCTAAGTAAATTCTGTATATGCATCTTTTTTTAATTCAATCTTAAAACCAGGCGACAAATAGAAACTGTTTCCCTAACTCCTCTATAAAATTCTCACAAGCCATTTAAATTTTATACTTCTCAGAGCAGTTTCAGAAGTTTGGACATCTTGGAAGGTGTAAAGAGTTTAAAAACTTACTTAGTTGTGTTTAAGCCAAGTTTTACTTCAATGAACTTCAGCAAATGCTCATTTTCTTTATGAGGAACAAACATCTGAAAATTAATTTAGCAGAGAAAAATCTTGTCAAGTGTTGGAAGCAGCTTTAACGTAGTCATTTCATTCAGATTACAAAATGGCAAGGAACAATCAACTATTCAAGATTTGGTTATAACTAACAAATGTGATTAAGTGTGCCAATTAAGGTACCAGTGTAGTAGTGTAAATCTTCACTTAAATAAATCTACCTTTAGGGTTTCCTTGAGAATATCATTCCCTTAATTTCATTCATGTACCCCAACAGGAGGCAAGTGAAAAGCTGTCAACAAGTCGTCAAAAGACTACCAAATGGTGTAAAAAAGATCATGAAAAACGGGCGTGGACTTACCCCCAAGCAAGCCAAAGAACATTGTGTTTGCCTCCACTAAACAATAGGACTGCAGCCTAGCAAAAGTTACGAGCATTTGTAATCTTCACATAAATTGTTTGAGCAGCCAAAAGTTCTGTGTACTGTCTACGTAATTTAACTCTTATTTTTCAAGGTTAGGTTTTATTTTCCTGGACATACAGCAAGGCTAGCCAATCTGAATGGCACAAGAAAACAATCAGTTCTGAGCATTCTCTCAAACTTTTTAGGGTTCACTAGGTTCTTTATTTTTAAGTTGACACTGTTAATTAACACAACCAGGGTGAGTTTGAGACATAGAGGAAAAGCACAATAAATTATGTAAAAGGCTAGAGCCAGCAAGAGGGAGTTGCTAATCAAAATACAAGACCAGGCTAAAATCCCATTGTGTAATCTCAGCTCCTAGCTGACTCCTACACTAAGTGAAGGTCTCTGTTCCCATGCTCTAGTTGAAATGTAATTGAACATTAACATCTACCCTGAGACTACTCATACCTGTTCCTGGCTACCAGGTCTTCTCCTTGCACAAGAATACTGTTTTAATATTCAGCCCAGTTTGTAGAGGCCATCCAAGTTATAACAAAAACCACATTTATGAAATAGCTAAAGTGTGATTTAAGGAGTATTTCTATACTATGCTTCAACCTCAACCCAAAAGACCAAAACCCTAACAAAAACCAGCTGCTTGAGTTGTTAGGTAAAGACTTTTCATGCAGATAAAAAATTACTCAATTTTTAGTACTCCAATTTGCTGTGAATTAAGCTATGAACTCTCAGATCAATAAGATAAGCAACACTTCAAAAGATTTTTCCAAGATACATCTGCAACTTGCCATTTAGATTTTGACAATTCAAATCACTTTTTATAGAGGAATCTTACCTTTAGTAAGAAGTTTAGTGTCACTGTTATTGTAAGTACCAAATAAATGTACATTATTTTCAGCAATCTTGACATAAATGTACCTTTTTTCATATTCATCTGCAAAAATATTTTAAGAATGCCATATCATTTGGAGTTCAATTTAAATAATAAAAAGTACACTCAGAGTTAGAGGAGAGTCTAGTTACCTGAAGGCATTTAGAAAGCATTAAAGCTGCTACAAGACTCAGTAATGGTGACACTAGTAAGGCTGAATTTTCAAACTGCAAAAGGTACCCCAAGAAGAGAGAAAACAAGTAGATTTTGTATACTTCATGCACCTGTTGAAGAAAAAATAAAACACAATAAAATAAAATTACAGTGGATATATGTCTTGCTTTTTAGAGCAGTAGATAGCTCACTCCATTCCTCTGTCAGGGGATTAATGGATCTCTATCCTCCAACTCATGAATCCAGCAGGGTACCGTTTGGCTCTGTAAAGTATTTCACATCAAAGTGATCCTGGTCAGCCTCAGTAACTAGTGCACAATTACTTCACATGAATTCTGTAAAAATGCCAAAGGTAGTAGTATTTTACAATGTCCCCATTCTGTAACAACTCACTGTGATGCAGCGTGAAGCAGTAACCACAATGCAACAGTATGAAAACACACAATTTGTGTGGAAAAGCTGAATACTGTAAAAACATGCGCTTTCCTTGCCCTCTCAATAACTTGTTCATTTAACCTATCTCAGGAATACACAGACTGTTACTGATATTTTCTGTTATTTACTAATTGATAAGCAGATTTGTAAACCCTGACACTTGATTCTTTAGACTTTTACCAAAACACCCATCTTCTCCCTTACATTTTAAGGACCCTGCTTTGAACTAAGATAGATCAAACATCTCCCACTGCTGAGGAACAGGAAAAAAAGCAATTGAAAGAAGAGGTGACGAATTAGTATTGCATGCAGTATGAAATGGAAGTTATATCTAATAAAACTAGAAGGCACACATGTACGAAGTAGCATATATACCATTGCAACAGGCAGAGTAAAAATGCAACATTTCTAAGAACCATTTTGCAGAATAAATTCACATACTTTCTTGTACTGAAAAATCAATTGGTCTTCAGCATCTGTCTAGCTTATTTATTGGCTAAATCAGTACAGGGCAGGCCATTCAGGGTGAAAATGAGCCCCTTAACTGCACAGAGCCACCAGAGCAGTTTTTTGGTCAGCCCCACCCTGCTGTGAATAGGGAAAGGAGAAGAAGAGGCACCTAGGCCAAAAAGGATGCATGACTGAGTATCATTCATCACACTTTCAGTTCTCCAAGGATGTTTCAGGTCTCAGAAGCTTTGTTTAGCTTCTGACCTTTTGTTAGGAAAGCTGTCCCAAACACAGTAGTCCAAAAGAGAGTGAGTTTAAAGCCATTTTATTCTGCCAATGGAAATGACATGCACTTCAGCTGGACCCAGGCTGCAAGACACTCAAGTCATCACTCAGTCTGTGCCCTTTGGAGCTCCTGAGCAGTATGTATGGCAGGCTCCTCTGAGGCTGTATTTAAGTCCCCAACTATCAGTAGGTTGAAGAGTTCTAATACCTTCTCTGTCTGTGCCAGGGCAAAGCTGTCTAGCAGAAAAAGAGAAACAGCCTGGACAAACAGGAGATAATGACTGTATTCCCACATCATCATGAAGGTATATGTTGAAGCACTCACCAAAAGGTAACAAAACTTCTAGAGAAAAAGAGAAAAACAAAAAAGGTGTTAATTTCATACCTATGCATCTCTGTCACCAAGTAACTGAGAGGTCATTAAAACAGAAACCATGGAAATTCGTTATTATTTTAGGAAATAATTAAAACACTGACTGCAGACATATTTAACATGTTCTCAGATGGAAGAAAGTAATTACTGAAACATTCAAAAACTTTTAAAGCCAATCAGAAGAAACATCTTTGACAGAGACACAGGGAAAGGAAGTTACCACCATCTTCTCCGAGCAACAGGAAGAACAACAAAATAGTTTACATAGTTAGAAAAATTCTGCATCAGTTTATTTTAAAAAGACAGCATACAGCTCATTACCACACTGTTCTCTCTGAACCCTCATGGGGGCATAACAGGGCAGGGCATGAGTCGCTCAGCAAAAACTGCACATGCCTAGGTGAAATCCAAGTGGCTGTTTTGAAAAGAACAAACAAAACATCTACTGTTTTCTGCCTAGCAGGGCAATAGTGACAGAGGTAACTATTCTAGAGCACAGTTCTACCAGCAACTCTTTATTAGGAAATTAATTTTGCTTTACCTCAGCAGAACAATTTAGGTTTTTTTTTAAATAGCCTGTGAGGGCTGCTACTTGACATGCAAAATATGGCAAAGCCCAATTTTCCCTTGATGGTATGGAGTAATCAATTCTTGTTGTATCTGTCCTAGAATAAAGTACAGACAAACAAAATTATTGTAAGATTTATGGAACAAAAATATCAAGGAAAGCCTAAATGTCACTTCTAGTTATCAGTGTGGCCTTGCAAGCAAACTACACCTATTAGGTGTAAAGTAATACTGACACAATTTCGCTACTGATACAGGTCACAAATTTAATATCAGCATGGAAGGTCCAATCTTTACTCATTTATTCAGCAGGTCTCCTTATTAGGTGGCGTTCATAGGACTGAAGCCAAAAACTGTCCACCTCCAGCCTTTTCTGACTCACCACAACACTGTGCAAGCCGGATGCACCATGCACTGCTTCTGCCAACCTGCACTGTGACAACGGAGCCTTCTTTGGCCAGGAGCAGTGCTAAATGGTCTTATGTCCATAGGCAGGGGACCACTGCCGTAACAGCAGCTTTTCACATTATGATGAAAATCAGCTCGTAGCTGTGAGAAAAGACTCCTTTCAGTTCTCATACAGTATGTTTTAAATAAGTGATTTAGGCGGTCGAGCACAACATAGTTAGAATCCAAAGTAGTGCTCCCCCGTAGCAGCAGCACCAGCAGATACTCTGTCTACAGGGAAAATTCTGCCCAGCAAAACAAGAGATTAAAGCTGGATGGGGAGCACGGGCCAGAAGAGCAGCAGGATCTTCTCATGGAATGACTTGACAGTATCTGCACAATTAGAGCTGTAGGAGAAAGTTTTAAAAAGTGCTAAAGTGACTTAGAAGCACAAGTCACACTTTCAAATGTGATCAAAGGCATCAGTTTCAGAGGTACATAGTCTTCTTTGTGTCTACTATGCGTTTAAAAAGGAGCCTCAAGCTCCTTTATCATTTAGCTATTTGAAAGTGTCACCTTTCATTTTTACCTCTGAAGCCTCTTACAGAGGCGTATTTGGAGCTTTTTAAACCACTGGACCTTTCAATTTGTTAACAATGTTTAATCTTCTTTGCTGTTGAAAAAAATACAGATTTATTCACCATTTTTCCTACTTTCCACTGTTCACACCAGCTTGATGAACAATATTTTTAGCTACTAATCACAGATTTGGTCATGATGACTTCACACTCCTAAAAGACGCTTCCCAACAGTTCAACTTTAAAGGTATATCTCTAACATTTTGCTCCTCCATAGCTCTTTCTTTCAAGTGCTCTCAAGTTCATAGAAAGCCCCAGAGCTACTTGGTGACAAACCAGGAACCTGAACACAAGTTCTCATTGCCCAAACGAGGCTCCCTATTATTGTGGTGTTTCATAAAGGGAAGGGACATTTTTTGCAAGTGAAACGTTTTAAAATAAAAAAATCTTGAGATCAGGATCATCTAAGAAGATGCCACTTTGCGCAAAAACCCACTACAAAAAGCAGATTAAGAAAAATATCAAAGACTCTTTACAAGGAAAATGCACTTGGTCATTTCCTTCTAAGCAACAGAACAACCATCACAATACTTAGAGCTGGCCACAGAGAGCAATTCTGTTTTACAGCAACTTCGGAAATTTGTTTTAATTCTTCACCAGCCAAAACCAAAACCTTCTGAGGAATGTTTTTGCAAAATGGAATTGTGTGAGAATACTCCTATATTCACACACATACATAAAGTCAGTTCAACTGGCAGCGTGGATGGTTTGGACAACAGGAGGCCTTTCCATTAATAAAAGCATCATGAGAATCAGTGCAACTCTGGGAAATGTTTTTTATTCAGCATAAGAGCTTGCTCTCACAATGAGAACACAAAGTTTAATAGAAAGCATTTCAATCCGCTCTAATATTTTAAAATGCCTTATTGACAAGCTAGATTGTATAAAGATGTTTTTCTTACCTGTTAATAATGAACCATGCTACAGTCAGCATTCCTGCCAGCCAAGTCCCACTCATAACCCAACTGGTTACAAACAATGCAGTCACATAAATTCCCTGCAGTCCAAAAACTATACCAATGTAGAAATACACTGGTTCAATAACTTCCTGAAATTACAAATAAAAACGAAGAGACATAGCGGCAACTGAGCTGAAGCTGGAAATGATTACTATTTACTATTTGCATACTGCTAACAGTGTGCTAGGTGCTTTACAAACAGGTAAGAGATAGCCCCTATTCTAGAAAAGTACTGAGCATGCTTTTATTTTGGGCTCAGGGAGAACAAAGCAGTGTGAATTAAGAGCACACGTCAGGACTCAGCTTGCTAGTGCCATGATTTTTGTATTTGCTTTAGCATGAACACTGTATGTGTCAGATTTAATAAATCTATACTGCAGTGAGCTATAAAGTTCACAGGACTACTGGAAGAAGTTATGTAGGGGAGGAACTTGGAGAAGTAAAGATGTGGCAAATGGTTCCAAACACAGAGAAGCATATATTAAATAAATAAATAATAAAAAATAAAGATAAATGAGAGAGGACACAAGTATGCAGCATAAGCAGAACAAAGCCTGAGTAGAGCAGAAGGAGACAAAAGGTTTATCTACAAAAGTGTTTTTCCCTTTTATCTATACAGGAATGGGTAGAGACAGGTACCACTATAACAGACTTCTGTACTCCGAAGGAGCTAACTTTCCTGTTTTTACTGGATAGCACAGATACTCTCCACATTTCTAAGTGGTTTGTAGGAGTAAAGAATAACAGACAGAAAAGTTTAGCGCATATAAACCCCCAAAATCCTATGCCAGAGACTGATCAGAATTGAGGAAAACCTGGATCTGGTAAGAGGCTTAGCTCAATTAATTCAACAAAAATTGCATGTATTTATTGTATGCAGCATAGAAAGTCTCATACACACACACATACACAACCTTAATGAAAGCACAGAAAGTAGGAGAAATGCACATACTTCGCTACCAGATGCTTGATATAAAACACTGGCAATCAACTCTGGGTACAAAGTCATTTGCTGGACTGCATTTATCGTCTTCAGTGATATTGTCTTATTGTTGTGTGTCAACTCATAAACACCTATAGACAAAAAAAATATATTATTCTTGGAATCACTTACTATTGCTGTTCTTAAAAGAGGTGAAAGTGTACTCAGAGGTAGGGGGAAACAGATTTCATCATTAAAGCTACTGATTCACCACTCCCAATTTTAAAGGAAGGAGAAATTTATGTGCCAGATGCCATTCCACCCTACTGATTTAGCAACAAAGTTATTACCTTTTTTTGATCTAGCCTTTAAATAGAAGGCCCAAAACTAACCAGCTGAAGTGTAGTCTTTTCAGCAACATACTGATGCAGCTCTGGAACCGGCTACCTACAGATCACCTTCACAGGAGGTTCTTAAGAAGTGAGACAAAGATCTAACAGGGATGAGCAGGATGTATTAAACCTGTCTCCGCAGAGAGGTCAGATATGATGGCCTCATCACCCTTTTCAGCCCTGTGTTTCTGAGACTTCTAAGAATCACTCACTAAACACAATACGCCTTTGTATGGGATTGAGATGAAATTGAAGCTGGCGTACTTGAAGGATACATCATTCTGAGATATTAAAATTAAAAAACTGACGTCATTACTTAGGACAATAGAGGGAAGAGGAAAAATAATCCAAATTAGAGAAAGAGAAAAAAAAGGAACAAAAACCTCAACAACAATGCAACAGCCAAACAAGATTACTGTTTCCAGCTCTAAGCATATCTTGGTGTGTGGTCTGCAGCTGGTTCTCTTCAGGCCAAACCAGGTCTTGCAGGACTTATAACTGGGTTCAGCACAGCTATGATAGACCTTTGAAAACTGGGTACCCCCATAATACCTAGTAGACACGTGAGTCTATCTGTCTGCAGAGGCAGCATACATGAATGAGGCAGTCCATCTATCCACCACATGGGTAATCTCCCCAGAGATAATGACGAACTGACTGTACCAAAGACCTATTATATATTGCTGATGAGCTACACATCAGCTGGGAAACTGTTCAACCAATAAAACTATACCTGCAAAGTTTAACTGGCTTCGGATGAGGTTTCACAAGGGGACTGAACTAATTCAATGGCTGATCACTGCGAGACAGGGCTGTTCGCTCCCTCTTCTCTCCTGGAGTTCTCACCTTTTCCCCTTCTGAACTCACTAAACTAGCATGAAAGCGTTCCACCTTCTTTTCATTGCTTTAGTTTTCTGCTGGTTTAGGGACCTGGGGTCAGTGAGCTCCAGAGCCAGTGCAGGGTAAAAAGCAGGAGCGCAAAGGGAGAAGAGACCATTGCCACCCAGTTTATTCTCCTTCCTGTTGGTTTCTGTCCCCATTGCTCAGTGCTTATCAACATCTATTCATCATAGCTGACAGGAGTAGAAACCTCCGGCAGGGACAGGATTGAGCAGATCAACTCTTGACAGAAACTGTTCCATCTTCCGACAGAGTATGGAAAACAGTCATTTCCATCCCCCATTAAAGATCAATTATGCTTAAATGGCAAAAAAGCCCCTATGTAGCATAGGCAAACCTAATGATAACTTCCATATGGGGCACTATGAGAGTAATATTAATCCTATTCCAGAGTATTGATTAAAGGCAATCTGCTGGAATACAGGATAGTTAAATACTGTTTTTTAAAAGGCACTGAAAAGTTAGGTCAGCATGCAGTTTTTAATTAATCTGACTGATATACCTATATAAGAGTGTAAAATCAGCCTCCCCTGTCTGCAGGAGTTTTTTACTGTCTCCAAAAGGAACAGGACTTTTCAAGGTTAATAAAACAAACAGGTTTTGTACCTCTTTCAAAGGAAGGAGCCTTTAGCAGTTCTTTATAGAATGAGTAATAAATGGCGCTGTCACCCTGAAATGTAATTTCTCGTTCAAGTTCCTAGAAAAAAAAAAAATTCACCTCCTGCAATCTCTTCCCATAGAAGACTATATATTTTCAGACAGACTGGTTTTGTAATACAGCACATGGTTATGACTCCACTGTACATCTTCAAAGTATTCCACAAAACATTAATCTTCACAGCACCTCTGTCAAGTATATAATGCTCTCTATAACTTAGCAAACATGCTCGGAATCAGAGCAACTCAAATCCACATTGTAAGTCAGCACAAGATCCACAGGATCCTTTCATATTCACAAACCTGAATTTCATTCAACTTTCCGTACTTCACTAAATAATACAGTTCTTTAAAAAAAAACAACAAACCCACAACAGAAAAACATACATTCCTGTTGTTTAGCTTATGCAATCCCAGTATGCTTCAGTTTTTTCTCCAAATTTTAGAAAGGTATTTCAACAATAAAGGATGGCATGGAAAAACATATAAAAGCATGACAAGACAAGGCCACTGTTAGTAGGAGAAACACTTAAAAATAAAAGAAAAAAAACCCCACGCAACAAAAAAAAGAGACTATACCAAAGACAGAGGCCTGACTAGAACAACATGGGATTCTGCAAGCAAGTAGTTCCAACATGACATGGATCAGATTTGATTTCAAGGACATAATTTGACTTTTGTTTCAGTAGTTTAACTTTTTTCTTTACCTGCCTGCTGGAAAACCAGAATTTCCGTTCATGATATGTTGAGAGGTACACAGCATACATCATTCCACTAGTGACTGCCGCAAGACAGCCAAAGAAAAGTTTCGCAAAACGCTGAATTAACATATCTGAAAAGGGACAGTGAAAAAGCTAAAATAGTCCAGAGGACTTAGAAACAAACAGTATGCCCTAAATATGACTCATTTCTAAACAGCAAGTAAACAGAATCATAGAATAGTTTGGGTTGGAAGGGACCTCTGAAGGTCATCTAGACCAACCCCCTTGCCGTGGGCAGGGACATCTTCAACTAGATCAGGTTGCTCAGAGCCCCGTCCAACCTGACCTTGAATGGTTCCAGGGATGGGGCACCCACCACCTCTCTGGGAAACCTGTGCCAGTGTTTCACCACCCTCAGCATAAAAAATTTCTTCCTTCTATCTAGTCTATACCTACCCCCCCTTAGTTTAAAGCCATTCCCCCTTGTCCTGTTGCAACAGGCCCTGCTAAAAAGTTTCCCACCATCTTTTTTATAAGCCCCCTTTAAGTACTGATAGAAGCATGATAATAATAATATGGTTTCCATGTTTTTCTTTTTTTAGATTAGATTTTACTTCACAGGTCTTAGATGATCACAATAATTATGTTGGCATTGGGGAGATAAGAGCAGAAAGACGAGGTGGAAAAAATACCTAGGCACCTTGAACTGGATGCCAAATCAACTATACTACAATCTACCCCCCTTTAGTTTAAAGCCATTCCCCCTTGTCCTGTTGCAACAGGCCCTGCTAAAAAGTTTCCCACCATCTTTTTTATAAGCCCCCTTTAAGTACTGAAAGGCTGCAATAAGGTCTCCCCGAAGCCTTCTCTTCTCTAGGCTGAACAACCCCAACTCTCACCTTACTGGCATCAGAATTATCACACCATCAGCAGTACAGATATATCGAGAACTGGTTTGTTATTCCTGTCCTGCAGTTTTCTTTCCCAGTTGTTACCATTGCTTCATAGGACTCAGATAAAATACTCACACGCTACCCTGCAAATTTCTCTCCATTCTAGTAAGCTTCATTTTCAAAGGAATTCCAAGAAGAAAAAGTGTCTTCCAAATAAACAAAGCAAACTCTAGATTTTACCCAAAACACCACAAACTTCTTAAAGACATTAACAGAAAGAGGTGGTAATACCACATCTAACATCAATACTGAGACATTCAATTCCCTGTTCTGTTTTCAAATATAAGAGGAAGGAACTAATCTGAATTTTACCAAACTCATTCAATGGGTGTCTACTTCACCCGTAGCTCCCTCAAGTTAGTATGCACTTTTAGCACTTGCCTAAAATTACACCTGGTTTTAGTTCTGTTTCTTGAAAAGCTGTAAGGACTTTTGTCCGTTCTTGTTTCACTACCATTACTTCATGCCTTTCAGCTTCCCAACCGAAAGATCATTCCAGGCGCAACTGAAATATTTATTTGTACTCAAATAGTAACAACAGTAAGATTCTTAACCCCTCTGCCTCTCCCCCCCTAACCTGAAACAATCCAGGACTACCATTTCACTCTGCAATACATAAAATGTCATTAGAGAATTCTAATGTGCATGCCTGTTTTCTCTTGAAACATTCAAAAACCTAATTCAAAATAAGTCTGTTACAAATTACTGTGCTACAAATATCTTCCCGTAAAGTGTAAAAGAATAATGAAAAAAAAAAAATCAGAAGTTGGCTAAAAATTCTGTAGCTTACATTTTGGCGATCTTCCCAGCTTTGAGTTTTCTTTGTTTCTCTCCTCTGGAGCCATTTTGTCAGATTCTGTGCAGTTTTGCTTCTTTCTCTGTCGCAGGTCTGCTGCCCCTGAAGACATTTTTTTTAAGTTATTGCAACACAATACCTAAAATCACACTCTGAGAAATCCACACAGCAGCAGGTAACAGCCAGTTATTGCTACTGGTTCAATCCCACAGCAGATATATTTGACAAAAAGACTGAATTAAAGTATTTCATATGCCTAACTAAAATAACAATGTAACAATACAGAAATCAATTCCTATGTTATTCCTTAGAAAATCCGATAGTTTTCTCTTGAGGCCATACTCTGGGATTACCCAGAACCCAAACTGGAAGCTAACTGGTTTATTCCATGGTGAACGTATTACACAAATGAAGGAAAGCAGTAGTTTAGATAAGTTGATACAGACACTGGGAGAAATTTGTGCCAATTTCATTCTACTCTCATCCTGGTTTTACCCTGCTATGGTACAGTAGTGTACCAAGCACATTACTATAATACAAAGATTGCGCTAGTCCCATTACTTTTAAATTGAGCTGCCTGTTATTCATACGTGAAAGCTTTTATAAAGTAAATATGTCACTTTTTTTCCTGCTTCCAGATCTACTGGAACTAAGCAGATTTATGAATTTTTAGTCTAACATACAATTAAAAAGCCCAGTCTGCTAGGCCACACAGATCATATCACAAGACTGGGGGCTTCTTCGGCTTCTGTTAACTTTTCTGTAAACAACAGCAGTTTGAATCCCTGGCCCTTTTATTTTATAGTCTGAAAGGCAATGACGCTAATTCACAGAGTGCAAGTCTCCATACAAAAAGACTAATTGCAAAAAATCTGTTATAGTTACTATATTAAAGATGACATCCATGTGTGATGACAAGGTTTAACTGTAACTCATGCTCCAGAATTTTTAGCTATCCAGTTTGATCTACCGTCCAACATTGCTTGAAATTTTGTAGCCACTGATTTCCTCTGGACTTATACCAGCTCTTTCATAAAGCCATTCAACTTCAAACTTGAAGTGTCAATCTTCACATCCCACAATAAAACTTTTAATTACTCTGGTTGTATATTACCTCAGGTCTAAATCAGTCTACTTTTAACTCCCAACTGTTAGCTTTAAAAGTTAGAAACTAGAGATAGTAACATAAATAAACCTTTAAAGTGGTGTCTGCCTGTGTCGGGACACCTGTATTTGTGTTTTAACAGGATTTTCAAAGCAATTTATGAATTATCCTGAGCAAACCAAGATCTCAATGATAACATTTTTCATGGAATGAACAGAAAATGTCTACCTTCTTAAACAAGACAAGAATTGGAAAGATATTAAACAAAACAAGATTTAGGGCATTCAGTATCGCATTTACCGTTATGTCAATCCAAAATGAAATATACACCAGTACCTCTTCATGTCATGTATATTAAGTTAATCAGCAATGCAAACACCGAGTGCACTGCAACTAAAAATCACTTGTACCACACAAAATAAAATGAGGGGAAAAAAATTAGATCACCAGAATGGGCAGATACGTGCTTGGAAAGACAACTGTCTGCCCTTGTCATCCTAGTTATGACCAAAGCAACAGCAGTGAGAACACTGGAGGAAAAGGCATTTATTTTGTTTTTCTGGCAGATAAGTGATCTACCTTGGAAGTGTAACACACTTATAAAACCTAGAGATAGCAGCAATAATAGAAGACTCCCAAAGAAAGAACAATTTAAAATTCTATTTCCGAAACAAGTACATCTCTGTAGGCAAATGATCTTCACCTCGGTTTTGAAGACTGCACAACAGATTCCCCCCAAAAGCAGTAATAAAGAAAGATCCAAGCATGCTACTTCTGTTTCTTTTGCAGCTGCCTCAAACAAGAAAAATGCTGTTTCCACTTCTATGAATCCTTTAAATGGGGTGAAATGAAAGTCAAACAAGGTGACAATTAAAAATAATCTAGGATTTTGAATTGATGACACAGCCTCTAGTACCTCTCTATCCAGCAAGCAATTTTTCATCCAAGATTGCTTTCTAGTTCCCTGTAAGTTCCCAGTATATTTTTTTCAACTCTTGTTCAGAAAACATGTTCCACTTATTTTGTGTATCTATTGCAGAAAAGCATAACTCATTGCTCCTGTGTGCCGCTATATTAATCCATTTTTCGCATGCAAATTGAGCACTGTCTGCAATTCTTGTCCTCTCATCTAAAGAAGGACAAAGTAGAGCTGGGAAATGTTCAGAGAAGGGCCACAAGGATGATCAAAGGTGTGCAGTGGCTCCCATACGAGAAACAAGGAAGCAAGTGAGGATGCCTCAGTCTGGAAAAGAAGATGACCAACGGAAACATGCCAGAGGTCTACAAGCCAGTGAAGTGCACAAACAGGCTGAATAGAGAGCAGTGATTCACCTTCTTTTCTAATACTGGAACAAGAAGTTATCAAACAAACCCAGTGAGTCAGGCTAAAAGGAACCAGTTCATCGCACATCACCTTCATGCAGATCACTCCTACCCAAAGAATGTTCTGTAAATGAAGAGTTTACATAGATTCAAGAGAAGAAGGACACATTCATGGAGGACAAATAGCCGAAGACCACTAAATACACGGAAACCACATCCAGCTCAGAAAGTCCCCCAGCTGAGAACAGTTGGGAGGCTGGAATATGCCATGGGACAGTATCGCATATGCTTATTTTGCTCTTGCGTTTCTCCAGGTGCCTACTTACGGTTATGTTTCTGTTGATTTCCCCAAGAAAACTAGATGCCATGTCCCAGTCCCCACAAAGGGGGTTAGCACAAAAGAGACCTGGAGAAAAATGATCGGGGGTGGGGCTAAAAGTGAAACGAGAGAGGAGACAGACTAAAACATACAAACGGGGAAACGGAAGGGATGCCAACGGAA
This sequence comes from Aptenodytes forsteri, assembly GCF_000699145.1. NCBI lineage: Eukaryota > Metazoa > Chordata > Aves > Sphenisciformes > Spheniscidae > Aptenodytes > Aptenodytes forsteri. The sequence continues at coordinate 2,304,233 of NW_008794963.1, read as the reverse complement.
AAGCACACTCACGGAGGCATCCACAGAGCCGATGGACGCTGCCCCGGGGTGCTCTGCACAGAAGCAATACCGGGCGAGGGCAGAGAAACAGACCCCAAGTTTCTGGGCTCCCGTCCACCCAGCTTCCTCCCGCTTGATGCTGCAAACGATGGGCTGCCCTGGGCGGGGAAGAACATCCACAGAGCCGATGGACGCTGCCCCGGGGTGCTCTGCACAGAAGCAATACCGGGCGAGGGCAGAGAAACAGACCCCAAGTTTCTGGGCTCCCGTCCACCCAGCTTCCTCCCGCTTGATGCTGCAAACGATGGGCTGCCCTGGGCGGGGAAGAGGAGGTCTCGTCAGCGGCCCGAGGGGGGGCCGCCCAGGCGGGCACGGGCTGGGC